>NC_135657.1:28721142-29036661 GCF_964188315.1 Podarcis muralis
TATGATTGTTCTTGCTCCATTATCCACTTAGCCTTGCCTAATGCATGTGCCACAGGGAGAATGCGGGAAGGGGGGGGGGAGCTGAATCAATGGAGGGCTTTTAGTAATAAAGAGACGAGCACCATACCAAAATACAAACAAGAAAGCAATTTAGCATCCTCCCCTGCAGCAGGTGAACAGGAGGAGAACATGCTAGTAGCATAATATGTTTGAGGCCACAAAGAGGCTTATAATTGCATCTCAACTTCAGGAGCCATTATTTTGCCTAGTTAGTTCTTCTTTCAGCCTGGATCTCTTTCATTTCTTTTTTTCAACAAGAAATTGATTGCCTTATAACCTAAAATACAGGACTGGAGGGGATTCTCCAGACCAGAAATGCATTTTCATCTCACCATGTCATCCTAAGTAATAACATGCATTTATTTGTGTTTTTTGAGGATTTATATCACAGCTTTCTAGTCAAACGATCTCCAAGATAGTTTATATTGTTTTGCCACGATACAATGCAACATAACGTGGTGTCTTGCCGTGCAATTCAATCAACTTCCAGTGATGGGGCACCCAAGGGGACATTCGCATCATGCATTTAAAGCACCGTGACACCACTTTAAACCATCATGGCTTCTCCCAAAGAATTATGGGAGCCGTAGTTTGCTAAAGGTGCTGGGAATTGTTAGGAGAACCCTGTTTTACTTATTTATTTAAATCTATATACAGTCAAACCTCGGTTGTCGAATGTAACCTGTTCCGGAAGACTGTTCCACTTCTGAAACGTTCGACAACCGAAAACTGACAATACAATACAACAGGGAAACTCAAAATGGAAGCTGTGTAGCACATTCGGCTTCTGAAAATGGTTTGAAAACTGGAGCAGTTACTTCTGGGTTTTCAGCGTTTGGGAGCCCAGGTTTGACTGTACTGCCCTTCATCCAAAGATTGCTGGGCAGTTTACAGCATAAAATTACAAAATGAAAACACAAAATACATAGCATAACAAACACAAACAGGAAAAAGCCCTCTCACAAACACATTTAAAAGGCCATCGATTTATTGAGCCAAAGGCTTGGTGATAGAAGAATGTTTTCACCTGGCGCGTAAAAATATGTATTCCCCTCCCAGAGCTACTATTCCCAGAGTGGCCCAGCAATCAATCTCTCCTCCCCAGCCACATTTTGTTTTGCTGTTTCATTGCTGGTGGCAGCACAGGAGTTTTCTCTGTCACCTTCTCAACATGCCCCCCCCCCCATCACACCGAGAAGGAACCAAAGGGATCCTTCTGGGCAAGGTGACTGGGTGGCTCCCTGCACTGCTGCTGCTACAGAAGTGCCATTAAATGTCATTTTCATACTATTAAAACTGTGGCCACAAATCCCATTTAAGCTCCATTTAAAAGTTACTTCAAAGTTGGTAGGGGGTTGGACTTAGATGATACTCATGATCCCTTCCAACTTTACAGTTCTATGAACATTATTTACAACTTCTTCTTTTTTTTTAAAAAAAAAAAAGCTTTAATTGTATTTTTAGCTGTGGCAACGAACCTCTGCAACAGCTGAGGCACAATCCTGGCCATCTTGCTCAGAATTACAAGCCCATTCGTACTTCCTCAGAGAGGGGAGTCGAGGGGGCAGCAGCCAGACTCATCTTGCCTCAGCAGGTAGGCTGCTGGTTATACTGGCCACTGCAGGAGAGCAAGCAGGTTGGCCAGCCAATTGTAAAACAGGACAGCCAATTTTGAGGCATGTGAGGGCCAATTCACTTCTCCTATCCATGCACCTCTGGCCGGAGAGAATTGTCCCATTTTGCTTCACAGTTGGGCCAGCCTTGAGAAGGGGTGATCTCTAAAGAATGTAGAGGACCATTGCAGCTCTGGGCTGGATGGAGAGCACCCTCCCCTCTCGATCTCTGGGAATAATCTGCAATATATTTAACTTAATGGGAAAACTGAGGCAGCAGAGCTACTTGGAAGGTTGGGCACTCCCAGATCCAGCTTCACACTCTTTTTAACAGTATGAAGCCACTCAATAACCTGAAAGACCACCCCAAATCAGCCTGATTTGCTTCACTATTTGGGGTACAGGCAGGGCGAATGCATACATACCTTGACTAAATAGGTTTGATATGTATGTGGCAATTGTTGGAATGGCTACTGATGTCACAGAAGGCATCAATGCCTACTTAGTGGGGGAAATCAGTGATATTCCCATGTGAAGGAAACCTGGTGAACCAGCTGGACACTTTCTCCCCTTTAAAAGGTTTCAGATTCCTCAAACACTGTTCATTACTTCTCTTCCTTCTTTTTTTTGTTTTTCAGCTTTCCCTCACCAGGAGGAGAAAATTCAAAGTGATGTGCAGGACATTATTCTGCAAGATAGTGATCTTTGAGGTGTGCCTCTGTCTGCAACATTTCAAGGTAACGCCACTCGTTTTGGTCAAGTAAAACGTGTCAAGGTGCCATAATGAGACAAGTGATCTTCAGAGGTTTAATTAGGGGAGGGAGACCCTTTCAGTTAGTTTATTTTCATTCAATAGCCTAACATACAAAAAACGCTGAAACCAATAAAGTAATGGAGAACCTGAAAAAGGAGATCTGAAAGGCACCTTTGCGAAAAACAATTGATTTGCTTCATTTCATTGAAATGGCTGGTGCTTTGATGGTTCATATTTACAATAGCTTGTCCTGTTCTTCAGTGGAGTTGATATGTTGAAGTCTTTAGAACCATAAACTTGATCAGAACTTCCTGGGTAATAAACAGCGGATTTAAGATGTTGGCCCCCTCCTCATGATGCTACTGCAAGCCCAGCTGCGTGCCAATTTGTAGCTAAAGACATCAAGAAATGTGTTCTTCATGCTCAAATGCCCTTGGAAGTTGAAAATAGTTCCTGGAAGCTCAATATGCAAACTGGATTCAGAGCCTTGAAGAATTTAGAGAGTGAAACACACACACACACAAACACACACGCACCAAAGAACACAACACCCTGACCTTCCCTAACAAAGGGCAAAGCTTGGAGAAATCCATTATCACTATAGACAGGAGAGCTTTTTGGAGCTCAGAGGGTTGAGTTTCTTCTGTCTCTTTCACTGCTTTTGTAGAAAGATCAGAGAGTGAAACCAGGGGATGCTGATTGCATGTATAGTATATATACACATGCACACACACAGAGAGAGATAAACTTAAAGCAATTTCACAAACCCAAACGGGAAAGTTGCATGTTTTAGAAAAGATAGAAATAACAGGAGGCCTCACAACTGCAGCAACACAATGACAGAGGAGAAGAAAAGGACCAAGTGACCTCCTGTATCTAAACAAGCATCCAATTTCTAAACATTGGGTCTAAGAAGGTTTTCTTTCCCATTAGCAGTTCTTTCATACCATTCCCATCACCCCCCCCCCCATTAAATGTAGTCTCGAAATGGCATGGACCTGTTTTCCAGTAGAACAAGCATCATCCTTCCCACTGTAAGCACCTTATTTTTATTTTCTTTGGTCCTTTGGCTCTTTAGGGATGCTTTCAGTGTGGAGATCTGTTGGAGGGTCCTGCTCCCCTTTATTCGTTTTATTCAAAGCATTGGCTAAAATAAATAAAAAATTAGTAATAAATTCTGGAAATGTAATCAAAAAGAAGGGATTTTTTTCCCACATGTGGTGGACGTGCCCCAGAAGAAAAATATTCTGGGACATGATTTATGAAGAATTAGGTGGGAGGAAGAATGGAATATCTGAGAAAAGGGCATGTCTAACTAACTGGAACACACCGCACTGCAACATTTTGTTGAAGTCCCACTTGTCTATGTTACCAATTTGTTGCCCATGAACGACCTTTTCCAAAGTGATCCCATGGGTGCATACATGTGGAAAGATTTGCATCAGAACTGGTTATTCATATACTGTTTCCACAATCCACTGAGGATAATCCTAAATTCCTGCCAGAGCCTGCTCACAGACTAATCACAAGAATAACATATTCCAACACAACCTTTCTACATGTACAGTGGTACCTCGGGTTAAGTACTTAATTTGTTCCGGAGGTCCATTCTTAACCTGAAACTGTTCTTAACCTGAAGCACCACTTTAGTTAATGGGGCCTCCTGCTGCTGCCGCGCCACCGGAGCACGATTTCTGTTCTCATCCTGAAGCAAAGTTCTTAACCCGAGGTACTATTTCTGGGTTAGCGGAGTCTGTAACCTGAAGCGTATTTAACCTGAAGCGTATGTAACCTGAGGTACCACTGTAATCTACACTCATAGAATGGCTTCGTTGAGGGCAGGGGGTCAGGTGGGTGAAATCATATTATGAGCATAAGGTAGTGCTGTGCAGAAAATGTCTCCCACTTTTTTTTACCTTTCTCTATCAATTAATGAGGAAACAATGCTTTTGAAAATTATCAAAGGAGAGAGTGAAAAAAAACCCAGTGAAATTCTTATGTGTGGTATGCAGGGCTTTGGTTGTGCTTGCCTTACTTCTGAGGCAGCAAAGAAGTTTTCTTTCATTCCTCAAATCATCTTTCTGGTACTCTGCATATTACCACCTTCCCTGGATGCCTGTGTTTCAGGGAAACTTCTTTATATCCTTCGCTGGGCTTTCCTCTAAGCATGGGAAGATGGGGAGATAGCCTACTGTGCCCTGGCAGATGTTTATTATTTTTAAAAATCCATGTGGATTTTTTTAAAAAGAAAAAGAAAGAAAGGTGAAATGAAGGCCTTCCCTTAAAAACAACATCAGAGAGTGCACTCAGGCGCCTCAGCCACCCTGGGGTTCTCTTTCAGGTAAAACTCACAGGGAGAAATCCTGTCCCATGGGTGCCCCACCCCCAAGGTTCAAGTTGCTCAGGCAGCTGGGGAGGCTGCAGAGCACTGTGGAAATGTTTAATGGAAAGAAAAGACCACATCAGCACCACATATTTTAAGCATTATTATACCACTAACATGCATGGTTTCCCCCAAAGAATAATGGGAACTGTAGTTTGTTAAGGGTGCTGAAAGTGGTTAGGAGACGCCTGTTCCCTTCACAGAGCTACAATTTCCAGAGTAGCTTCACAAACAAACCCTCTTCCCAGGAAACTTTAAGAATGGTAGCTCCGTGAGAGGAACTGTGCTTTTAAATGTGTAGTATAAATATGATCACACTCGCCATCCATTTACATCTTGAAACAATAAGATAGACTTAATCCCACACCAACAAAAATTCTAAAGCACCCAGACAATAATGCAGGAATGTGGAAAGCTCTTTCACAGGGAAAGAAAACTTTCAAGAAATTGATGGACAAATTTCAACACAGGCTGGTCAGGCTGGTTAAAACAAAAAAGATACTGCATCAACAGTAGTGTCCAGATCAAGAGAAGTAATAGTACCACTCTATTCTGCCTTGGTCAGACCACACCTGGAGTACTGTGTCCAATTCTGGGCACCACAGTTTAAGAAGGATGTTGACAAACTGGAACCTGCACAGAGGAGGGCAAGCAAGATGATCAAGGGTCTGGAAACTAAGCCTTACGAGAAAAGCTTGAAGAATCTGGGTATGTTTAGCCTGGGAAAGAGGAAACTTGAGAGGAGATATGATAGCCATCTTCAAATATCTTAAGGGCTACCACATGGAAGAGGGAACATGCTTGTTTTCTCCTGCTCTTGAGGGTAGGACTTGAGGCAATGGCTTCAAGTTACAAGAAAGGAGATTCCGACTAAACTTTCGAAAAAACTTTTGGACAGTCAGAGCTGTTTGGCAGTGGAACAGACTCCCATGAGAGGTAGTGGACTCTGTGGATATTGCAAGAATCTACTGACAATGTTTGTTTTCAGAAAGGAGGGGGTGGACTCTGCTCATCGCTTCTTCTGCTCCAGCTTGACTCTGTGAGAGTCTAAGTGTTATCTGTGTAGAGATAAGATGACTGCTTAAGCAACTGTAACACTCATGCAGTCCAGTAGCCTCCGATAGTTGTTAGTCTTTAGTTTATTTCTAGTTTGCAGTAGCTGCAAAAGAATAAAGAAGTTATGCTTCAGAGCCCTCGTTCGTGTAGTTCATACTCTGCTGTGCTCCGCTGACTTTGGAACTGAGTTTGGTGCTCACAGCTCAAAGTTGTGGGTCCATTGCACTTAGACCTGCTTCCTGCAGTGGAAGGTCTCTGGAAGTGTTTTCCCAGCTGGCCTGGCCCAGTCGGGGCTGAAGAGGATGAGCCCAGTTGTTGGCACTGGCTCAAAGGTGAAGCTGACAGACTCTCCTTCCTTGGAGGTTTTTAAGCAGAGATTGAATGGTCATCTGTCATGGATGCTTTAGCTGAGATTCCTGCATTGCAGGCGGTTGGACTAGATGACCCGGGTCCCTTCCAACTCTAAGATTCTGTGATGCTATGAAGAGCTTGAAAAGGCTCTCTCCACACTGAGTGAATCAGCAGAAAAAAACGACAAATGCAATTCAGTGGAAACAAGTCTAAAATTATGCACATTAGGGGAACAAACAACAATAAACCTACACACAGAGAGATACTCTCATGGGGTTTGAACTGGTCGCTATTGACTTGGAATGAGACCTTGGGGTTGCAGTGGACAGCTTGGTGAATATGTTGACCCAGTGTGAAAAATTTGAATTCCGTGCTAAGGATCATAATGAAAGGAACTGAAAATAAAACTGCAAATATCATAATGCCATTACACAAATCTATGGTGCAATTGGGGCTTTTTTTAGCAGGAACCCACCAGAACTCAGTTCCGACACCTCTCAGGTGGGTAACATCACCACTCAAAGAGGATGAGGGAGAGGTTCATGTGGAGTTCTGGCACCTCTTTTTCTGGAAAAAATAGCACTGGGTGCAATGCCAGTTGGAATACCATGTGCAGTTCTGATCACTTCACCACACACAAAAAGGATATTTTAGAACTGGATAAGGTTCAGAAAGAAGCAACCACAATGATCAACAGGGTGGAACAACATTCCTATGAAGAAAGATTACAACATTCAGGGCTTTTTAGTTTAGAGAAAAGCCGAAGAAGAAGAAGAAGAAGAAGAAGAAGAAGAAGAAGAAGAAGAAGAAGAAGAAGAAGAGGAAGAAGAAGAATAGTAGTAGTAGTAGTAGTAGTAGTAGTAGTAGTTTGGATTTGATATTCCGCTTTATCACTACCCGAAGGAGTCTCAAACTGGCTAACATTCTCCTTTCCCTTCCTCCCTCACAACAAACACTCTGTGAGGTGAGTGAGGCTGAGAGACTTCAGAGAAGTGTGACTAGCCCAAGGTCACCCAGCAGCTGCATGTGGAGGAGCGGGGAAGCGAACCCGGTTCACCAGATTATGAGTCTACCACTCTTAACCACTACACCACACTGGTGTGGACATGATAAGTTCATACAATTATGCACTGTGTCAAAAAATTGAATAGAGAGAAGCTTTCTCTCTCTCTCTCATAACACAAGAAGAACCTCTGGACATCCAAGGAAGCTGCATGTTGGAAGATTCAGGACAGAAAGTATCTCCTAACGCAAAAAAGTGCTTCCTAATTTCATTAAACAATGAAATTTGCTTCCACAAGAAGTAATGACAGCCAGCAAATTGGGTGGCTTTAAAAGAGGGTTAGACAAATTCATGGTTATCAATGGCTACTAGCTATTGTTATGTTGTTCTGTCTCCACGGTCAGAGGAAATTTGCCTCTGATTGCCAGTTGCTGGAAATCACATGCGAGGAAGTGCTGTTTTTCTCTGGTGCTGCTTTGAGGCTTCCCACAGGTATCTGGTTGGCTACGGTGAGAATGGAATGCTGGCTTAGATGGGCCACTGGCCTGATCCAGCAGCTTCTTCTTATTTATTTTTTATAATAATTTTTAATTATTTTTACACATATTTTTAAACATAACATCCAGCTTATATATAACATAACATACATTTGGCTATAACAGCCTAAGACTTCCATCCTCCTCGCCTGATGGTTTTCCAACTTACTTTCTGATGTTGCATTTTGTTATTATAGTTATTACTGTTAAATCCTTTTCATAGATAAACAGATTATAAATTATACTTCGCAATAATTGATAAAATTAACCTTACAAAACTTATTGTAACCCTACTAGGGATGTTAGTTGTTTACAATTGTCTTTTAGATACACCATAAATTTATTCCAGTCTTTCAGGGAAGGCTGGGCTTGCTGGTTCTGAATTTTCCCAGTTAATTTCGCCAACTCGGCGTAATCCATCAATTTCATCTACTGCTCTTCCTTCGTTGGTATCTCTTCCTGCTTCCATTGTTGGGCTAATAATATTCTTGCTGCAGTTGTTGCATATAAAAACAATTTTTTAAATCTTGCTTATGTATTTCATTACCTACAATACCAATTAGGAAGGCTTCTGGGTTTTTTTTTACAAATGTATATTTCAACAATTTTTTTTAGTTCATTATAAACCATTTCCCAGAAAGCCTTCACTTCTCTACAAACCCACCACATATGATAAAAGGTACCCTCTTTCTCTCTCCATTTCCAGCATTGGTTATTTGTTTTGTACATTTTTGCTAATTTCACTAGTGTTATGTACCATCTATACATCATTTTCATTATATTTTCTTTAAGAAAACTGGAAGCCATAAAATTTATTCCATCTTTCCATAGTTTTACCCAATCTTCTAACTGTATATTATAACCAATATCCTTAGCCCAATGTATCATAACTGATTCTTCTTATTTTCTTACTAGCACAGAGTGCTTTTTCCAGAAGGGGCCTTTTCTCTTAATGGTGTACCGATATATTAATAAGTAACATATTCAGTAGCATTTTCTACATCTCATTTGTCAGTCTATAACTATTGGCAAAACATTTCATTTTGGGATACTGTTACAGTAATGAAGATTTTCACTGGGCATTTATTCTATAGATACTCAACTGCAAGATTTCACCAATAACGCTTCCAAATTCATCATCGAACTGGGGGAAATTACTGTTGGTGGTGGGAGTAGGAAAGGTTAAAAGTACTGAGAGAACTCAGGACACCAAGATGACTTTGGAAACACAGATCAAAAACAAAGAGACTGGAAGTATAATTAACTCCATTACTGCTCAGTCAAATGAAAACATCCGTGACACCCTTCCTTATTTATGACAGCAGCAAATAGCTCTATTCTCTGGCTGGTTATTGCTGTAGGACAGCATTGGTTCTATGGGAGATGAAATGGAAACAAGCCTGCTAATATTTATGTCGCCAAGATCAGGTTATAGATACAAGATTTATGCAAAAGTTGCATTAAAAAAAACCCTCAGTAGCTTTTTATGTCTTCATTCCACAATCCTTCTCCAACAGTAAACAAAATAGCTTTTAGATTTCAATTTTGCAAGTAATATTATGGAATTATAGCAGGCTTTCTTTAGCTGACTGCGGCTGTATTTCCATTATAGGGATATTTGGCCAACCTTTACAATCTGCCCCCACCCCCAATAGGAATTAAAAGCGGCTGCTGATATTTATGAATACAGTTATGATTTGCATTGGAGGGAGGCTTCTAAATTACTGGAATCCAAGATTGTATGAGCAGATCAGAGCATGCTTGTTATATGAAGACCTATTTCAGGCAACATTTCTAGGGCAGAAGTCAAATATGACGGTGTTGAGGGCTGTGGGTCCCTTTAGCATGCCATCAAAGTAGGACTTGGGGGCAGATGTCTGGAGCCCCACTCAACAGAATACATGGGGGGGGGGGGGGATTCCAGATTTGACATAGCACATTACAGTGATGTAAAGGGAGGTTTGAGTGAACATCCTCTAATATACGTGATGGGCTCTCTCCAAATCACTATATCAATAAATGTTATAATGAGAACTTCTCTTAGAATTATCCAATTTGTAATGGCGGGGACATATTGGTGCCTGGGACAAAGTGATATGCCACATTTGCTTCTCTCAATCTCTACATTGTCTTTGAGTTGGTTTCTAGACATTATGTATTCACTTGGTTTCAGGGCAAAGCAATCAGCTTGTTCACTGGAACATGCTGGTCTGACACTCTAGCGGGCCACAGCCAGTCAGTGGGTACAGTTTTCAGCTAGATGGTACAATGGTCTGACAGCTTTCAGTGTTCCTATGTTCCTCCTTTGCATGCAGGTTCAGTTCCTGGGTCATGCACAGGGCCTTGCAGAGTCAGGCAGAGGCCTGGGCCAGGTAGATAATGTGCCCCCATTTTTTTTACCCTGGGGATAACTGAAGTCTTATAAATAAGTAAGCATATAAATAATTTTCACAAAAGTTATGCTGACAAATAATTTTATTTCAAGGCTTGAACAATATCTGCATATAAAGACAAAATGGAAAATATAGATAAATATGCTGACCGAGGCCCCCTTTGGAATCAGAGGCCCGGGCCTAGTGGCCCATATGGCCCCCCCTCTGTCTGGGCCTGGTCGTGCACTTCTAGGTTGCCCAGATATCTGACTACTCATAGACTGAAATGGGACAACTACTTTGGGAGGACTTTGGTTTTGAAAAGCAGCACAGTGTCTTAAGTAATACAATATTTGTTTGAATCGCCATTCCACATAAATATTTATTTGTGGGGGAACAGAAGTCGATCCTTTTGTTGCACCTTTAACTGCTACACTTCTGGAAACAAATGGTGGCCGGGATAAATCCGACAGGAGCTTTTGATTTACAACAGCTTCCTTGAATGAATATTCAGGTTTCCATTTACTTCTGAGGCAGGTGGAATTTGGCAGATTTAACATCCGGTACAAATGCTCTGACTGCAGCTTTATGAAATACAGCTGTGAACATATTGGGGGACCAGATGCAACTGGGAGAAGAGGTCTGCCTTCTTCTGGCAATGTTGTCTTCTGCACAGCTTCGAGGCTTTAAAAGGTGCTCACCACACTCACTGTGGCTACTTTGGGCCACACCTCATCTCATACCACTCACTTTGACATGCAGCCCAAAGCAAGCTGGGTCAACGCAGCCCAAAAATGGTTTAGCCACCACAATTTAAAGGTGCTGTTTTGCTTTGCATTCTTGTCTGAGATAATATAGGGCACTGTAGTGTTAGGATTGTATGCTGACATGCCAACATTAACCAGAGGAAAGCTGCTTTCATTAATAATCACTATGGATCAGTTATTTATGTTACCGCCTTGGACTACAATGTTCACTGCTGTGAATGCAACAGTAATTAAAATGATGTAATGTGCACATAATGAGTATGAGGTTTAGTGCACTTGAGGGGCTGTGTGTGTTTATGCATATGCAGAAAATATTTTTTAATCTCTCCTCCCAATGCGCTCTCTCTCTCTCTCTCTCTCGCTCTCTCTCTCTCTCTCTGACACACACACATGTGAAACTGTCCTTCCAAGATGAGTGCTTGTAGGCCAATTCCGGTGGAGTGTGCGTGTGTGCTTTAAAGTCATGTCATAAAATCTCTAAAAGGGGTTTTTCATAGAGACATGATAATTTATAATACTTCTGCCGTTTTCAATTATTCAGATGTTCATAGCCCAACAAATTGAATAATGAATGGAATAATGAATTGAACCCTGACAAGATGATAACAGAAAATATTATGAGTAGTCACTACACAGTGAAGCCCCCATACTGGGGAGGAGTGGGGGAGGAATCTCTGAAAGAAATCAACTTGTTTGAAGGACTCGTTTTCTCTTCCAAGTTCAAATACTTACACTGTGAGGAGGAAATCTGTCTAGGGCTTAGCCATTAACAAATAAATATTAAAGATGAACACCTGTAAAACAATTTATTTGATGGGGACTAAACAGTGAATCAAAATCAGAAATAGCCCAGTTATATTTTCGAAGGGTGTAGCTGATGCATTTCATTATTGCTTTTGCCACAGCGAGAGAGAGGAGAAGGACAGCCATATAAATTCTTAAACACTGTAGCTCCAGGCTCAGCCTTGGAGGACGGATGATATTGCACAGATGCTAAAACACACAGGTTTCCTAACAGTATTAGAGGCATTTGCATCAACACTGCAAGGCGGAAGGTTCAATAATAAAAATGATAAACATGCTTCTCAGGTAGGAGGGTAAGCCATGCATATTTGTATCTCCAATCCAGGAGTGTAAAAGATGAAGGTTATGCTCATGCAGTTAGCATAAGTCACAACAAGAATTGCGTTTTAGGATGACTGTTTCCGGCCAAGTAAACGGAAAACTCAAATAGAAGTGCATTATCTCTACATATAATGGTCAGTTCCCAACATTCAGTCTCTTTGTTACATTCTGAGCTGTAATGCTCGGAGTGTGTGTCAAAGAAAATGACAATCTGCAACAGAAGGTTGAGGAAGCAATGCAATTGCAATGCATAGCAATGGTTCAACCCAGGATTGCTGTGGGACAGCGGAGGGATGGAGTACAAGAGCTGTGAGCCAAATTATAGGTGGTCCTATAAGTCCTTGAATGGACACATTTTCTGTCAGAAGTAGCAAGCGCGAGGGGCTCCAACTCACACCAGGATTTTCCTCTGTATAAGAAAGAGAAAGGGGTAAGAGATGGCCCAAAATGTGCCTGCTAACAGGGATGTTTTCCAGGTTTCAGTTGTTTTCATGATGTGGCAATTTCACACCCACCCACACCAAAATCCGTGGAACTTCCTTGAAGGAAAGAAAATGACCTTCTAGGAAACATTTTTAAAGTACAAAATCCCTTCATGCATTTGGAAAACAGTCTTCTCTTGATATCTGGTGAGAGGGATGTGTGATATCTGAGAAGGTTTTCAAAGATTCTTTGAGTCATTTTGTTCTTTTAATGGGAGCTCTGTATAGGAAGAGAAAGCATCCTATTTTATCCTCAGCTACTTTGCAAAGCCTAGCCTTTTCCCCCCTTCAAGTGGCTTCTTTAAAGCAATAGATTTCTGTTCTTAAGAGGCCACTGGTGGATAATGAAGAGCCTTTGGCAAGACTGCTGTGCAGCTCTATTTGATAAGCGTTTTGTATTGTTTTGGTCAGTGCTCATTGTCATATTGATTATGCCTATGAATGAGTTGTGCCTTTTTCACAAATGATCCCTCTTCTTAAAAATCCTGGCTTGTGGGGAGGGGGAACCAGCCCTTTTATAACAGAGTTGCACACTTATTTTCCTATTATTCTTATTCTTATTTTAAGTTTACAGTTATTCAGCTGCTCTGGATGCTTCTGACCCACTTTTGTAGCATGGGATAAGACTCTCCAGATCTGCAAGGCTATGTCAACGATGCTTGGAGTTGTAGTCTGGCAACATGTGGAGGGCCACAGGTTTCCCACATGTAAGAAGAGCCCTGTTGGATCAGATCATAGGCCCATCTAGTCCACCATCTTGGAGTGAATACTTTGAATACATATAACTGGCAGATGGATAATTGAAGGCACTTTTTTATTTTCTCTCTCTTTCCCTTTCATTCCTTTCCTTATTCTTTTGTTGCTTTTATCTCCCTGCTTTTTCTTCTTTTTTCCTTTCTTTCCTTTTCTTTTTTGGGGATTTTTTGGTGTGTGTTCTCTACTCTGGGTCACTGAGGGGATTATGCACACATGAAAGCGAAGGACCCTGTGTGAGAGGCAGGGAAGGGAAGATCTCTTGGGGTGAGAGCCAGGAGGATCCACCCCTTCTGTGTGAGACAAGGATTAAGATTTATTTTTATTTCATTTATTAAATTTGTATGCTACCCTATACCCGTAGATCTCAGGGTGGTTCACAACATAAAATCACAAAATAAAATATCTATCTTGGAGAGAGGGCATTGTATTTTCTTCACTCTTTTTTTATTATTACAGTGGTACCTCGGGTTAAGTACTTAATTCATTCTGGAGGTCCGTTCTTAACCTGAAAATGTTCTTAACCTGAAGCACAACTTTAGCTAATGGGGCCTCCTGCTGCTGCCACGCTGCCAGAGCATGATTTCTGTTCTCATCCTGAAGCAAAGTTCTTAACCCGAGGTACTATTTCTGGATTAGTGGAGCCTGTAACCTGAAGCGTATGTAACCTGAAGCGTATGTAACCCGAGGTACCACTGTATTACTTTGTTTTTTATTGTATTGTACGCTGGAAAAAGTTTCAGTAAAAACTTATGGGTTGAGAGAAAAGTCTACCTTCCTGTTTCCCACAGTGGTTATGCCCATGCCCATGGGAAGTCCACAAGCAAGACATGAGTGCAATAGTCCTCTCCACTTGTCATTGCTGTTAGAAAATCACATCTCCAGTGTTCACAATGCAATTGCAGAATATTTAATTATTAGTATTAAATTTTCCACGCACCCTTTTCTTGCAGGTCCCAGGGTCGGTTACAACAATGTAAAATTCAGAATATAAAACAGTTAAAACAAATCCTTACGCCAATAAAGGCTAGTGGTAGTTAAAACAAATTAGTCATAGGAATAGAGTGGATCCTAAAAACACACATCTCAGGTATCTAAGAGCCTCATGAAGAGGCATGTATTCAGCATTCGCTGAAAGCCGTATAGTGAAGAAGCCAAGCACACCTCTGTAGGGAGAGAATTGCACGGCTTAGGGGCTGCCACAGAGAACAACCTCTTCTGGGCCACCCGATGAACTTCAGAACTACCAATAGGGCTCCCCCTGCTGACATTCCTACCTGAAAGGATCTCTAGGTAAGGGGGGTGTGTGTCATCTTTAAGATATTTGCTGCCCTCACACGGCTTCATTTCTAATCAGTGCATGTCCCGTCACTTCCTGCTGAACTCCTGTAACTTTTTATACCACCAATATTTCAGACCCTCCAAGTGTCCCTGTTTTCCAGGGGCGTCCCTGATTTAGAAAAGCCATCCCAGTTTCTGCTTTGATCCCGGAATGTCCCACTTTCCTTAGGATGCCCCAATTTTCATTGGAGAAATGCTGGATGGTATGGAGTTATCTGACCCCCGAGGCATCTGAAGGCAATCCTGCATAGGGAAGCTTTTTCTAATGTTTTATTATGTTTTTATATATGTTGGGAGATGCTCAGAGTGGCTGGGGCAACCCAGTAAGATGTGTGGGGTATAAATAGTAAAATTACCATTATGGAATGGGGTGTCCCTATTTTCATCAGAGAAATGTTGGAGGGTATGATATTCAGGTTTATTTTTGCCCGCTTTTGTTGTGCTGCAGCCCTTCTGGGCAGCAATAATGTTGTAGCCTAGCCCAGGGCAGGGACGGACTTTGGCCTTTCAAATTTCAGTGGCGCCCTGTGCAAGGCCTTCCATTCTACTCAATTCAGTATGTCATCATTGTGATGCCCTGCAGTGCCCCCTAGGCTTGGCACCCGGTGTGGCAGAATTGCCCTAAATCCGCCTCTGCCTTGGGGAACCACCCCAGAACAAACAAAAGCAGAACTTATCCACCACTAATGCACCGTTATCAGAATATACTCACAATAAACCTGCAGACTGGAGAGGCGCTAACTTAGTCCTACAGCACCTTGCCTACTGCTCCCCTGCCTCCTAAGGCGCCTCGTTCACTTTGTCTCATGGTAGGGCTGGCCCCACCTCTGCCTGTAAAGGGGAAAAAACAATGTCCTCATTCTGACGTCTTTAATTATATGTTTCCCCTTCCCCCCAAAAGCATATTGGAAATCACTGGCGGACATTTTCAGAGTGATGTTCTCGTACAGCTGGTGCAATTAACGCTGTCTGACAGTTTTCTCCCCAGCTGGCTCATAAGGCTTGTTTGTTCCTTCCTATTAGTATTTTAAAGGGCTGTGTGTGTTATTGTTTTCTGGAGGCTTAGAATGACTATCCTGCCCCAAGCTGAGGGCTTTACTTCCGGCAGCCTAACCTCTGCTTGCAGAGATTAGAAAGGGGATAAGCTCCGCCTGATACCACCACGGTTGCGCCTGTGCAAATCTCCCCATAGAACACAGTCAGGATTTGTCATTTGCACATTTTATTTCCAAGCAAAACCAAACCACCACAAGCTAATGGTTTATGACCTAAAGGCTAGTGCCTCCTGCTTAATGGGAAGAAATATCCACACACAAAAAGGAGGACAGATTTGAGTTGGTGTGTCCTTATGCGCTGCCCGCTGTGGTAATTGCATGCCTTCACACTGTCCTTCTTCAGATGTTGTCACAGATTGTTCTGTGTCGCCTTGCTGTGCTCTGATAAATAGATGCTGCCGTTCTGGCGGGGCTGACGTGATTCCTCTGCCCATGGTGCCTCTCCAAAGCCACGGAGTACTTTGAGATCTGGAGAGATGAAAGACTTTCCCCTCCCTCCCCTCCCTCCGAATATCGGCTATTATGTGATTTCAAATATCCTTCAGTGCGCCAATGCTTCTCTTTCTAGGAACGGCAGTACAGAGAACGGTTATTTCGCAGGAGGGACATATTCCGGGAGTCCTGCACTCGTCCAATTCCCTATTTGACCCCAAACATAAGGATAATGTCTGAGTGTCAAAAGTAAAAGTGAGCGAGAGGCAGAGAGTTCTTGAAGGAAGTAAAAAGAGAGAGAAAAGCTTTCATTGAGTCTTAGGGCGCTTCCCTCCCACCTCGAGATACTGTTAAATCATCACTGTCAGGGATGACTTTTATCCCAAGGGCTACTAAAAATTATTTGAGGAGGATTTATCTTTTATCTTTTCCCTTACCTGGGTGGTGCCTGAGTCCTCACGGCTTGCAGTCTTTTACTCCTTCCTCTCCCAAGGCCATGGTGTAAATCATCCTGCTACAGTCACAAGCACACTGTAACAAGGAGGTAGCTTTCTTCTGATGAGATGTATTGGTTTCTGTAGCTCCCTAATGCCAGCTAACGTTTCCCTAAATTTAGCTATCCAGCGTAAGCTCCAAGGAATTCAAGGGGCCTCATGGTGGCGCAGCCCCTTCTCCTAGATGCTCCCAATGAACTACAGTGGTACCTCGGGTTAAGTACTTAATTCGTTCTGAAGGTCCGTACATAACCTAAAACTGTTCTAAACCTAACTTTAGCTAATGGGGCCTCCTGCTGCTGCCGCACCGCCGGAGCACGATTTCTGTTCTCATCCTGAAGCAAAGTTCTTAACCTGAAGCACTATTTCTGGGTTCGCAGAGTATGTAACCTGAAGCGTATGTAACCTGAAGCGTATGTAACCTGAAGCGTATGTAACCTGAGGTACCACTGTACAGTGGGTGACTAGTAGATCTCACAGAGGCAGCACTGCATATTCTGCGAGACATTGGAGCTACCCCTCAAAAAACAGCATTATCAGGAATTAAATAACAAAAACTAATCATAGAATTGTGGAGCTGGAAAGGACCCTAAGGATCATCTTGTCCAACTGCCTGCAATGCAGCTGTTCCATTCGGGATTCGAACCTGCAACCTTGGCATTATCAGCACAACACTATCCAGGCGTAATCTGTATGAAACCATGCCCCTCAAAAGTGAGCACCGCTCCCCTCTGAGGTCTGCTCCCAAGGCATCTGCCTGGCTGGTCTAATGATAGCACTGGCCCTGACCCCATGAACCATACATTGAGATGCAATTCTGCATCTGAGTCACATCAAATTAGGGATTCCTGTGCAAAATTTGAGATCTAGCCAGCAGAGTTATGCAAAGATTTACTGAGAAGCGGCCAATTAATGCTCATATTTTACAGGTGAGGATCGCTGAGGTTCAGGCAGAAGTGATTAGCACAAGGCAGCTATAGTGGTTTAAAAACACACACACAAAAAAACTTGCTCTGGATTTAAACTATTTGCAATCAGAAACCTTTCCCAATCTGTTGAGGATGATAAATAAATAAAGATTTATTATTTATACCCCACCCATCAGAGTAATCAAGCTGTAGATTAGTCTGCCTTTTGCCCATGCCTAACTTACACCACCACAAGGTGGGTCTCTCTCTCCCCCCCCCCCCCCAATTAATGTGGTGTTTAGCACCAATGCTTCTGTGTTTAGCTCCTGTGTTTAGCTCCTGGTCCCTGTAGGCTGCTGCTTGAACAGGAGGTCCATAGAAATCTTGGTGTGAAACTTAACCCTTCCAGCGAGCACAAGCTCTGTTGCGGTTTCACACCAGCAGCATAAAAGGGAAAGCTGAGGAGACAGAAACAGATCTGTGATCATTAGGACAAATCTAGTTGTCTGCACATTACAGAAAATGAGTCGCTTTTTAGAAAGGGCTTTTAATTGCTTAATCTCAGAAATGTGGACAATGGCATACGTGTTTTATTTTAGGGTCTATCTAGCCCACTCAGAAAATGTAATGGACCTAATTTTCATTTAGTGTAGGTCTGTGCAGTTCCTAAAACATCTAAATGGCTATTAATTTAATCAGGTAATTTAACTATACCTCCAGAAAAGGCCACTAGCTAGTTGTCACGCATTGATTATGAGGATGACATTTCTATCCCATGATGCCAGAGGCACACTTTGATACATCATTTTCTTTTTGAAGGTTAAACTCAGATAACCTGCCTTTGGCATTTAATTAGCTACATATTAAACACTCTTTTAATAATAAAATGATTAAAAAATTTTATTGCTTCTCAAATGAGGCCCTTTTAGATAGATTTAATGACTTGGTTTGAGCACTGTAGTTTGTGAACCAAACCTTAGGCCAGGATGTGTTCTAATGATATGCTTTACAGCTTGCAAAATCTGTGTTTTATTCAAATGGCTGCCATAATCATTTTGGGCAAAACTTATAATGCTACCTTCTGTGTTTTTAAGTTGAACTGTTAAATGTCATTGAAAAAGTACACAGAACCTTTTTGGTTTTCTTTTTAAAAAGCAAAAAAAAAAAATGGTTCAGTTCAGCACTAAAAGTAAGTGAACCTTCAGCAAAATTTGTGTCCTGGATGCTATGCACACACAAGTTTATTGTGGAAAGGTCTTTTTTTTGGTGTGCCTGTAAAACCATATCATTCTACCAGCAATGAAGAATCATGAGGTAGCTGACCATTTTTGGTCCTTAGTTAACAAAACAATCAAAATCTGCACAAGGAAAAATCCTTGAAGAGTAACTGTGATATGAAATTTCCATATTGGTTGAACAGTAAACAAACTAGAGTTTACAACCTAAACAGGTGGTGTGGTTTCAGTCTGTGACTGATATATATATAATTTAAAGTATTTATATACCACTTTATATTATTCATTTTTATTTATATATATAATTATATACTGCAAAGTTCCAAAGCAGTGTCCGAAAAAGTTATAATCGCCCACTGCATAAATCAGTTAAAATTAATAACAAAAACAGGAAACATCCTTTAAATTGGTCTGTCTTTATTAGGTTGTATTCAACTAATATTTACTCAGAGTAGACTAACAGGTCCTTTAATTGCAATGGGTCTACTCTAAGTCAAGGTTAGTTGCAAACAACCCAATAAAGACATGTAAAAAAGAGGGCTGTCCTTTGTTACCTAGGACATGTAGTCCGTTGAGAAACCCTTGATAAGCTTGCTAGAAAAACCTCAGAATTTTTCCAAGCAGTGGTTTAAAAAACACAGCACACTAGTTCAGTTTTCCTGAATAAAAGCTTTGAAAGTTCATTCCCACTGGAAAGTATGTGGTACCAGGCTCCAACTGCCTTTTTTAAAGTAGCATGTATTTCATTGCCTGAGAGTCACACAAAGACAGACCTTTGCTCTTTCACATGCAGTTAGGAGAAGCATCTAAGGCTTTCCTTGTGCAATCTTTATGGAAACGCAATGTTTCTGTTAACTTTGTAAATTTATGTCATGCAAAGCCAGCAGTTCTCCCTTCTGCAATTTAGAGGGCAGCCTGTGGAGCCTGGCAGGTGCAACGTGAGGAGGTGGAAGGAGGTCTGAAAGGGCTTGGAAGGCTGCTAATTTACAATGTCTTAAAAAAACCTAAACTGTAAAAATGCCAGCAGAGCTACCAGCAATGAAAGTTACACAGGGATACTCTGTGCAGTTGAGGACTTAGGACAGCCTTTCTCAACCTGTGTGTCCCCAGATGTTGTTGAACTACAACTCCCATCACCCTAGCTAGCAAGGCCAGAGCTTAGGGATGATGGGAGTTGTAGTCCAACAACACAGGTTGAGAACCACTGACTTAGAAGAAGGGCTGTAGCTTAATGGTAGACCTTTGGATGCAAACGGTCCCTCGTTTCATCACTGGCAGCTCCCGGTAAGGCTGGAAATGTCTCTTGCCTGAGACCAGGGACAGCCATCACCAGTCATTGCAGATAATACTGAGCTCCCTGGACTGATAGTATAAGGCGGCTTCCTATGTCCCTATTTAAGTGGGGAAGGCCACACCTCAGTGGTAAAGAATCTGCGTTGCATTCAGAACACCACATCTTTACCAGTTGCACTGGCTCCCGGTGGAGCATCGGGTCAGGTTTAAGGTGCTGGTTTTGACCCTTAAAGCCCTTTGTGGCTTAGGGCCCTTGTACTTACGGGACTGCCTCTCCTGGACCTTAAGGTCCATGAATAATCATAGTTTAGAGGTCCCGGGCCCTAAGGAAGTTAGACTATCCTCCACCAGGGCCAGGGCCTTCTCAGTGATGGCTCTGACCTGGTGAAATGCTCTGTCCCATGAGACCAGGGCCCTGCAGGATTTAGCTTCCTTCCACAGGACCTGTAAGACAGAACTATTCCACCTGGCTTTCAATTTGAACCTGGCCTGATCTTTTGTTCCCCTTCCTTCCCTCCCCCTCGTCTTTTTGTGAAGATTGCCCACTCTGGGATCCTACAGCTGGTTCTCCCCTGGCCTCCTTGCTGGCCCAAGTGGGACTAATTTAGCCACCTAGCCCTGGTGATCATCTAATGTTTATTGGATGGATTTTCCCCCTAAACTGATTTTTGATTCTTGATTTTATTGTTATTTACACTTTATATCGTATTTTATGCTGGTTTTTTTTTTTTTTTTTTTTTTTTTGTAGTATCAATTAAGTGTTTTAAATTTGTTGTTAGCCACCCTGAGCCTGGTTTCCTGAACTGGGAAGGGCGGAGTATAAATAAAAAATTATTATTATTATTATTATTATTATTATTATTATTATTCAGTCCACAGCATCTGCAGGTAGGGCTGGGAATCTCCCCTTTCTGAAACCTTGAAGAGCCACTGCCAGGCAGTATGGACAATGCTGAGCTTGATGGACTAAAGCTCTGACTTGATATAAGGCATCTTCCCGCGTTCCTATCTTCCTGGTTGCAGTACCTGTCGCAGTACCACCTTCCCCTATGCAGTGAGCACTATGAGGTGTGATAGAATGAGCTCCAACAATGCTTAGCCAGCCAACCAGCAAGGTACTGCCCATCTGGGGCTTCCGATTGGCCCATTTGAAGCCCACATTTTGGCAATGAATCCCCACTCCTTGATTCTGCTGGCCAGGGAATTTCTTAACATCTAGCAAGACATGTGAGTCCTAGCTGCTGGGGATGATGGAGAGAGGCAAGGTCCACAACCGCCACCCTCCTGAGAAGGGAGGAGCGGCCATTTCCACAAAAGAGGCCGAATGCCTCTCAATTGAAATATGGCATAAAGTAGAGGGAATAATTTATTATTTGCTCTTCCTGATATGCAAAGCAGCAGTCAATCCACAACATGGAAAATTTCCACAGAGGTGATGGAGAAAGCAGGAAGAGTGTTATGTACTGAAGTTCTCACCCTGGGCCAGCAGGGGGATACTGTAGATTTTTATGCAAATAAGGGATCGAAAGTGACGTTCAGTTTGCGTCGCGTAGGCGAGTTGGTTTGGCCAATTGTGGTTCCAGACGGGCAGCGGCAGTTAGTGAGAGCGAAACAGCTTTCCTTGACAGACTGGAGAGAAGACTTGGACTTGCGAGTCGGTGAAGGGGGGGTGTCAGACTGAGCCGATCAGCAGACCTTAGCGATGTGGACCCTTCTGGAACACTTCTGTCAGATGGCATCTCTGAATTGACACTTGGCACAGGAATGGTTGCCTTCGCAGCCAGCACATTCCAATTGGCCCTTGGACTTCTTTTGGAACTTCCTGCACTCTCGCTTTGTCTGGTGCACGTCATCGTCTTCACTGGAGGATGCCTCATCACTGCTGGCCTCTTCATGATGCACTGGAACTGGCTTCCTAGCAAGATGCGGGCTGCTGGCCTTGTGGATCTCCTGGGCGGAGCGTTCGGCAGCTTCCGAGGCTATGGCCTCCTCAATGGCTTTCTGCAGCGTGAGGTCTGGCTTGGCGAAGAGACGCCATTGCAGATGGATGTCCCGGACCCCACAGACGATTCGATCCATCAGGGCATCGTCTAAGTCTCGGAACTCGCAGTGCATTGCAGCCTGTCGGAGGGCGGCGGTGTAGTTGTTAATTGACTCCCCCTCTGCCTGGTTCCGGTGGTAGAATGCATGGCAGGCAGCAATCTTGGACGGCTTTGGCGCGTAGTGGTTGCAGAGCTTCTCTTTAATCGTGTCCCACGGTGCTGCCTGGACTGCTACAGGCGCAACCAATGCTTGGGCCGTCTCAAACACCTCAGGCCCACAGAGGCTGAGGAATAGGCCCCCTTCCGCTCCTGTGATACTTCTGTCAGCTCGTTGGCTTGGAGGTAGCAGTCGAACCGAGCGAGGTAGGAGTCCCATGATTCAGAGGCTGGCACAAATGGTGGTAGAGGCACGAGTGAAGCCATGATTCCGATGCTGGCGTGGAGGGCGATGGATGGAACACAGTGCTCTAGCCAGAACAGTCAGCTCTGAATTGGTTCTGTTCAGTGATTCAGCTCAGTGATTCAGCTCAGCTCAGAGGGTGGCCGCATCTGGCTGTGCTCTGATGTCCATCGATCCCACCTTCGCCGCCAGTGTTAGTTGTGGGTGAACATATTAGACGACACAGCGATTCTTCAAACAGAGGCCAGAACAGAACTGAGCTGAAGGATTCAGTCAGCCTGCTTATATAGAGCTCCAGTACACATAATTGTAACAACTTTCTAAAACTATCCAATCACTGAACGTCACTTTTGATCCCTTATTTGCATAACTATCTACAGTATCTCCCTGCTGGCCCAGGGTGAGAACTTCAGTACATAACAAAGAGCATTGTTTTTCAGGCTCTTCTCGATTCTTCACCCTGCACCTGGTTTTCCATGTCGGCCATATTTGCTATGGTGTGAATACATTCAGGAGAGAGGGAGCCACATACAGACTGCAGATTGCCTACATGTGTGTTACTGTTTTGAGTGTTATCTCTCTCTCTCTCTCTCTCTCTCTCTCTATATATATATATATAAAGTTTCTGAGAAGTCTTCAGAGGCAGTCTATAGCTACATATCCTCTTCAGGGCATTGCACATGGGGCTACCACCTTGCTGAAGCAAAGTGGGCCTATATCCAGTCAGTGCCTGCATAGAGAAGCATCTGGAAAGTCTCATGTACACCCCACCCACCCCCGGTTTTGTGAGAAAATAAATAAATGTAGGACACGCAGCAATGCTTGGTGAACTGTGTTTAGTTTGTTAGGTGACAAGTTGGGCCAAGTGGGCATCAGCGGTTCATATATTTCACACATAGCCTTGGTGCTATTTGGCTCACTTCACAAATGTGATATTCTTATGCAGGCATACCTGACCATTGGTCATGCTGGCTGGGGTTGATGGGAGTTGGAGTCCAGTGACATTTGGAGGGCCACAAGTTCCTCATCCCTAGTCTAAGACAAACCCTGCTGCAGGCCTGTATTTAGAGGCCTGCCTGAGTGCTCTGTAAAGCCCCTACTTAATGAGCCAGTTATTAGTGCCCGTTTGGAGACAAAGTACAACAGACAACACGTAGGGGAAAATATGTGTGTGGCCATACAGATGGTCATGTGTAAAGACTGTGCATATTTTGAGACGCCACTATTTCTCAAAGCATGTGCATGAGGCAAAATAAACATGTGTGAGATCTTCACACATTGTTCCCCACTACCACCAGAACCAAGCAGAAAATCTATTGTATTTGAACCAGCCATGTATTAATTATTATTATTATTATTTATGAGACACCTCATAAAGTAAATGCTCTAGGCATCATACAAAATAAGAAATAAGAATAAAACACCACAATAAATGAACAACAATAAAACCACACTGCAATAAAAATTCACAAGTAGCTTGAGAGACAAGCCCACATTAAAATCAAATACAAAACCATTGTGATAAAATAGCACAGAGAGCACAGAACCAAAACATCCATCAGGTTGCATATCTATGTGCACACTTACCTGAGAGTAAACCCCATCGATTACAGTGGGGAATATTTCTGAATAAAAACACATAAATCTGCACTGATCAACTGTGAAATGTGGAGCTGGTGTGTGTTGTATTGTAAACTAAACTGCAAGAACCTTTTTAAAGGGGGGGAATGGGGATGGGGAGGAATACATGTGAAACTTCATCCACGGGGAAAATGTGGCAGCATTCCCCGAAACCTCGCCTCCTTCGTCTGGATATTCTAGTGTTTTTGAGTGATAATTTGGTAGGATTAAATTATGTTCATGTGACAGCTCAACCTCACTAATGAGGTACATTTCAGTAAATTGTTGACAGAACTGTCTGGAAGGCTTCTTTAATTTACCAACACGTAACAACATGGGAAAAGCATTATTCAAGCCGATGAAGATGAATAAGCAGTGGGGATTGAGGGGGGGGGGCAACCTTTCAGCTTTAAGACATGACAACCTGAAAGCATTTTTGTCACTTGCTGTACTTAGCCTGAGGCCGTTGTACCTGTTAGTGTGATTGACTTACCAAAGCAACAGAAGAGATTATGCATTTTAAACACTACATGGTAAAGGGTGTGAGGGAGATTCTTTCTTCTTTTGGGAGGGGGAGCCTGTATTGTGCGAGGGTGTTTTACAGAGAAGAGAATTAGAGATTTTTATTTTATTTTTTTAAAAAAAATACATTACCTTCCATCAATCTGCTACATGGGTGCTTTTATCTAAAATAATTCTTGAGGAGCGTCATTGGAAAATACTTCGATATACCACAGCGGAGAGAGAGATTCAGAAGGAAAACATAACCTTTTGCTCAGATGAATAATTTCTTCGAAATGAAGGGAAAGGGGGAGGAAGTGGGAGACAAACTTAATGTCCTCTAATAAAACTGGCATGCTGATTCTAAACAAGTTAATGTGGAGCTAAATATTCTTTTGAATTTTCCTGGGTCCCTCAAAAGTATTGCAGTCATGTTCCTTTCGCTAGGAAATGTCAGATTTCCACCACCCCCTCTTTCTAAGTGACGAGTGCGCTTCTGTGTTTCAATACACAGAACTGCCACAACACACCTCATTTGGTCCTGCATGAGTCACGGTTCTGCATGTGCCTTCTGACTGGAAAAAGGCAAATTCAGTGCAGTAACTCAGGCAAAGAGAAGATGGGCAACCTCTGCTGAGGGCAAACCTGTTTACTGTGTCTCTGCACTGGGAGCGACTGAGTGAGCCAGACTTACCAGTTCAGAGGTGTGTTGCAGAATGACCTGCCCACAGCAAAAGCTGATTGGAAGGGGACAAGGCCAGAGCAGTAAATCATGCAGAGATGCAACTGGCAAACTCCTCCAAGGACATGCAATTTTGCTTCATCTCTGTACACTGGACAGGCTTGGCCAAGCCATTCAATCTCCCTTAGAGCTGCTCTTCTCCAACTGATGCCAATTAGAAAGGGGCAATGCCAGAGTAATGACTCAGAGAGTTGTGATTCGTGCATGGGCTGGTGGTAAGGAACCAGAAAACCAGTCCCTGGAGAGCAATGGTGGGAGAGAGCTACTGCCTCACTGCCCTGCTTTGGGGCTTCCCAGAGGCATCTGGCTGGTCATTGTGTGTGAGGCAGCACACTGAGGAGCCCTCCAAGCGAGAGCATCTGCCTTTAAATACTCTGCCAGGGTGCTGGGCCAGACAGGGGCCTTTGATGGGCCCTCAATGCTCTTAATTTTTCAACATATTTTCCCACAACACACTAATATCCTCTCATAGCACATCATACTGGGATAACTGCTGAACACATTCTGTCCATGCATTGCTTTGGGGATTTCTTCACCTCTGTGGAAAAGTGCAAAGTTTTGATGTATCGAATTGTGATGTTTGTTTGTTTGTTCATTGAGAACGTTTTCCAGACGTACGAAGAAGTGTCTCAAGTGAAGAATAACCTGGAAGGCGGAGCAAGGGAAAGGAAAGGCGAACGTCTGACATGGAACAGCTCTTTTCAAATTGTTTCTGAGGACCCCTGCTCCTTGTACTCCTGGTGACAGCTGATTGAAAGCACCGATGCACTGCAGTGACATCAACAACAAAGGAGAAAAATAGAGCCAGGTAACGCAGGCAATGTATCTTAAAACACACACACACACACACACACACACACACACACACACCACTTTTTTGAGCTAAAGAAGGCTGATGTATGACTTAGGGGGTTCCGTCCAGTCCAGTTTCGTTTCAAACGTCAATGCAAAACCATACATTTTGCAAACAGTGCCATGAATATGTGCAACAAAGAGATGAGCGCAAAGGAGAGTGTGATTGATAAAAACATCATTTACACAGTTTTAAACATATATAAGAACATCAATCTAGACACTAATAGCATGGGCACAGGGAGGGGAGGTTTAAGCCTTCCGTCTCTAGCTATGATCTTGCAGGAAATTGCTCCCACCCCACACATACTGCAGCTAGCATTGGAAGCAAGCTCCCAGTTGGTGTCAATAAATTTATATACCGCTTAGAATTAGAGATAGTATCCAGGACAATTCGTCCCATATAGCCAATGGTACAGGAGCAAACAATCACAACCCTTTCCCTTAGTCGTTATGACTAGGCCAAACATATAGCTTATCTCAATTCTGCTTGACAGTGAAATGGGACTAATGAGAAGATGGTAATAAATCCTTAGATCTTTACCTTTTATACTCTGTGAAACGGTGACTGATTACTGGAAGTATTGATAGTGTGTTTTCATTGGACGACACGTGTGCTTTCAGATGTGCTTCCTAGATTTGACATTTTAAAGTGTATACATGTTTTTCGTTTTTCTTTAAAAAAATACAGTAACAGAATTTCTGGTTTTGTACTGTTCTGAGAATTTGGTCTTTTCGAGCAAATAATTTGGACAATGTTGCTGCAGCATTCTGGATTTCTTTTAGCACAAAATATACTCGGCCCTGATACCTTTGAGGTGTCATTATAAGAAAAATGTGCTTCCTTCACTGAGTTGCTTTCAAACTCAAACATGTCAGACCAGCTGACCACCTAGATCAGGGGTCTGCAACCTTTAAGACAAAAAGAGCCACTTGGACCCGTTTCCGAAGAAAAAAACACCTGGGAGCCGCAAAACCATTGCGACATTTAAAACAAATATATCTCCGGAGCCGCGATCTGACAGCGGGCGGGAAGGTGACGTCGGGACGGTGCGTGACTAATGCACGCACCGCCCCCATGCGACGTCACAGCCAGTACAGCGCCCGCCACAGTGGGGAGTGTCGGGGCACACAATGCGTCTCCTCCCCTCGCTAGTATCCGCCCCGGAGCCGCGGCAAAGGTGTAAAAGAGCCACATGCGCCTCCGGAGCCGCAGGTTGCAGACCCCTGACCTAGATCATGCGTAGGCAAACTAAGACCCAGGGGTCGGATCCAGCCCAATCGCCTTCTAAATCTGGCCCACGGACGGTCCAGGAATCAGCGTGCCCTTTTATTTAAAATGCATCTCTAGGTTATTTGTGGGGCATAGGAATTTGTTCATTACTCCCCCAAAAAAAAATATAGTCCGGCCCCCCACAAGGTCTGAGGGACAGTGGACCGGCCCATGGCTGAAAAAGTTTGCTGACCTAGATGTATTCTCTCTATTGCAACCGCCAGTGGACATCTCTTTGGTCTAGGGTGGCGGAGGGGGGGGGGCATTTTTCAGCTGGGAGGTGCACATTCCCTTCTGCACAACCTCCATGGGGCAGGAACAGAGGTGAAAGTGGCTTTTCTGTGGCTCCAGAGAGTAAGACTTTGAATTACAAGAAAGTGAATGAGGGAGAACTTCCTGGTGGTGCAAGCTACTGACACTTCAGAAGGTGGTGGGTTTTCCTTTGCTTTTGTTTTTTAAGTAGAAGAATGTCTAGGTGCACTTTTTTGATAACAAGAATACAAAGCTCAAAATGAATGAACCGCAGCTAAAATATTATGTTCATTTTTCACATGGTCTAGTCCTTCCTCTGCCCACCCACCCCCTAATATTCTCTTCTCCGGTCTTCAGAGAGTAGGTGGCAGTGGGGAGGCAGAAAAAGGTCCTCCTCTCCTTCCACTCTGCAAGTGAAATCTTAGGCGCAGAGCTCAGAAGCTGCTCGCGGCTAATGAAATTCCCTGTCGCAAAATGCACCTAGAACAATGGGAGATTCAAACACTGCTTTTAAGCCAATGCTGGGTCACTGAATTCCAGTTAAAATCAATTAGTTAAAATACGTCACCCTGCCCCTCATCAGCTTCAGTCTCATAACAGGAGGGAAACAATCTAGTAGCAAAAATGTTGCACACCTCCTGTTTTGGAGGCCCAGTTACATGGTATCCTCATTAGCTCCTCCAACCCCAGTTTGACTGGGCCACCTTCTCCTTGCCCCTGATAGTACTCCCTATTTGCTTGCCTTCTCCCTTTGGGTTGAAAAAAGCACCACCAATTTGCACAACTGTAGCATAACTGCAGCCTGTCTGGAAAGATGGCTGGTCCCTACCCATCCAGGTTGGCTACTGGTTTATCCTGTTGCTAATAATAATAATAATAATAATAATAATAATAATAATAATAATAATAAATTTATACCCTGCCCATCTGGCTGGGTTTCCCCAGCCACTCTGGGCGGCTCCCAACAGAATTAAAAGCACAATAAAACATCAAACATTAAAAATCTCCCTAAACAGGACTGCCTTCAGATATCTTCTAAAAGTCAGATAGTTGTTTATTTCCTTGACATCTGATGGGAGGGTGCCACTACCAAGAAGGCCCTCTGCCTAGTTCCCTGTCACCTCACTTCTCGCAGTGAGGGAACCACCAGAAGGCCCTCGGCACTGGAGCTCAGTGTCCGGGCTGAACGATGGGGGTGGAGAGGCTCCTTCAGGTATACTTTACCGAGGCCGTTCAGGACTTTAAAGGGCAGCACCAACACTTTGAACATACTGGGAGCCAAGTTGCAGGAAGGAGTATAAAACGACTTCCTTTTCCAGCTGAGTCTTGCTTGAGCAACATGGTCTACCTGTGTCTCATCAGGAGCGTGGCAAGCCCTACTGGCGTCTAGGGCATGGCACACCTAGGGGGCAGGGTGCATGCTGAAGTGACTGCAGCACCTAGCAGGGACATGGCTGGCATGTGCCAGCCCCATGCTGCTTTTTCTGGCAGCGCTGGTCCTGCAGGGTGCCCGAGCTGCCACATCCCTCCCAGCCAGAGAGTGCCTAGGAGGATGGGGCAGCTCAGGCCTGTTTTCCAGCCCTGTCTCTTGGCTTCAGGCTCCCAGTTTCTAAGACTTACTCCAGATTGCTACTCAGGACTGAGCCCTGAAAAATATTTAGAATGTGGTCCAAGGTTGTTGTTGGGCTTGAACAGGAATTAGCACCTAGAATGGTTAGTTGAAAATGTGCCTGCACTTCACCTGGGAAGCTGTCTCAGTAAAAGTAAAAGAGTAGTAAAAGAAAAGTAAAAGGGCATTACCCTTTATGAGGAACCCACTGTTCAAACAGATAAAAAAATTCATTCACCCAAACCAAGTTTGCAATATAGAAGTCATGGCACTCCTGTCTTTCCCTGGTTTGTTCTTTGTTATCTCCATTGCAACGCTGCACAGGCTTAGTTGATGTTACTGAAATATGCTCAGAGTTGAGTGTGAATTTCATGCTCTTTATTCAGCTCATAGTAGCAATGAATGAAACTTCCCCCAAAACGTCTAGCTATATATACATTATTTACACAATGGGCCCTGTGTGATTGGCTATTTCTGGGCTGCTCCAGTAGGCCAATCAGGTTGCGGATTCACCTCCTCTAGAAGCCTGATTGGCTGCTCCTGCAGGCCAATCAGGTCGCTGATTCACTTCCACCTGGAGCTGGATTGGGTGGTTCCTGTGGACCAATCAGACTGCTGCATTCTGGATCCTATTGTTCTAGGATTCAGCTCAGTACATAACAGTTACATTGAAGAAACAAATAATTAACAAATGGTTCAGGTGGATATGGATAGTATGGGCACGCTCTTTCACTGTCTCCTGAGACAGACAGATGCCAACAGCTGGTGAAATGAAAAGGTTTTTAAAAAACCCATACCAGGTGAACTGGGCTGAATTGGGGGTGATTTTCACATTTCTGAGTTGAATCACATTGTTAACTAAGTGTCTTGATGCAGGTCATGGACTCCCTAAGCTTCTGGGAGGCTGTATGACTTGGTTGTCCAGAAAGTGCATGGACACCCCACCTCCTGAGATATGAGACCAAGCAGGCTGAAAAAACATCCTGACCCCAAGAAGGGAGGGGTGGAGAAGTGGGAGGTCTTTCATTTTGAGGAACAGGTCAAGCTTTTCATCACCGTGAATCCTAAGGCCCCCAATTGGGGGAGGAATTAAAAACTGCACTTTTTACATGGGTCTGTGCCTTCCCCTGTGCAAATGAGTGGAGAGATCTCTACTCTCACGTGGGGTCAGTGGGTCATCGCTGAGGATTTATGCTATTTATTCACCATCCCTTCCCTATCCAAGGCAATTAAGAAATCACTGTATCCCGAATAATCCATGGGTTGCTTATTGGAGAGTCTGCCTCCCAATTCCTCTCACAGAGCTACCTATAATTCCAGAACGGCTTGACAATCAATTCCTCTTCCCAGGGAACTCTGGGATTTGTAGTTCTGTGAGGAGACTAGAGAGTCTCCTGATAAACGCTCAGTACTCTTAACAGTGGGACGCGGGTGGCAAGTGGGACGCTGGTGGCGCTGTGGGTAAAAGCCTCAGCGCCTAGGGCCCTAGATAAATAGGGACCGCTTACTAGCGGGAAGGTAAACGGCATTTCCGTGTGCGGCTCTGGCTCGCCAGAGCAGCGATGTCACGCTGGCCACGTGACCCGGAAGTGTCTCCGGACAGCGCTGGCCCCCGGCCTCTTGAGTGAGATGGGCGCACAACCCTAGAGTCTGTCAAGACTGGCCCGTACGGGCAGGGGTACCTTTACCTTTACCTTACTCTTAACAGAATACAGTCCCCAGAACTCTTTGGGGGAGGCCATGACTGCTTGAAGTGGTATCACAGTACAGTACTTTAAATGTATGGTATGAATGTAGCCGACGTTTGGATGATCCAGTATGAATACAGCACTAATGCACTATTATCGAAACAACCATAGAATCATAGAGTGTGAAGGGACCCAGCCCTCTGCCCTGCCCCCCCCCCCCCCCCCGGAAATGCACAGCTCAGTGACACACAGCAGAATATGGCTGCAAAAACTCCACCAGTCTGGGAGCGGTTATTGTGGGGTTTTTTTGCATGCTGCCTAAGAAGGTGCCCACTGAACATTCTTTTTCCTTTGCTGTCGTCCTGTCCTGTTGTTAACTTTGACTGCAGATTGTTTTAGCTGTGCTGGTTTTTATTGGGTTGTTTTACTATATGCTTTTAAAATGTGCACACAGTTCTTAGTACCGTTTGTAGCAGAGAATTGTGGCATAAAGATGCTAAAAATCAGTGTTGACCTCCTTCCCAAATGGTGTGAATCCGAGAACCCACCAAAGAACATTCTAGAAGACAGAGCAGGATAGGCGAGAGGAGAAGTTGTAAAGTTGAAAATGTGTGTGTGCACTTATACACACAGAGGTGCTCATTGTGGCACTTGTCTCAGGAAAATTAAAGAAAACAATGTATAGCGTTTGGATTGGCGATGGGAGAGACCAAAGAAAATGCTTCGGCCTAAAGCCCTTGCCCCTTTAATCCAGGCTTGATTGAGTGTGTTTGTTTTTTCTTATAAAAATGTATACTCTGATATTTACGCATGCATTACTTAAGGAGGTTTGCAGTGGTTAAAATCACAATATGAAATCAGAAGCGCAAAATCAACCAAGCAAAGGCCAGGAAATAAAACATCTATTCCAGTGTGTCAAGTTAAAAGCCCGCAGAAATGATAATTGCAAAGCATTCAGAAGCCAGAGGAAGGCAGTCAGAGAGGGAGCTATTTGAACATCACAGACAAGCTGTTCCTCCAGTATTGATACGGCCGCTGAGACAATGCATTTATAAACAATGCATATAGTATTCTGATTCTGAAATAGGATCGTTTTGCATAACTTCAAACCCCACTATAAATGAGTGGGGTTTTTTTTTGAGAGAAGCATTATTAACATCATGCATCCATCCTGGAGCAATTTGTGGAGCTTTTGCAAAACTGCATCAGATTCAGACTATAAATGTCAACACTGCCATTTTTTATGTTGACATCTCCTTCCTCCCCACCCCCGCTCCCTGTCAAGTGCCATTGTTGGTGTCTGGTTGGTTCTCGCCCACCCTGGCTGCTGGGCTAATGCAGTTGGGCTCGGCATCTGCATGATCCATCACATCCAGGCTGAAGCGTATAAATCATCTCGTGAGGTTTCTGCTCTCGTGCTTCGACAGTGACAGATTTGGTTTCATCAGGGTCCTGCAACCCCATTGGCTTCCCTCTTCCCCTATGACTAAGGAACAGCAGCAGGCACCGGGAAGAGCATTTAGGCTATGGAGCCTCGGTGCTCCTTTCCCATCGCCACCATGTCCGCCGTAAATGGAGACTCTAGGGAGCAAGTCATGGCCTTCCCATCGCCTCTCCTTTCATCAGAGCCACAAAGGCTTAACCTGAACACAGGGCCTAATAACTGCCCTGCTCTGCCTATATAAGGCACAGCAGCAACAGCCGGGAAGCCTGCACGGTTTCTTGAACTGCCATCCATCATGCCTTGCTCAGTTCTTCCGCTTGGACTCCTGAGTCACCTTAATGGCTGAGGGCCAAACTATACATAGCATGCAATTGCAAGTAAATTTACCTGAGTCTTCTTTCTCTCCCCCCCCCCTTTTTTTTTGAAAGAAATGTGGTTGGAAGATACCGTTTTGAGCTGAACACTGTGTGGAGAAGGGCTGCTCAGCCCTTTCCCCTTTGGGCTCTTTTCCCACTCAAAATCCTTCTGGGCTGCTTTTCTTCATGTGGGGAGGGGGAATACATAGGGCTTTTCCTCTCTAGGTGGTGAAAAGTAGCTGGGGTTGCTGTTGAATAGGAAAGTAAAAAAACCACTATTGCATATTAAAACAATTTTAGAAAACAACTATAAATATAAAAGATAAAAAACAACAGCAGTACATATATAAGATTAATTTAGATCCAGGACAGAAACCAAGTGTGGTATTTTAGCAGGCAATGGAAAGTCAATAAAGAAGGTGCCTGTCTGATAGGCAGTGTGGGGCAGGTGCTGTCACACTAAAGCCCCAATGTGGATTGGACCTCTTGATATGATGATATCTGTAGGATGTCCTCTCCCACACAACACAGTGATTGGTTGGGTGTGCAGAGGAGTCATGTCTGCAGCATTAGGAATTCCTTTCCAATGCTAAGAGCCAAGGCTGTCATAGTAGTAGTAGTAGTAATACCGGTAATTTATTATTTGTACCCCGCCCATCTGGCTAGGTTTCCCCAGCCACTCTGGGCAGCTTCCAACAAAGATTAAAAATACATTAAAATGTCACACATTAAAAACTTCCCTGAACAGGGCTGCCTTAAGATGTCTTCTGAATGTCAGGTAGTTGTTTATCGCTTTGACATCTGATGGGAGGGCGTTCCACAGGGCGGGCGCCACTACCGAGAAGGCCCTCCATCTGGTTCCCTGTAGCTTTGCTTCTTGCAATGAGGGAACCGCCAGAAGGCCCTCGGAGCTGGACCTCAGCGTCTGGGCAGAACTTTAGCACCCCCAAATTTACTTTAGCCCCCAAATTAACTTTTATTATGCTTATGTCACTATTACCATTTGATAAATAGCACTCACGCCTGTGCGGCTCCAAAAGGAGGGGCTTTTTTGTGCTTTGTGTTGAAAACCAGTTTTTTCTAAAGAAGACAAAGAACACATTGGGAGTCGGTGTAAAAACTCCACGCATGCGCTTACGGTCGTAGGGAGGTGTCTGAAAGATGAGACGGGCGGGCATTGTGCGCATGCATGGGAGAGCCATCTTGGGCAGCCTTTCATTGTGGGGGCAACCTTATTTCTAGAGGAGCTCGGAGGGCCCTTGTGAGCATGAATATACGAGTTCTTCTTGGGAAGGTTCCGGAGCCTGTGCGCGAGAGCAGTCATGTCAAAGGCACCACTGACCCCCCGCCACATAGCAGCCCAATACAATATGCTTAGGCGGCTTCAGCAGCGGGGGCCTGGCACCCCCCAGAATTCAGCACCCGGGTGCCCCGCACCCCTTACACCCCCTAGTAAAGACGGCCCTGGTAAGAGCTGTATGACTGTGGAATGGACTCCCTCTGAAGGACCTCCCTCATTGGAGGTTTTCCAACAGAGCTTGGATGGCCATCTTTCAGGGATTCTTTACGTGAGATTCCTGTATCGCAGGGGTTGGATTGAATGGCCTTCAAGTTCCCTTCCACCTCTACGATTCAAGCCGCGTGTAACCAGGGGGAGCAAGATGCAGCCAGCTGTGAAAAATGACAAATTTGATTACTCATCATATCTGGTTCCTACAACAAGCTTTCCCTTTGAGGAGCAGCCGAAAGGTAAGTGTGAGGCAGAGAGAGGGAGCAGGTCATCAGGCTGGCTTTATCTTTTAGATCAGATTGGGATATTTTCCCTGGAGACATGACATTCGTATAGGGAAAGTTTGGAGCCCAGAGGAATTCCAAGGCAGGCACTTCATTTATTTAATTATTATCAGTTGGTTAACATGTTAAATTTGTATCCCGCTTTACCCGCAGGTGAAGCTGAAGGTGGCTCTTACGAGAGACCCAGCCAGGGAGGGGAAGTAGCTGCCGCGAGCTGTGAAAAATGGCTTAATGAGAAACTTGATTATGCGTAATATTTTGCATTTGCTGTTATTAACAAAGAAGAAGAAAACGAAAAATGCATCCGTTGCCGGAAAGGGAAGGTGTGTATGTGTGTGTGTGTGTGTGAGGGGAGTGGAGGGGGCAGTTGGGAGCGCTATCATAAATTCTGAGTTACCATAAATTTCTGATAAAGAAATTAAGTAGGCTCAAGTTTAATCACACCACCAGTAAATCAAATATCAAATTTAAACCAATGAATTACAGAGAGTCTCCTCACAGTCACTTAGCATTGATAAATTAGTAATGTAATATTAAATTATTCATATCCTTTCTCCCCCCCTCCCCCTCCTCCTTAGGACTATAATGATATACTGTACACAGCAATGATAATTTACTTAGGCTGAGTCCATTCATTTAATTATGCTGCTAAACTTGGTAGGCCAATTGGTCATCATGAGAGTTTCCAGGCAAGCTAATCACAAATATATAGAACATGTCCCTTATTGTCCCCAGCGGCTAAGTGCTAAAATGCTATTTAGTACTCAGAAGGTTAATGTCCTGCTTATGTAAATTGTCCAATTTAACATTCAGCAGCAGTATCATAAATTCTGGCTCCAGGATTTCATTAAACGTATGTTCAAACTAGTTGACCTTAAAGGTTAACAAGCACAAGTTAAACAGGACAATTATTTAACTCGCTTCTTATCAAGAGACTGGAGCACTAGCCATTTAACAGTTCTGCATACTTCACAATTAGAATTCTTAAAAGGTCCCCGATAAAGCTGCAGGTCATGAATTTTCATAAGGATGTCAGATAATAACTATTTATCTGTGCTTGTTTTTCACTCTTATAAACTTAAACTTTGATCTTAACATTCAATTAGAAACAATTCCGGTGAGAAGGACTAGGTGACTCAAGGATCTTGCCTTTGAGTTAGTTTTTGTCTAAATTATGCGTCCAGAAGTGTGGCATCAATGAAACGAGTTTGGAAGTTATAGGGGAAGTTATCCCCGTGCAGAGAAAAATGCTCTGCACTTCCGCCTCGGAGCTGGACACATCACTAAAATGCTGGCTGTGCCATTTATGTCACCCAAATACAATTTTTATTGTGGCTGGCAGTGTTATCTGATTAATTGGTGTAATTAATCAATTGATTTAACTGGAGATTCAAAATGTGGATTTTTAAGTAGGTATTAATCAGACGTGCTCCCAGGTCCAATGGGGAGCTGATCTCCTTGTGTACGAAGGGTCTTCAGATTGTTTTCCAGCAGTGCCTGAGGAGTTTGGGAAGCTTATTAAGGATTCCTCAATGAGAACACTAGCATCCCTGAAACGCTGTCTGTCTGTCTTTATTACTATTCATTTAGGGTATATCTCTCTGCGTTTTGACTCAAACAGACCCCCACAGTGGCTCACAACAATAATACCATGTTTTAACTTGATAGGTTAACCGAATATCATAGGTCAGAAACAAATTGAAGTGACTGATTTTTTTAATAAAAAAATAAACCGACAGAAGCAAAGGCAGTTAAATACACCCCAAAACCAGACTCAATAGAACCCAGATGCAACATACATCACCTAAAAAGAAAAAAGATAAATTGGGATTTATTTGTGTGTTTTATTTAACAGAATTTGTTTCCTGATTAATTGTAAAAACTTCTAAGTGGGTTATGTAAAAGATACATTAACATTATCGATAAAAGTCAGAAGTTAAAAACAAGTACCGGTAAGCGTAAAATATTTTTCAAAACAGAAATACAAACAGCAGTTTAAAAAATAAAAAAAAAAAATGCATAGTAAAGTACATATTAGCATTACATATCTCGGTAGGCTTGCCTTTAAATATGGTGTTTAGCAGCTGCTGTAAACAGTACAGTGAAGGCATCTGCATGATCTCAATGAGCAAGGAGTTTCAGAGCATGGGTGCAAAAAGATTGGTTCTTTTTAAGTTTGGAATAAACATTACATGTTAAAATGGCAGCTCCACAGATCAAAGTCACGTGAGTGGGCATATATGAAGTAAGGTGATCCTTTCAGCAAACTGGTCTCAAGCGATTAAACACTTTTAATACAAATAGTAACCTTTAATTTGGCCTGGTGTAACGTGAAGGTTTCCTTCCCGTCAGCAATCGTGCTGCAGCATTCTGAGTTACGATGAGCCCCATTTGGGAACACATTCCACAATCTTGGTGGTGCTTCTCCTAACCATAGCTGTCAAGCGTCCCTTATTTGGAGGGACAGTCCCTTATTCCAGCGCCATGTCCCGCTGCTGTCCCTTATTGATGTATGTCCCTTAAATGATGTCCCTTAAATTTCAAAGGAAGCAGCTCCTCTTCCTCCCTCCCTGCCGGCCAGGGAGGAGGGAGGCTCCAGCTGTGTTGCTTGGCTGTGTTGCTCACCCAATAAGAAGTCTAAGAACGACTGGGGGGTGGAGCTTGCATGCCTTGTGTGTGGCTAGTTAATGCAAGCTGAGAGGTTTTTTGAATGCTGGACGCCATTTTGTTGCACGTGCTGCTGCAAACTTTGCAGTGCAAAGCCAGGCCGGGGAGCCATCTTAAGTTGAGGCTGCATAGGCCTTGTGGTGCATGTGATTCAGATTCTATTTTGTTGAACCTCTGGTTACAAAGTTGGTTGGACAGTGTTCTTGAAGCTACCAGCATGAGTTTGACCAGACTGCAGGAGGACAGGAAGACTGGAGTGCCTGGAACAGGTGAGGCTGCAGGTCCCTTATTTTGGCTGCTGATCCCTTATTTTCAAGGCTGCTGGTCCCTTATTTCCAAATGTGTAAGTTGACAGCTATGCTCCTAACTCCCATCCCAAAACATGTCAGCAGACGCTCTTACTTGTACAGTGGTACCTCAGGTTAAGAACTTAATTCGTTCCAGAGGTCCGTTCTTAACCTGAAACTGTTCTTAACCTGAAGCACCACTTTAGCTAATGCGGCCTCCCGCTGCCACCGCGTCGCCGCTGCGCGATTTCTGTTCTCATCCTGAAGCAAAGTTCTTAACCCGAGATACTATTTCTGGGTTAGCGGAGTCTGTAACCTGAAGCGTATGTAACCTGAAGCGTATGTAACCCGAGGTACCACTGTAAACAGTTTTAAGGTTCCCAACCCCCTACAATCAAGTGGTATATAACTGATATGAAATACTGTAAGAACAAGGAAGTGAGCTTTATTAAGCAGAATAATGTTACAGACTCAGCAGCAGGAAAGGAGCTACAGTGGTGCCTCGCAAGACGAAAAGAATCCGTTCCGCGATTCTCTTCGTCTAGCGGTTTTTTCGTCTTGCGAAGCAACCCTATTAGAGGCTTAGTGGCTTAGCGCTATTAGCGGTTTAGCGGCTATTAAAGGCTTAGCGGCTTAGCTGCTAAAAGGCTATTAGCGGCTTAGCGGCTTAGAAGAAGGGGGGGAAGCGGGGGGGGGGAATCGCAAGACTAGCAAGACGTTTCGTCTTGCGAAGCAAGCCCATAGGGAAATTTGTCTTGCGAAGCAACTCAAAAATGGAAAACCCTTTCGTCTAACGGGTTTTCTGTCTTGCGAGGCATTCGTCTTGCGGGGCACCACTGTAATCCAGACCCAGAGCTCTCACGAGGCAAAGGGTTGACAGAGAAGACCCCCAACTGAAAATCCAATGGCCAAGACTCGTGAGTCCAAGACCAGCGAAAAGAAGTTCAAGACGGGCGCTGAGAGAGGCTCATCCAATACGTTTTCCTCTCCCATCCACCAAACTTTAAAGCTGATGCTTGTTATAACCCTTAATTGCAAGAGGTTAATGTGCCTTCAAACATGGCCCAGTGGAATAAATTGCAAATTGTGTTATTTTGTAGTATTTAACCAAAGCATTAAAAAACAAACAACAAACAAACCCTGAAAATGCCCTCAAACCAACAACAGCAAAAAAAGAAGGCCATCCTTGATTTGGGGAATAAAGGTAACATTTCAAAGAAAATCTGATTCACAGCAACATTTCTTCGTTAATTGCTGTAAGCCTCTCTTTTACTACCCTTCGTAAAACATAACAACAGCCTGGGAAAATGTGGAGTCAGGAAATCAACCCAACCTGTGTTCTGTTGCATGGCCCTGGTTTAGGGTGTTGGAATTTTGTCCCTCCTTCTCTCCAGCTGCATACACACCATACATTGAAAGAGCACACAAACACACACATACTCATACATACAGACGAATGTAGTTTATCCGTCAGAGCTACTGAGTTCCTGCCTTGTGGAAGTTCTTGCCAACAGAAGTTCAGTTTTTTCTCAGATGACGATTAAAAACTATTCTTCAGACTGGTGTTTAGAATGTGATTTCTTTCTTTTGTGTGTGTTTTTAACCAACCGGTTTTTGTTGATATGCTGTTGGTGTTTTTACTGTTGCTATTGTAGCATTGTGTTTTTATGTTGCATACTGCTTCACCGTATTTGCAGTGCGTTTTACAAATAATTAAGTAACTAAATAAATAAATACTTAATTATTTGTAAAACACACTGCAAATATGGTGAAGCAGTATACAACATAAAAACACAATGCTACTATAGCAACAGTAAAAACACCAACAGCATAATTAAGTAACTGACTAAATAAATAAGGGACGCGGGTGGCGCTGTGGGTTAAACCACAGAGCCTAGGACCGATCAGAAGGTCGGCAGTTCAAATCCCCGCGATGGGGTGAGCTCCCATTGCTCGGTCTCTGCTCCTGCCAACCTAGCAGTTCGAAAGCATGTCAAAGTGCAAGTAGATAAATAGGTACCGCTCTGGTGGGAAGGTAAATGGTGTTTCCGTGTGCTGCTCTGGTTCGCCAGAAGCGGCTTAGTCATGTTGGCCACATGACTCGGAAGCTGTACACCGGCTCCCTTGGCCAATAAAGCAAGATGAGCGCCGCAACCCCAGAGTCGGCCATGACTGGACCTAATGGTCAGGGGTCCCTTTACCTTTAACTAAATAAATACAAATAAGGATACAGTATTGCTATGTCATTGTAATGTATTTTCCGCTCGCACCAGAGAGGGGCAGTAAGGAGCAATTCTGTCCTGGCCACCAGGTTGGATGGAGAGAGGCTTACTTGGTTAATATTGCTTCTTTGCTTTAATTTTGCACAGGAAATTACTTTAGTTTGGATTTAATTCTTCCAGTTGATCCTTGAGAGGTATTATGCTTTAACAGCGCCAGGAAAAACAAAGATTAGATGAAGGTTAATATCCCGTGGTCTTTCCAAAGTAGGTGTCTGCAGAGTTTAGTTAAAAGAAAATAAAAAGGATCTTCTAGCATAAAGGATATGTCAGTGTTTTATATCCTTGTGCACTGTGTGCCTCTTCCAAATTTCATCTCTTGAATTACTGGCTCCAAACTCTTCCAGAAAGGGGACATAAATAAACCGGAATGGCTAATGGACTAAAAACACTTATGATCAGGTTTTCATAACTAACATTATTGATAGCTTCCTTTGAACACACACTCCTATACAGTGCAATTTTCTTTTCGAAAGTAAGATTTAGAACCCTATTTGCAATAAAAAAGGCTAACACATGCAAATAAAAAGAGAGAGATAGGCGAGAATCCATTACGTAGCTACATGCCATGGACTTGTACAGAGAATATAAAGGGACACCCTTTTCTGAAGACAAAAAGGAGGCAGCCTTTTGCAAGGTTCCATCAGAGCTTCTCACGCACACCTCTCATAATTAGTTTTAAAAGGGTCTGGATAATATTTTCTTATCTTTGTCACAGCCCTGGAAGCACAGAGCCTAATTTTCAGGCTTGATCTGGGAATGATGTCACGCAGTCCTTTGCTGTAATATCTACTGGCCTGGGTCCCGCAGTGAAATTTTATGCACTCAAGTTGCCCTGCATATAAGATAGGAGCAGTTATTTTGCTGAAAATCTAAGAGGATGGAGTGGGGAGAATAGAGAAGGGATGTAGCTTAAGTGGTAGAGGATTCCCTTTGCAGAAGGTCCCACATTCAGTTCCCAGCATCTCCAGGTAGGGCTGGGAGAGACCCGTTTCAGAAACCCTGGAGAGCTGCTGGCAGTCAGAGTAGACAATACTGAGCTAGATGGACCAATGGCCTGAATTGCTAAAGGCAGCTTCCTTTGTTCCTAAGAGCAGCTCTCCCAGCTCACACTAAGTGGTCCATCTAGCCCAGCTTCCTTTTGCCCCAAAGTGGTCAGGCAGATGCCTTTGGAAGGCCCACAAGCAGGGCACAAAGGCAATTGCTCCCTTATGCTGTTGTTGTTCTGCTGCAGCTGTTAGTCGGAAGGCTGTTCCCTCTCAATGTTCAGAAACCTTTTTCCAATCTAGTGCCCAGCCGTCCAGTTGGCTGGGGCCACGGCTCCCACCAATCACCACCACAGCCAAAACAATGGGAGAACACAATATTGGGACAGCCTGACATAAAGGCTGTACAGTGGTGCCTCGCAAGACGAAATTAATCCGTTCCGCGAGTCTCTTCGTCTTGCATTTTTTTCGTCTTGCGAAGCATGGCTATTAGCGGCTTAGCGGCTATTAACGGCTTAGCGGCTTTAAGAAAAAGGAAACAAACTCGCAAGAAGTTTCGTCTTGCGAAGCAAGCCCATAGGGAAATTCGTCTTGCGGAACGACTCAAAAAACGGAAAACCCTTTCGTCTAGCGAGTTTTTCGTCTTGCGAGGCACCACTGTATCATGTTTTGTATTTGTTTACACTGACTAGCAGCACCTCTCTAGAGTTTCAGGCAGCCGGGCATGCCAAGCCCTGCCTGGAGAGGTCAGGGATTCAGCCTGGTACCTTTTGCTTGCAAAGAAGAAGAGTTTGGATTTGATATCCTGCTTCATCACTATCCGAAGGAGTCTCAAAGCGGCTAACATTCTCCTTTCCCTTCTCCCCCACAACAAACACTCTGTGAGGTGAGTGGGGCTGAGAGACTTCAGAGAAGTGTGACTAGCCCAAGGTCACCCAGCAGCTGCATGTGGAGGAGCGGGGAAGCGAACCCGGTTCACCAGATTACGAGACTACCGCTCTTAACCACTACACCACACTGGCACTACATCACACTGGCAAAGCAATGCTCTCCCACTGAGTTGCAATATTTCTCCTTAAAGTTGTACCCATGCAGGCTCTCTTCAATCTTCGAATGGATGCTCATAGGTCAAGGGTGGAAATTTATAGAGATTCTGTGAGTGGCTGGGTACAGGCATAGGTGGGGAAGCCTGTTCTATACAGGGCTGCATTCCACTTGAAGGTACAGGCATGTGGCTCTTTGAGTCATTTTTGTCACTTTTTATTTATTGCATTTGTATCCCACCTTTCCTCCAAGGAATTCTCCTCCTCCCCATTTTATCTTCACAACAACCCTGTGAGGTAAGTTAGGCTGAGAGATGGTGACTGACCCAAAGTCACCCAGTGAGCTTCACAGCTGAGTAGGAAACTTTGGTCTCCCATCCTAGTCCAACACTTCAACCACTACACTACACTGGCTCACCATTTGGCTGCAGTGGCTGGTACACCAGCTTTAGCCATTCCTGGACAGAGGTAGGTCGGATATTCATGCTATGGGAACTTCCAGGTGGAACTATGAAAATGCACTGTATATGGGGCTGTCCTTGAAAATGGTCTGGAAGTTGCAACTGTTGCAGCTAGGTTGCTAGCAGGTGTCCTGGAATAGACAGTGTGGGGTAGTGGTTATAGAGTGTCAGACTTGCACCTGGGCGACCTGGGTTCAAATCCCCACTCAGCCGTAAAGTTCACTTGGTGACTTTGGGTCAGTCATCTAACTCAGGGGTCATCAACCTTTTTCAGCCGTGGGCCGGTCCACCGTCCCTCAGACCATGTGGTGGGCCGGACTATATCTTTTTTTGGGGGGGGAATGAACGAATTTCTATGCCCCACAAATAACCCAGAGATGCATTTTAAATAAAAGGACACATTCTACTCATGTAAAAACACCAGGCAGGCCCCACAAACAACCCAGAGATGCATTTTAAATAAAAGGGCACATTCTACTCATGTAAAAACATGGTGATTCCCGGACCATCCGCTGGCCAGATTTAGAAGGTGATTGGGCCGCATCTGGCCCTCAGCCTTTAGGTTGCCTACCTCTAATCTAACTCATTCTCAGCCATACCTACCTCACAGGTTTGTTGTGAAGATAAAATGGGGGATGGGGTGAAGAACTATGTACACTACCTTGAACTCCTTGGAGGATATTTGAAATATAAGTGCAATAAATAAAGAAATAAATAATTTCTGAAAACAATTGTAGTGGATGCCAGTCCCAATTTAATGTGTTAATGTTTGAGACCTAAGTCACAAGTAGTTGAAGAACTTTGTCCTACATCAACCTACGTACATTTTAAGATTTGAAAGGAAAGCTTTTCTGGTGGTCTCAACAGCCTTATGAGATTCGTAGTGTGAGGGCCCACTGGCAAGCTTTCTCTTTCGTGACCCCTGCATCTAACCAAGACACTGATGCCTTTTTGTTGGCAGGTGAAGAGACACCTCTTTGCCTTTTGAAGAAGGGTAGAGATGTATTGGGAATTTGAACTTCTGCTGCTGCTGCTTATAGAGCTGAACTATGTACTGTATTTTGCTTTGTGGTGTTTAAATTGTATTGCTTAACTTTTGATTTGGACTCTGTACCATTTCTACCGTTGGGACTTTTGCAAGTACTTTTAATAATGAGTGAGTGAGTGAATGAAATAGATGACAGGCAAACCTCTTTGTGGAGAACGCTCCACAACTGGGGTGCCTGAATCACAAGGGCCCTTTCTTTGGTAGCTGCCTCAGTATAAAGTGGCATTTATTTATTTTCACTGTAAACTGGGGACACAATTTGAATTTTACAACTCAGGCACCAAAAGTTATCTGGCCTGAACAATATCGATGTGGAGATCTACTGTGCGGTGTTGGGGGCCTCAATCCGGGCCTGTCTCTGGTGGCCAGAACTTTTCCCAGGCCATACCCGACTGGCCCTGCTTGTGTCCTTGAGCCCCAGTAACAGCCCATGCATCTGCTTGGCCGCAGTAGATGGGTGGCAAGGATGCTAGAATAGATGGACAATTTAGTGTCCACCCAGGCTTGAGGCAACACTTATGATTTTTGCACGGATTAATCCAGGGATGGGGAACCTGTGATCCTTCAGATCAGAGGTAGGGAGCCTATGGCAAGGTAGACAGATTTCTACTGTTTACTTTTTTTTAAAAAAAAATTGCAAACTCATGTTTACAGCTGTTCTTATTTTATCTGTAAGCCGCCTTGAGTCCCTGCTGGGGGGAAAGGCGGGGTATAAATATGATATAGTATTTGATATGGCCAGGGCATCGACTCCCACCAGCTCCAATTAGTACAATGATCAGGGATCGGAGAGGGGGCCACATCCCTGCTCTAAATGTTGCAGCAGGGCTACAGCTCCCACCATCCTTGACTACTGGCACTGCTGGTTGGGGCTGGGAGTCCAGCAACATCTGGAGGGGTTCAGCTTCGCCCCATCTCTGCATGAAGCGGAAACCTCCAACAACCACAGAGATGGGGGAAGGAGAAGCGGAGAGCACAGCCCTCGCTTCCGGTTTCTTTTTCCAATAATACAGTATGTACAGCCATACGCGAGGGAGCCGGTCTAGCCCCATGCCTCTATGGTAATCCATTCTATGTTCCCATCGACGTAATAAGGATATTTATGCCTCCAGGCGTGTTTTCGTATCCGTCACCCCGAGTACGTCTCACGACTATCTCGAGATGCTCGTTTCTTCCCGGAACGTCCGTAACAGCCGCGCGGGTCACCCGGACCGCTTAGGAAGAGGGACATACCTTAGGCAAGATGGCCGCTGCCATGGCGGGTTCACGTGGGGAGGCCGAGGTTGCCGGAGCCGAAGTCGAAGCGAGCGATAGCGGTAACGGGCGCGAGGATCCTGTTTGCGCTGGGTGGGGAACCCCGGTGGTGGAAGGGGGTGGCGATCAGATGTTATAATGGGGGAAGTTACGGGGCGCGTGGATGGGCAGCGATGGAGAAACTCGCTCCTCTTCACCGCCGAAGGGTGCAATGGGGCGAAAGTGCCTGGGATCGAGTACGGTCTTCGCCCCAGTTCCCCGTTCTCTTTGTTTCTACGCCTCATTCTTGCCTTCTACACAGTTCCGTCTTCTTCGCTTTCCCCACTGTTGTATGCTGCTTTCCAGTGCTTTTCCCCCCTCTAAAAAAATGTTTAGGGGCACTCTCATTTTGACTCAAGAAAATCACCATTATTTAGTTCACATCGGGGAAAATAAATACAGTAAATGGACAGAAGTGCAAAGATTCAGAAAATGTTTAGGGGTATGCGTCCCCCCAGGAAAAAAAAGCACTGCTGTTTTCATTTCTGTGCCTAACGCGAACTTGTTATCCAGGATGCCTGAATCTTGATCGCCGTTGCCTTTTCTAAGCTTCCTGGGTTATGTGGTGCAGCAAACAAGAACAAAAACCTGCTAGCGTATTTGCAAAGCTAAACAGGGTCGGGTATGGTTTCAAATTGGATCGGGGACCACGTGTTGAGATTCCTGGATTGCAGGGAGTTGGACTAGAACTAGATGAGCCTTGGGGGACCGCTCAATTCTATGATTTCCCCCTCTCCCTCTCCCTCCCCGAAGATAAGATTGCTATGTATTTACCCTCCCCGCTCTTCATATATTCCTTTTCTATCTCTCTCAGCACACTTGGAGAGACAGCACCAGCCATGCCCTGGGTAGTGGAAGGAGAAAGAATAGTAGGATGACTTTCTCCTCTGAATAGCAGAGAATAGTAATGAACTTTGCTTTCCCTAATGATGCAGCCGTATTATTGCTCTGGTTCATATCGTCATTTTGTGGAAACGGAAATCACTTTGGGAGACAGAATCTGATGACTTGGTTCATTTTTTAGTCTTTCAAATTATTTGTACTATTTTTTATTTTATGTTTTATTACTGATGCAGTTGAAAGCTTTTAGATTTCACACATTTTTACTGGACAAAAATGGAGCAGCAGTCAAGTGTTGGCTAGGAAAAGTAAGGGTAGTTTCAAATAGAAGATCACCCAGTGTGTTATTGGCTTATATATTGGCCCAGTGCCACTGCAGTAGCCAGTGTCAAAGAGATTTAGCCCTTGTTAAAAACTTACTAGCTAGTTCAGGATTGTTTTACGCCTTACAAAATTTTGGTATGAAAGTTGATGGATTGGAACAAGTGAAGACAAATTTGGTGTGTGATTGTGTACTGATCTTAGAATCAAAGAATGGTAGAGTTGGAAGGGACCCCAAGGGCTATCTGTTAAAACCCCCAATTTTTATTCTTTGAGTCTTGTACCCATTTGGGAGTTAAACTCCATGGAACACAATGGGAATTACTCCTTGATAGGTTTGTAAAGGCTCATGCCATCAGACATGCAGTTGTGTTGTACAGACAGTTACCTACACAAAGGAAGGTTTGCTGAGAGGAAATAATTCTGGATTAGGTGGGCCTTTGCTCTGATCCAGCTGGCCTCTTCTCATGTTTTTATATACTTGTGATCTTGAACATGCTTTCTATACAAGTTCTTTATTACTTTATAGCTGAGGCTGGCATCTACTTAAGTGATATCACCTGATGCTTGGCAAATTACAGTCTGTCAAATGGTGATAAGAAATACCTCTACGCTAAGGATAATTGGGATTAAGTGCTTGAAAGCATGTGCTGCAATCTAGAAATAATGGTGAAACTCATGAGTTAACTTTGTCCTAGGTCAGGGGATGTTTTTTGGCTGCTGATAAATCGGCATCCTGTTGTGAATTTATTAACTGAGCCAGGAACTGCTTGTACTTGCCAGTATTGAACTTCAGCTGCTGAGGAAATGATTTTATTGTGCTTATGAATATATTTGTGCTGCTCAGCTGCAGTGAGGAAAATAGGCTAATTCTTACAGTCCATTTTTGGGTTGTCACTTTCCACATTTTTGTGATTTTTTGGTTGGCTGGCCCAAATAAAAGTATTACAAACATGAGGACTTAGTAGTTTTTTTTCTTATGGCCCAACACATATTGTTTTTATGCTAATCTTTGTAGATATGCGCAGATGCAGAATTAATCTGATGCTCTTTCACTAGAATGAAACCATTTAATATTTTTGAACTGGCAAAGTGCTCTCTCCCGCATCACCCTTGAATGTCAAAGGTGGATTAGTGGTTAAATTGGTTTGGTTCTAGTGGCTGGCTAGTGTTAGTCTGCATACTCTGGCCTTCATAGAGATGGATGGGGTCATTCAGTGTTATCAGATGCTAAGCAGTGTTTTTCATGTCTACTTCTGGACAGATTGACAGTGGTCTACACTATTTGAATTTTAGTAGGTACCTTGTAAGCAAGCTTTCACCTTGGGTATTGGAGGGACTTTGTTCCCAGATGATTGACAAGTAAATATCATGACAGGATAATATGGACAATTGATACTTTGTTCTCTGAAAACATAGCATACATAATAGGTCAGGCACATCATGTAGAGTGCTGTGTTACTCAGACTTGCCTATGTTGTTGGTAGCCAGAATTGATGAGAAAATGTTATTGATGGGCGTGGCTGGGGAAACCCAGCCATATGGGCAGGGTATAAATAATACAATTATTATTAATTATTATTACTGCATTGTCACTTTAACATCTCTTGTGGTAGATGTCTGTCAGCCAGTTCACAGACTGAAAGTGCTATCTGCTGTATATTGTGGGAGCAAATTCTGTGCTGTGTGCCAAAGCACATTCTTCTGCCCATCATTTGTGTTGTAGAATGACTGAGGTTTGTATGAGAATTAGAGTTGATTAAACATGAGCTGTGTTTAGTCTTTTCTGAAATGACATTAGCTAAGGGTTGTGAGGATTTTGATTGGTGGTAGGCCGTGGCTGATGTTGCCATGTATTCAATCTGTCAAAAAACAAGAAAGCTGTACCAAAGTGTGTTGAAAGGTGTTTTGGCTATCTTTTCAACCTGCTTCCCTGTGGGGTTTTCTGAAACTATTGGGTGGGAAGAGCAGTAAGAAAATGTGTCCTAGTAATCTTTTCTCCTTTCCCAATGGACTGCTGAATGTGTTCTTTCCCTTATCAACCACTAACTAACTATAAATTCTTATGGCCTGATCAATTAAATTCTTACAATATAGATGTAGAGATGTAGTAGCCTTAGCTTTATTCCTTTAAGAGGTATCAGAATAGAAGGGATGGACAATTGCAGCAGAGCGAAGCCTCAGATTATCTTCTCTGTATGGAGAAAATACCAGTGACTGTTTTAATCAAACTTGCACCTAGTGAAATCAGTGGTGCACTTGGCATGTATATGCTGAATTGGCTTGTATCACATGCTTATTTTAATCTATCTTGATTTTGGCATTTCAACACTAGATGTCAGTGTTGTGATTGTAATCTCTTTAAAATAAACCAGAAACACGTTTCCCCCCTCAAATGTTTTGCTCTTACCCAAAACATTATTAATTCCATAATAAAATATTGGGGTTTTGTTGATTCTTCTGCCATGACTTCTGAAATCTTTGTTCTGAAGAGGATTTTGTGTTTGTTTTTATTTTGCTTGACGTGGATCCTCATATTTTCTCAATTTGCTGCAAATAGTTTGTTGCAGATTAGTTACAGCAGGAAGTGGTGACTGGTCCTTTGAATTCCTGTAACTTGGGACAAATTATCCTTGGTTAAAGATGTTGTCCAAGTAGCAAGGAACTGGGCATACCTTCTCTCTGGGTGAATTGCAGTTTAAATCATCATTTAACAGCAAGGAGACAGGCCAATTCCTATTATCTAATTAAATAAAGGTTCCTGTAGATAGTTTTTAATGGTGCAAATTTGACCACTAAACAAAATAGCTTACTGGAGAATTACTTGCACTATTGTTTCATTTTTACAATTAGCCACTACATTGCTTTGTTGTATGGTATGTGTTAATTTTGCATGCTTTGCTTTTCTACCTCTAGAGAGAATATCTTTTAAATGTTTCCAAATAGGGCCGTACGTTGGAAATCAAACAGAATTTGTTCCAGAAGTCCTTTCAACTTCCAAAACATTTGGAAACCAAAGTGCGGCTTCTGATTGGCTGCAGAAAGCTCCTGTAGCCAATCGGAAGCCCTGTCGGACGTTTGGCTTCCAAAAATATTTCGCAAACAGTTACTGTTTGCGGTGTTCGGGAGCCAAACCGTTTGGGAACTAAGCTGTTCCAAAAACCAAGGTATGGCTGTGGTAGGGCTAGAGAACATCAGACCTGGGGGCCAAATACACAGCCTCTTTTTCTGCCCTTAGGAACGCTCTCCTCCATAACTCTGCTTTGCACCCTAAGCATTTTTGCCTGGCTGGAATGTGCCCTAGAGTTCTGCCTCTTGCTTGTTTGGATGGAAGGTAGAGAGGGGTGTGGGTAGAAGCCAGCCTTATTGTACAAAGGCAAAACTCACATTCATCGCTCCGCCCACTTTTGCCTGGCATGTGCCCCCAGGAAGCTTGTCTTGTCAAGAGTGGAAGTGGCCTTTGGATAGAAACTCCTGCCATATAGGATATTGCAGCCAAGGCAGTTTATGAGGCAAAGTCTGGGAATATAGGAACCCTGAACCCTGGAAAACTTTACTTCCTCTTCCCAGAGTTGCTCCATTCTGCTGGCGCAATCGCACCCTCACAAAAACAGAAAGCAAAGAAAACATTACAGAACCCTGTGAGTAACAGATTGAAGCGCTTTCTGAGTAGTTGCTGGACAAACTTATTCTTAGGTGAACGTGAAATACCTGGCTGTGTTTGGGTGGTAGGTGGAAGTTTATGTATTAAGAGGTGATCTGATTGGGTCGTCATTTGTGGAGAAAACCCGTCCTTATCTCAGTGTATGTAATAGAGGCATCGGTTCTGTTTAGAGATGAACTTCAGGACTAACACACTTAACTTCGATTGTTTTAACATTAGTCATAGAATCATAGAGGGGCATCTAGTCCAGGTCCCTGCAATGCAGGCTTATTTTTGCCCAGTGTGGGGCTCGAACCCATGACCCTGAGATTAAAAGCCTCATTCTCTTACCAACTGAGCTATCCCACTTATATTGGTATCCTTTAAGGGAAACTTAAAGGGACGTGGGTGGCGCTGTGGGTTAAAGCACAGAGCCTAGGGCTTGCCGATCAGAAGGTTGGCGGTTCGAATCCCCGTGACAGGGTGAGCTCCCATTGCTCAGTCCCTGCTCCTGCCAACCTAGCAGTCCGAAAGCACGTTAAAGTGCAAGTAGATAAATAGGTACCGCTCCGGTGGGAAGGTAAACGGCATTTCCGTGCGCTGCTCTGGTTCGCCAGAAGCGGCTTAGTCATGCTGGCCACATGACCCGGAAGCTGCACGCCGGCTCCCTCGGCCAATAAAGCAAGATGAGTGACGCAACCCCAGAGTCGGTCACGCCTGGACCTAATGGTCAGGGGTCCCTTTACCTTTACCTAAGGGAAACTTGTAATTTACCTGGAGAAAAAAAATCCATTTGAAATATGAAGGGTTGCAGCCAAAGCTCTATAATTGCAACTGCAATTGTAGTGGGACTTCGCCTTCCTCTCCTCCTGCTTTGTGCCGCTAAAATCTGCTCCAGAGTTCCCCTCAGGGGCTGTGGAGAAACGTCCCCTCCCTCAAATAGAGGTCTCTTTTGTTAGCAGAACAAGACCATTGCATACATGTTCATTGAGCTTGATTTTTCTCCACTCTGCTCTTCTTTTAGGTTCTGAGTGGAGCTCTGGCATTCCAGAGGACAGCTTCTCTTCGGGGGCTGAAGAACTTGATGGCGACGATGAGGATGAGCCTCAGACCCCAGACACGAAAGCCAACGATGCAGGAGAGTCGAAAGATGCAGGAAATGCTGGCTGGGCTGATGCCATGGCAAAAGTGCTCAGTAAGAAAGTTCCCAAGAGTAAGCCCACCATACTGGTTAAAAACAAAGAGCGGGATAAGGAACGAGAGAAGGAAAAGCAGGAGAGGCTGGAGAAGAGGAGAAAGGTAAGGAAGCAGATGCAACATCATGATACCATACATTATGTCCTCCATAAAAGCAGTCCTCCCCTTTAGTATTTATTCACACTTACTCTCAGTAGCCAGATTGCTAAACTTTTGCAGGCAGTGATTTATGAAAGGTCAGTTTGAGAGACGCCTCTGGGTTACTATGAAGCTTGCGCTCTGTGCATATGCTTTGGCTTGTCATGGTAGGATTGCTAGTGTGCTCCAGGGGTAAAAACTAGCAGCCAAACATAAGCAAAGTTATGCTTGTGCAGAAGTTCAAAGCTTGTTGGAGGAGCAAGCTTGCTCCCTAGCTGCTGACCTGGGACCATGCCCGTAATTTACTAAAAGTACCATCTGAATTCAACCTTAGACCGTTGTTTCCATCTCAGTTAGCATATTAGCACTGGGAAAACCGAACCTGGGACGAGTTCTGGCAAGTTATCTATGCAGAACGAACATGTCGCTCAAAACAGATGATGCATACTCACCTTTGCATTGTTGTGTCTCAGAGTCCAGGAATGAGCAGTCCCCTCCTCTCAATAAGCCAACTCTTAAATCAGAATTCAAAACTGGCCATTGATTGCTACTTGGTGAATTAAAGTTATTTATTGTTTGAAGGATGCTGGTTTCCTGGCCCTGCAAATGAGCCAATAATTTGTGTAGTATGTGGTAGCCTGTATTTTAGGACCGGGGCTTGCATGGTTCCTGGTCCTTACAGCTGACAGTGCTCCCTGTGTTAAAGTGTAAAGTTTTGGGAAGCAGTGCTTTTCAGGGAGGTAATAAGACATCCTTAGGTCACCACTGATACACCTGGTGAACAAGGTACTAGTCTCTTTAGAAAGGCACTTCGGTTTTCCACTCTGTTAATGACAGTGCATCTGGGATACGGTGAGCTAAATTTTTAGGTTTTGGTGTTTCACATCTTTTAATGACTGCACAGTGGTGCTGTATAAACTGAACTGATTTATATGGTGTGATTCACTACCCAAGTAAGCCAGGGTACCAAGTAAGCCAGCTGCTCTTACTTGGTATGAATCTGATGAAGCTCTAATGTGTATTGAAATGGCTTCATTTCAATAGCACTGTGTTACCAGACCACGGTGGCTGCTTTACTTACTCTTGATATTTTCGGATGAAAATGTAAGGCTATAATATAGGATCTATTCGGTCACTGTTTGCTCTCTGAATCTGGTTTTATCAGATAAATATGTGGGGTACCACAAATTGGTGGTGTGCTGTTAGTCTATAAACTGATTTGTTCATCATGAGATAAACTTGAAACAGCCTGCCTTTTATTGATTCCATGCTGATGGAAAACTAAAATAGGGTTAGCTGTTTGATCAGAGGCCAGAGCATAGTCATCAAGACATGAATTCATAGCGGTCTGCCTGGAATTATAAAGATAAGAGTTTTCTATAACTTCATAAAAAGAGGCTGTGGGTAATGGAGACTTAGTGTTAAGAGGGTTCAAACAATGTTAACTTGCTGTTCAATTGTTTTAAGAAGCATGACAATCAGTTTTGCTAAAGTAGAGTGCGGGGAAAGGCAGGATAATATACATAGATGTGTACACAAATGTGTTTGTGTGTGTATGAAATTGCTGTTGATAAACACAGGAACCGTGATTGCATTTGGTTTTCGTGTCTAAATCAAGAAATCTTTACACACTGAAGTTGGTTTCTTTTTCTCACAAAACATTGGGCTATCTCAAAATATAATAAATCCCAGTCTTAATCTTCATAAGTAAAGTGCTACGTTATTAAAATAAAGTGGGAAATGTCTCCAGTATTCCAAAAATCATGATAGCACTCTTTATCTCTAATGAACAAGCTTCTGCATATTTGCTTTGGAACTGCAGCTAAGACATCTGCATATTGGCACTGAAGCTGCCTGATCTCCCATGTAAAGCAGAAACTCCAGTTTTAACTGTATATAATTACTGGAAAACAATTGGTTCATGTTTTATTAAATATACAGTATAACTCTCTCTAAGTGTTACACATTTAATATAAACTTTTAGCAAGCGGCTATAATTGTGTTAAAGTTGAAGTCTGGCTATATGAAGAAGTTTGATGGCTCTACCCTACTTAAAAATTGTGGCAATCCTTTTATTTTTGAAAAACTAACCGCATTTGTTCTGAGCTATGTCAAACAACCTTAAAAGTGTCTGACAAAATAGCAGATGAACTGAAAAACATTTTGGCTTCAGTAAGACAGGTGGATATCAAAACAGACACTGGGAGTTGAGTCTTGGAAGGAAGTATCTTCTCTGTCACACCTCCTTAAAAGTTGAAGAAAGGTCTGGACAGTAGCTAAGCATAGCTATAGTATGTATTCTACTCCAATTTAAAGTTGTGTGTATTAGTGTATCTAGAAGCTCCTTTGCTTCCAGTGTCTCAGGCTTGGGTGGTTGGAATGATTTCCAGTCTTGAAGATTGTTGAAGGTTCCCCAGAAAATGCAATAGTCACATATATCGTCAGAGTACTGAGATTGCTCATTTGCTCCCAAAATATTTAGAGTCTGAATACAAAGTCACTATCACTGGGCACCACTGCTTATTTGCGGGCAAACGTACTCAAGTCATTCTTGAAGAGCTGCGCTGTTCATCTGTGGTGGTCAGATAGTGCTGCAAACCATCTTGGGAAGGGGGTAATGCCCCACAAGTGAGTTGGGACCTGCATACCCTTCAACTCTAGTTTAGAATTCATTTCATAAGAGGCTATGCTCTAGGTTAACTATTTCAGCCTTGCTGAACAGCTTTAAGCATTTTGCTTGCCCAGGATAAATGGTTCAAAGTAGGTGTGATGTTGTTTGACTGAGTTTCTTTGTTCTTGGTGAGAACAAATAATCGCCTGCCTGGGTGAGCACCCAAATGTCCAGGTCACACTGCAATTGTTGACTTTGACTGGCAGGAGAACTCAACGCCCAGAACATCCCTGCTCAGGAATCCGCTTGATCCATTGGCTCTAATGTAGTTGGAAAGGTTCACTGGAGAGCCTGTTATGTGAAAATCCACACCACTGCCCTGTTGGGCCTATCGCTTGGCACTAGAGGAGCGATGCTGTTAAGCGTAGTTGTATTCTCCCCATCCTCACCTAACATCGTCCTACATGATTTATCAACTTGGTTTTCTTAAGAAATATCTATATGTGCATGCTGCATTTTTAAAATGCCTAATGCTCTTTCGCATAACAATATTTATGATGCAGCTTGATAAAAAGCGGGAGTGGGAAATGATGTGCAGAGTGAAGCCAGATGTTGCGAAAGACAGAGAAATGGAGAGAAGCCTTCAGAGAATTGCCACGAGGTAAGAGTGTGTGTTTGGGCTTTTGAAAACAGATCTAAAGGCATGCCTGAGTAATCTGCTTCTAATCAAATTGAACTCTTAAGAAGTGACTCGTGGGAGTCAAATGATTTATACCTAGTTCTGTCTCATACAGTATCAAGTTCAACAAAAGATTTCAGAAGTCTTATGAAAGCTTAAAATTTGGACAAGACTATAACGTGTTAAGTGTTCGCCCAGCAGGAGTTCTGGGCCTGAGCTCATCGTTTTTGTTAATTCCATACTTAGAAAATACACAGATCAATCACTTCTCCCACTCTTTGTATTTCTCTAAAGTGCATTCACCAAAACTCGCTGTTCTTGCGGTCAGATTACTGTCTTGCATTAACCTAGCATTGCACCACATGGCTCTGGTCTAGCACATAACCAGTGCATTTTCTTGATCGTATCAGTGGGCTTGTTTTTGACATCCTTACCTCCACAGAGACTGCTCTAAAAGCTTGCCTCTGAACTTTGCGTAGGTGGGTGTGCGAAGTCATTGGCTGACTCCTCTGGCATGTCCCAAAGCCTAGTGTCACAGTTTTCAGTTTGTTTACTACTTGTTGGTGTTTGGCCGAACTGCTTCAGAGTTCCTTTTCCCTTCTGCCATTTTTGCATGCACTGACCCTTAGCAGGAATAAAAGCATAAAAGATAATTTTTCCAGTGTGCATACACACACCTGACAGGTTGCATAGACATGCACACAGATACTCTGCCAGTGCGTGCACTCCATGCCAAGAAGAGAGGTTTTGCATGAAGCAAGTGCCTTTTCTGTGCTGATTCTGCTTACAGAGCCAAGGTACGTGAGCACATTTGGGTTCTTTGGTTTTTCTGTCCTCGGAGGAAGATGCGACTTGCATCTTGACTTAAGGACAGGAGGATGCAGCTAATAATAGCTACTTCTCTCAGACCAAGGGAGATGGTAAAAAACTCTGCTTGAGATTCCTCTGGAATGTGAGGGAGGCATCCACACTTCTTCCAGTAATTGCTAAAATGTGGGACCAATAACTTTTACTAAGTCTTTTCTCAAACTGGGTGCCACAGAAGGCCACCTGGTTCCCAGAAACGGGGGGAAAGTGAAGAGGCACTAAAGCAATAGGGGAGGTGACCCCTACAGTGCACTGAAATATGCTGCTTATGAATTAAGCCCAGTGTTCTTTGAGAACAGTTACCCAGGGGCACTATAAAAGAAGGGGAGGAATCCTGCGCATCCATATAAATAGTTTCAGGAATAAGACATTTTTATAGGCCATCTGAAAGGTACTGTAAATTACTGAGAATAATTCCACACAACCTACTGGACAAAAGTGTTGGAAAGGAGGCTTAGTTCTGTCACAGCAAACGGTACTCAAACCAAAATCACTAACACAAAATGGGCATCAACAGCCTGGTTCATAGGACACTTTGCCAATGGTAGGAATAATCCTTGCTTTTTCGTCATTTTTTGTGACGACGCTGGTCTGTGCGGTTGGTTAAGGCTACAAGCAAGCCTGAAGATAACTGATTCTCATGACACACAAGTAGCATGGGATTGCAATTTCTCTAAATTAGATTTTCCTTAACATGATGCTACTCTCCAAGCGGAAACTGTAGTGTGGTGTGAAACTGGGCTTAGAATGTTTACTGGGTGCTTGAAGGAGTACACATTGGTGCCGTCACAAATTATGGGCCAAAGTCTCTTAGCCTTTGGGTCGGTGACTGTATGTGGTGTCCTTACATTTCACTGTTCTTTGACTTTACAAAAAGTGCATAATTTGGATCCCTTTTGGCTTTTGAATGGTGTCTTAAACCCACTTGCGTTCTGACTTATTACCCTGATTCCTCTTGTCGTTATCTCGTGTGTCTGGCGCAGTGGGGCTGAGAAGACGGTTTATCAAAGCCATGCTACCTAGCATGTGTGGCAATGAAACAACAGGTGCCTAACCACTCCTCCTTTCATCTGCCAGGGGCGTCGTTCAGTTATTTAACGCTGTCCGGAAGCATCAACAGAATGTCAGTGAGAAGGTGAAAGAAGCAGGCAGTTCTGAAAGAAAACGGGCAAAATTGATCTCGTCTGTTTCAAAGAGAGACTTTATCAATGTATTGAGAGGAATGGAAGGGACAGAAACAGAGCAAAATGCTGCCAGGAAGACCTTGAAAAGCAAACAGGTAGGTACCACTTCTTGGAGCAGTTGTTCTAATGTGGCAGAGGGAGCCATTCAACTTGCGTGTTTGTGTAATTTTGCTCTCCTGGCTTCAAATGATTATGGAACTTCTTCAGTGCCAGGTAAGTTACTTCTATATAGCATGTCTGGGGAACCTTTGGCCTTCCAGATATTGCTGAACTAAAACTCCCGTCAGCCACAGCAAACTTGGCCAGCAAAGATGAGGGTTCAGCAACAACTGGAGGGCCCAAGGTTCCCTAGACACGCTGTGTTTCATGACCCTTGCTGCTGCCTTTTAGAGAGCGCTGGATTCTGCAGCTGCAGTACCCCCGACAGATGGCAGTCTGGCTTGGATACTTCCAGGAAAGTAAAGCTCACCACTTCCCAAGGCGGTCTAGTCCACTCTCAAAGAGCTCTTACAGTTTCAGTTGCTAAGGTTTTCCCTAAGCAAAGTCCTTATCTCGTTCACAGTTTTGTTTTGCCCTCCTTGGGGTCTGGATAGCGTTGAATGGGCTTGGTGGGGCAATGGAACTTAGAAGAACACAGCCATTGACACCAAATGCCCCACTGGAAGTCCCCCCTTCACATTTTCAATAGAGTCCTGGGTATCTTCCTTTGCAGGATCTTAAGGAGAGATGAACGTATTCAGTACAGCTAACTTTCTAAGACAGATTTCCCCTTTTTGGCCCTTCAGTGTTCAGTCTTGGACAGATTATTTTTTTCTGGGAAATGGTATTGAAATTTGAGTTAGAAACTATGTCAGCACTTGCAGGAAACCTTGGCTCTCTCATCTTGGTTGAAGAGGAAAAATGAGATCTTATGGCAGCGTTGTTCTTGCTCCAAGCTACCATCTCTGCTTTCAAGTGGTCCACTTTATGGTGCTGCCTATCCCCTATTGTCCTTCTCTGCACATCTTTGCGACATGCATTGGCTGAGTTCAGGCATACTGCCAAGCTATAGTTAAGAAGCCAAACGATGGTTCTTATCTGAATTGTTTCCTATTTGCTCATCATCCAGCTTCATAAGTTCACTCCAATCTCCATCTGTAGTAGTCTCATGAGCTGGAGCAGCTTATCAGTGATCTGTCAATTCAAACATAAAAGTATACCACAGCTTATCCTAGCTTCAAGCCATGCTTTGAGTTCGATAGCTCCACATGTGAGTAGGCTCACATTCAGAGATTATGGAACTACAGTTTAAAATAAGCAAATCATGGGTTTGTGTTGTGTATCAACCCAGCCTATGTCAACCACTCTGGCTATGGATACTTGACTGATGGGCCATTGATCTGAACCAGAAGGACTGTTTACATTCTGTATATTAAGACTGTTGAAAACTTGAAATGACAGGTTGGAGGTTAGAAATTCTGTCTTTCCTACGTTTCATCTGGTACTTACCATTACAGTGGTACTTCTGGATGTGAACGGGATCCGTCCCGGAGCCCCGATCGCATCCTGAAGCAAACGCAACCTGCATCTGCGCGGGTCGCGATTCGCCGTTTCTGCGCATGCACGTGATGTCATTTTGAGCGCATGCGCAAGCGGCAAAACCCGGAAGTAACGCATTCCGTCACTTCCGGGTCGCCGCGGAGCGCAACCCGAAAACGGTCAACCTGAAGCAACTTCAACTCAAGGTATGACTATCTGTGGTGGGCTTGTGGATGAATTGGTTCTGGGGCTGACCTCAGACCTCAGAATGACATTTGTTCACACTGGTTTGAATCAGGGAAAACTTTATCTGCAGTGTTTTAGTTTTCATTAAAAGTTCTGCCGAGTTACCTGTGTTCCAGCCTCGCTGCAGGGTTACTGTCGACACAATAATTCCTTCTGAGAGGAATCTGCTTTTAAAAAGTCGTTCAAGGGCAAAGATGTTGGATCAGTCAGATTCGAAAGGGAGCAGGACTTGGGGTTTCGGAATCTAGAATTTCAGAAGCTGCATGTTTATAATGCATATTTGCGTTCATGCTTGAACTTTGTGCTCGCTAGTGGGTGGAATACTTCTCTTGGCCCCATTCCACTGGAGTTAACTAAGCGCTTTCCTGTGCCAGCAAGAAATACTTTAATCAGTTGGGAGACAACAGTTTGTCATGCGTTCTTTGTTTAGTGTGCTTTCGGGAAGCATGCCGAAACACTCTGTGGCATGAAGAACCCTCTGAGTTTCACGCAAGTGTACAATTAAAGTATTTTAAAAATTCATTGGGTAATAAGAGTAACTTAGACTGTCGCCAAGTGCTCCATTTCTCCTTAAATCTGTCCGGCTTGCTTGATTTCAAAGGCTGGAAAAATTAGAATAATAAGCTTGATGTTGTAATAGAAGCTCTCCAGCGCTGCTGTTCGTAATCTGTTGGTACACAGAAACTTAAAACTGACTTACAGGGCGTGTTGCATAGCTAGCACTGTGGTCAGAGCTGGTGCTTTGGTTGCTGACAGAGCAGGTCTTGTCACTAAACATCATTGAGGTTGGGTGGGAAGGCAGACCAGGAGCTACGTGGAAGTAAGGAGGGGGTAATATGCAAGCGTGGCCTAGCCAAGGAGAACGAAACCCATGCCATTATGGTATATTGGGGGGGGGGATGGGGACTGGGCAGGCTCCTGTTTGGGAGGGTCTTCACTCTCCTTTTGCCTGGAGTACTTGCAGAATGAGAAGAGAACAAGCTCCTCTTGTGAAGTCTGTGTGTGTGTGTGTGTGTGTGTGTGTGTGTGTGTGTGTGTGTGTGTGTGTTCAGTTTTACTGTGGGTTAAATGGAGATTGTGCACAACTCGGCAGCACATTCAGGTGTGCTGTGCACGGTATCTAGCCAATATGCACAGTTGCCAGGCAGAGACTCCTGTGCTTTGACTAGGCCCCATACATATTTTACCCGTGGAACTGATGAGCGAAACGGGTGCTGGAGGACGTCTTGCTTCTGTACGGCTGAAATGTCCTGGTTGTCTTTTTGCATGGTAAAAAGTACAATGTGGGGTGTTTGGTTCTCTCCCCACCCCCACCCCCCGCCTGGTAGGTATTTCAGAAAATCAATTTTGGATGGGAGAAGCTTTTGTCAGCTTTCCAAACCTAACATCTGATACCTCCTCTCAACCCCTTAGTTGAAATAATGTTATAAAGCTGGTGGGGAGGTGTGCGAAATCCTGGATTTTTAGATCATATGCATTTGCGGCAAAATCTGTCTTTATAGTAATGCCTTGGTATTTGTAGCTATTCTCTCCTCTTCTCCCCCCCCCCCCCATTTTCACTTCCTGCAACTTTTTGAACTCTAAATCTCTTCCTACTATTCAACTAAACCAACTCTTGGGGGGGGGGTTGCCATGTGGCTCTCAGTCAAGGCTGGCTTTGGTTTTGCTTTTGTTCCCCACCCTTCACCTTTTAAAGAAATAAATGGGAATTGACATGTTCAGCATCAGGTAGGAACTTGACCTCAGAACACAAATATTTGTGGATGGAGGTATTTTGGGGACATGCATATTAAGCGTTCCTTCCTTATGGATTTCTGCAGCCTTTATGTGACAGGTAGGTTGTTAATGCATCTAAACTCTTGAGTGGAACTGCAAAAGATGGAATTTGCATGAATATCTCCAGGGTAATCAGTCTGCAATGGAGAAGTACTGTTTCAGTGTATTAATTGAGCAGGGGGAGGTGGGTTATGAAGCTCGATTGTGGCCATAGATCAGAGAGAGGTGGGGAACACAAAATTCCCTCCAGCTCCATGCAGTGAGTAGATGTCAGAACTGTGCACATTTTTGTGCCGTGCATTGCCAAAAGTGTGCACCACCACTTTGTGTCCTTTTGTTGGTGTGGGAATGCCTGCAAATGCATGGTTATTAGGTTTCTAAACTGCTTTGAGCATATCTCTCGCTCTCTCTCTCTCTCTTTCTCTCTCTCTCTCTCTTTCTCTTTTCACCTGGCAAGGCCAGCTTTGGAAAACAAGTTTTAATTGAACTTGAAAAGTTTTGATTGAACTTGAAGAATGAATGCTCTGGTAGGCCAAATTGTAAGTGTCGATATTCAAGGCCACAGGGAAGGAATCTTATCAGTTCCTACGCTATGGTAGCTTAAGGTCAGCCACAGATCATTCAGAAGCCCTCGTCATGAAGAAAGTACTTATTTTGCCTCTAAGCTATGACACTGCCTCCTCAGCAGTACACACCGTAGCCTGAACGGTCGTGTGGGCAGCAGATGTGCTGCTGAACAAACCTTGAAACAGAGAGCAAGACCTCTCCAGTGCCGGCGATTCCGTATAGCTCTCCTAAGTAACTGCATGCTGCAGGTTAGACCTGCTTTGCTTGTGCTCAAGCAGACACTATCTCACCATGTTCTCAAAGTAGCACATGCGATCCTTAGTGAATAGAGCATGCTGTAACACAGAATTCTTCAACCTTGGGCCCCAGACGTTGTTGGCTTCTAACTCCTGTGATCCACGACCAGCTTTGCCCAGCTTTCAAGGATGATGGGAGTTGTCCCACGCCATCTGGGGACCCAAGGTTGAAGAGAGCAGCACAGGCAGGATCTGAAGTAGTTGGACACCAGCCTCGCTACCTAAGTGCCTTGTTTTTTCTTTAATAGAGGAATTTAATGCCGTGGAGGGTACATTCCTAGGAAGGGTTTGTGGTACATCTTCCTCGCTACATTGTGAGCTGGATTTTTTTGAAGCTTTCGGAGTTCTACAACTGCAAAATAAAAATAAAAATAAATAAATAAATTTTATTTATACCCCGCCATCCCCAGCCAAGACCGGGCTCAGGGCGGCTAACACCAGGTATAAAAACAATTGATTAAAATACAACTTAAAAACAAGATTAAAATGCAACATTAAAATGCAGCCTCATTTCAGTAGAAACTCAAATCAAAAACTTTTTGGGGATGAAAATGTCAAATCTTCACCAAGGCCAACTATCCAGACTGGTGGGCCAGAAAAAAGCCAGGGAAGTCCCCAAATAGGAGTTCCATCACAGGAGAAAGGAAAAAGGAAAGATGTAAGGCGGATCTTTACATGAAGCGGAATAAGGTGGTAAAGTCCCAAAGTTTGGGAAGTGTGGGAAGTTTCCCTGCCTAAAATTGTATGCAGCTAGAAAGTCAGCATTTTGTGAGTGCGGGGGGTGAGACCACAGTTTGATTTCCTTCCCCAGCCCTGCTTACAATCTGATACCATCTCTATCGTGCCACCTAATTTTGCTGCCTGTGCAGATCCTGTGCATGCTGGTTCACGTTCACCAGCTGAGAAGGGTTTTCCTATTGCCTGTCTCCTCTACAGCTCCAGTGAGGTTTCACGGTCTGGTGTTTGAAAACTTGTTCATGCTTCTTTAAAAACTGTATCCCTCTCTGCAGATTTTGTGTGCTCCGATGGGAGTAATTATTTTTTTGAACGGGATCCAAGGACTTTGCCTTTCATATCATTAACGGTTTATCAAAGTATTTCTTAATCCTCGCTGAACCTGCTGACTTTTGTAATATATTTTTTTTCTCTCCAAGGTACATAATGCTTGTTTCTGGGCAGGATCTTGTGGTCTCTGCCCCCTTCCCATCTCCCTTATCTGGAAAGCCTGCTTGGAGAAGGCAGCGGGGTTTGTTTGTGCTGTGCTATTTAGAGTGTGGTAGCAGTCAGGGGTGGCAGGCTTGGAACATTGGTATTCTCAGCGTTGAGTTGAGTTATTCTGAGCATGGCCTCTCGCAGAGACATAACGGGGACTTAAGTCCATTGAGTCTACTCTATCTTTATTGGATATTCCCCAGTACTTGAAGAGTTTTATCTCCACCACTCCAGTGCCCACTGTAGGGCCAGCCAGGAATACCACAACCCTGCCTTGGACCCCTTTGCACAGGGAGTACTAAGATACAATCTTCTGGGAGATAGAGGATGAACACCAGTGTGGGTTTGGAGGGAGATAAATGCAAGAACTTGGCAGTGGAGAAAGAAGAGGGGCGTAGCGTTGATTTCTACACTTCCCCTCTTCCACTGAGACTAGATGCAAGATGCAGAGAGCGTCTCCCTCCCTACTGGTCAGGATCTTCCTCCCTTCTTCATCATAATTCATCCCCTCTGCAATTTGGAAAAGTCTGTGTTTTTACTCCCCTTCCTCCTGCAGTTGTGTTCAGCATCTGCATATCTGCACTCTGTAGTCAGGCTGCGTCCAAGTCCGCACTAAGGAGACAGTTGGGGAGAGGAGCAGTTAAAAAGCTCCTCTGTGTTTTTTAAAAGTTTGTTTTGCGAAGAGTAGCTGAACCTCATATATCCTAACAATTGTGCAAAAGTGGAGGTGCCTCTGCTGTGTGTCTCTGCTAGAAGCACTGTAGCTGCTTGTCTGCATACCAGAATCTCCCTCTGCTATTATAATATATGAGCTAGGGAGATGTTTGGAACTTGTTAAGTAGCCTGAAGAACAGGACGGCATTGTAGAAACTTGCAAGAGAAAAAAGCGTATTAAATCATGGTGGTGATAAATCAACAATTGCATGATCTGTTTTGTGCATGTGTTCATATGTAATGCATGACCTTAAATTAACAACCAGTACTATCCATTGTGTTGAAATATCTTGCAAGGGGAACTCGGGTTGTTACCTTATTTCCCCCTGGTATTACTGCCAGAATGGTTTTTTGTTTTTTGTTTAAATATAGCAGTGGTATATAAAACAACTTGGAACAACCTGCGACACACACCTCTTGATCTAGTACATGCATTATGCACAGACATCCAAAATCTCTAATTCAATTAGGACTGCTTTATTGAACTTTAGAAGCATGATAGTCACATATATTTTATTTGAGTTTTAACTTGACAGTATTATACTAACAGCTTCCGTTATTCCTGTGGTCATGATTGTCTTGAATGCTAATTCACCTGCGCTATCTCTCATTTAGGCTCCCCTAACCCTAAGCTGGGATGCGGGTGGCGCTGTGGGTTAAACCACAGAGCCTAGGACTTGCCGATCAGAAGGTCGGCAGTTCGAATCCCCGTGACGGGGTGAGTTCCCGTTGCTCGGTCCCTGCTCTTGCCAACCTAGCAGTTCGAAAGCACTTCAAAGTGCAAGTAGATAAATAGGTACTGCTCTGGCGGGAAGGTAAACGGCGTTTCCGTGCGCTGCTCTGGTTCGCCAGAAGTGGCTTAGTCATGCTGGCCACATGACCCGGAAGCTGTACGCCAGCTCCCTTGGCCAGTAAAGCGAGATGAGCGTCACAACCCCAGAGTCGGCCACGACTGGACCTAATGGTCAGGGGTCCCTTTACCTTTAACCCTAAGCTGTCTTTTACATTGAAGTTGAAAATGGCACCACTCAGATCTTTGTTGAGTCATGTTGTTGTGGACTACCGTAACCATAGTAAATTCTGAAATACAAACTTCCCAAGCTTTCATTAGGTATCATTTTAATTCCAAATTGACTTCTAGCTTTGGACTCCGTTGTATAGATAGACAACGTGCCTTTTTCTTGCAGAACGTTGCCTCCAAATTTCTTCAGGGTCATGGAAATGTGTTCAGCAATGTGGAGTGAAAGGCCTTGGTAGTGAAGGTGTGACTTTACCCCCCTCCCTCTTAAGAAGGTGGTCAAGAAAAGGCCCTTTCTGGCAAACCAGTCAGAAGAAGGTGTGAAGGAAGGAAGATGTCTTTCTCTTCCCCTGCTCCTTAGCTTGTAGTGCATCGAGCTGTGTGTCTCCTCGTTTATGAGACTTTGCACTCACCATTCTCTTGCTTTTCAGTAGCCAGCCTGCTGCTATCAGAGCCTCACGTTTAACCATCAGTAAGCAATGCACCTTGGGAAGCAGTTTTGATTTTATTGTGTGTGTGTTTGTGTGCCTTATTGAGCTTGCATCTTAGTAACAACCTGGAAGGATCATAGAGGCTTTGGAATTAACTGGCCAAGCGCAGTCCAAGCCCTTTTATATGGTCCATATCACACTTTAGGAATTGGTACAGAATGGCCAGGATTTGGCAGGCTCTTCTCCAGGGAGGCCAAGGGCTAAGCTAGCATAAAAATGGATTCTTTCCGATAGACAGTCTGATCTTTCCAGGTCGGGATTAAGATGTTCAACAAAGCATTACGCCTTCGTTAACCCTACCTGGCTCATGAACAGAGAATTTAGACCCTAGTACTGCCAGTCTCTCAACTGGCTCTGCACATATTCCCCTAATAAGGAGTGCATTCTTAAAAGTAGGGGGAATTCTACAGAGAATCTTGGTCTACTGAAAACATCTCAAGTTTAGTGATGCAGATTTAAGTTAATAAGTATTTTTTTCCTTTATGGAACAATGAAGCTTTTCTGCCCCAGTACTAATTGTATATATTTTTGAACATGGAATCCCAGGGGTGGAACAGCACTGAACACTGGTGGGTCACATGGAAATTATCTGGCAATGTTGCAAATCTCACAGAGCCATGGGACTGAAAAGGATAATTAGGACGCTGCTTCTAAGGCTCCTCCTGGTTAATTTGCAGATGCAGTTTGCCACTTGTCTGCTCATTGAGTTGTAGTTTGAAAGCCATTGTAGCTGCTGCTGCTGCTGAACTGTATCTGCTTTGACGTGACTTTATGCATGCTTATTTCTATAATTCTACTGCCATTTTGTTGTTCAAAGTACAGTTCTGTAGGCTGGAAAGCAGTCCAGTTTATTCCTGTTTATTCAGAAGCAAATCCTGTTGATCTGTTAGTGCCCTGGAATTCAGCAGCTTGGACTGGGGCAGTGGAGGCTGATTCCGTAGGGCCAGTGGGGCACTGCCCCACCAAACACATTCTGCCCTCGATTTCTACCTGCCTGCCTCCTTGCAACCAGGTCAAGGGGGTGGCACTGCCCATCGGCATCCTGCTCCTTGGGCTCAGTGTTGACTTTATAGAGGAGGAAGTGGGGAAAACCAGGGCACCAACCACTACTGGACTGGAGGTAGGATAACATGAGTTATTTGCCCATTTTTTATGTATGTGCTGTATGTGCTGAATTTCTGACCTGATTAAATGAGCCGCCGCTGACATGTACCAGTGCAGAAACCAGGGGAGTAGAGGAGAGATGGTCTTGGGCCAATGGAAGAGTCAGCAGCTGGAGAGGAATAGTATTGGAAGCAACTGAATCTTAATTGGGAATACTCATCTGTCAGTTGGATTGTGCAGTTTCTGTACACCATACATTTAAAGCAGTATGGTGTGAAAGTGGCCCTTGCCTCCATGTCAAAGAACCGCTATAGAAACTGTGCACATTCCAGCTGATACGGAGTGAATGTGGCCAGGGAAGAACTCTGTCATAAGCAAGGTAGGTGGGATGAAACTGGGAGTAAGTAAGGTTGCACCCAAAGCCTGATGTTAGTTGTGGTGTCCAGCATCTGTATCATGCTTTAGCTTGCCCTGCCAGATCAGACAAAAGACCTGTCTATCAAAGCATCCTGTTTCCTATAGTGGGAGACTAGATATTTTGGGAAAGCACCCCAGGCGGGCGATGAGCACGATATCCCTGACTTGCTACAATTCCCTAGTGACTGGCATTCAGAGGCAGGCCTCCTCTGATCCTAGAAGTGCTGTATGGCCCATTGATGCCCTCTGTGCATTTTTCTGATTAAGTGCTGGGCTTAAGTTTGCAGGAGCTTCATCCTTGGTCAATGTCAACCTGAAGCATGCGTTTATTCGCCTGGTTTGAAACAGAACCCAAGTGAGGCTGTTAAATATTGGGTGTACATGGAGACAGGTTGCCTTCCTTGGGTGGTCCCCCAGCAAAGACTCAGAACGCGAACCTGTAATTCCACAGCTCTGTGGCTAATTAAAGCAGGACAAACACAACACTTCTGTGTGCTGGAGATGAAGTTATCCAGAATAGAATGGAGACCAGGTGCTGTAAACAATGCTCGGCGATGTTTGCTTACTGGGAATGCTTTCCAGCAGCTGCAGCAGAGCCTCCTGATTAAGAGCTGCTGATGGGACTGTGGGTGTTCAATTGTGTACATCATTTTTCACATTTGTGTTTTGAAGCCAGTATAACTTGCTGCTTGGGTTTTGTTCCAAGGCAGCAGTGGCCAATTCCATCACCCACCCACCAATTGAAATTGCACAGTCTGCAGAGAGGACTGGACTTTATTTTCAGTATGGCTCTCAACTGACTGAAGCCTTCTTTAAATGATTTATCACTTGCCTTTGCTTAAATCTAAATGCCTTTTGCCTATTTCCAAAGCTGCAATGCCCCTTTGAGGCCCTAGAGGGATTTTCAGTTCTTCATCATAGAAATTCTAAACGACCTGATAAACCAAAGTTGCCACATGAAAGAAATAGTTGTCTTTAATATTCCTCCTCATTTTGGGGACCTGGGATATACAGTAATTATTACAGTAATGCACCAAAGTCACAATGGCTTAAGAATGAAGCAAGTTCAAGTCCTATCAGCCAGCATTAGGGAACACTTAAATGCTGTATTGCCATTGATTCCCACTGCCTGCTGTTTGCTTCAGTTACCTATTTTTACTGAGGAGGGGGGTGGGTGAGGGAGGTCAGGTTTGTTCCTGATGTGCAATGTACATGGTAGCTACAAATGCAGATGGGAAGGAAAAGCCATCGTAAGATTTCCTTTAAATCTCTTTTTGCTATGGAGAGCTGCTAAGTCGATACAGCTGGGAAAGCAATGCCCTTTTCAGTCTCAGTCCCACTGATTCAGAGGGAGCTTAAATGTTCAAGCTTGCAGCGGTTGTATTTAGCCATTCTTAGTATATAGCATTCTCTCAATGTCCCAGCTGATGTCTTTGCCTATCAAAAACTTGATTTGTTTTTACATCCAAAGACTGCTCATGCGATCAAGAATTAAAGCGGGGAGAAATGGGTAGAAGCTCACTTGTGCTGTGGTTTGGCAAACTCAGTGACAGGAGAATTCCTAGGTAAATTCTCAGCTTCAAAGTTTGGCCACAATCCTGTGCAAGGCCAAATGAAGATTTTACATACCTAACTAGACAAGTCACAAGCCCACCCCCCCAAAAATTTTTTTTGGGATGAAGGTTTGAATGCTTTCCAATGACTGGCATTCAGCCACCCTGTAAAAATTGCAGTGCCCCAACTGGGGCTGGTTTTATTGCCTCCAAAGTGTTGTCTTGTCTCTATTTTTATTTTACTAATTGAGCTTGGACTGCCAATATGTTTCTACTAAATGGAGATTAGTTTGCCCTGGTAAATGAGTCCTTAGAGTAATGAGCAAAAAGCTGCTGCAAAACATGTTTACTTGTAAGTCCTTTTGATTTCAGTACAAGAGCTTAAGTTTGCCGTTTCTAAGAAGTATTTCTCACATACACGTTGGACTGGTTGGGAAGCAACAATAAACAATGGTTTGTTATGAGCACCAGTCTTGGGATTTCGGCCTTCCATTGTGCTCTGTGTGTATTAGGAGAGGAGAGGCAAAGCTTCTGCTTCTGGTGTAGAAGAAACTGCAGTTTGTTCCACCAGAAGCTGGCCTTTGCTGCAAGGATAATGTTAGGAAATAAGACAAGACTATCCATTCCCCATTGAAATTTTGCATGCTTTGATGCCTAGTAAATGACAACTTGTTGAAAACATGAACAGAGATGAGACACTGCACCTAAGCACCAAATGAAATTTACATTTTTTTTGCTTTGCACCAATGAAGCAAACGTGGAAGACCAGTCATCTTCTTTTCTGGGTGGGTGAGGAATTTTGCACACTATTCCTTCAGCCGTATGATGGTATCATTCTTATTACAAAAATGCAAAAAGATGTGCCTATGTAGGTGTGGGGTTTTGTGAATATACACCTCTCTGCACTGCTGTGCCAAGATACGGATTGTTTTGGCTTCTCAGGAATGTGCCATTTTGGAAGGCAAGGAATGTAGGCCTTGGCTTAATAAGGTAGAATTAAAGTTGTGTCATGTTGCAGGTGCCAGGAATAAGTTTGTTAGAGGAAGTTGGATTCTGGCATTAGATAATACGTTTTTTGCAGAGGGAGAGTCGATGTGAGCTAATTGCTAATCATGTAGACAAGGACCTTATTGTGTTCTTTGGACTCTTTCGCTTCTCTTTTAGGAGAACTGGGTCAGAATCGATTGACATGTTCGCCCATGGGGTGAAGTCAATGAGCACATCAGATGTGCTGATTTGTGTTTGTGGGCTTTGAGTTTTAAAAATACGTTAGGTGGCCCACAGTGCTTCTCTTGCCTATGGGTGTCCTCTCAGAAGACAAGTTTTCCATATGGCTGTCACTTACATGTAAAAAATCACATATACTCTTCATATGCACAGTGATGTATGAAAAGTGCATATGTCTATTTTGCTATGTAGATGTGGTGCAGAAACTCAGGACTTCTCACTGTTCATATAGCAGATCAGTGTTAGAAATTCAGATATATAAGCTAGATGCCAAATAGCTCCTTAAACCAAGGTTACAGTCACCAAAATAGAATGTCTAGTTGCCATTTGGGGGCAAGACAGCTCTAAAGCCTTATTTTTCAAATGTTTGACTGACTGTGATTGATTATCAGTTAAACACCTGGCTGCTTCAGATGACAACCCTTGAGAACTAAAAAGAAGAAAAGTCACTTTATCCAGGAACAGTCCACATACCTATTGGCCTATTCCTACCCCCTTCTAAATGGTGACACAGACAATTCATAGTATAAGGATATTCTTCACAACTGTGAGCAGGGGCTGGGGTAAGTGAAGACAAGATACAACAATTAACTATAATGTTATTCGCTGCTCCTGCTCAGGCTGCGCAGAAAAAAGCATTTTGGTTTCTGAAATTCATTCCGATTGTGCAGATAAAAATATAACTGGTAGAATTCTACAGGATGTGGTATTAGTGTGTGAAAACAGTCCAGGTCCAATGGTTCCCAGGCAGGCACTTCCAGATGGTGGAGATGTCAGGCGCCATTCTGGCGCCCAGGCATCTTGACTTGGTTGCAAGTGGCCAAGAGCCAGGTGCAGATTTCATGCATACATGTGTGCACCCATCAAACACTAGACGCATGAGATCTGTGCTGGTTTCTACCCTGCAGGAAAGAAAGGAAGTGATCTTAATGGTGATGGGGCTTGGTTAGGAGGGAGCGTTACAGCTTGACAATGGTTCTTGGCAATAGCAAGAACTCTCTTGGTGGGTCTGTGTAAGCCTCAAAGCTTACCAAACCAATCCATAGAATTAATTACAATGGAACCTAACAATAATTGTAAAAAAATGCTATTTAATAGTGGGATGTGAGGGGCAGGGGGAAGGAAGAATGCAGATGGGTCTGGTTTTTTGCAAGATTACATCCTTCTGGAGCAGTCATGTATATGAGGTATTTCATTAATACTTACCTTTAAGTTAAAAAAAATATTTAGGCTGCAGTCCCACTATACCTGCATACCAGGGAACTCAACAGGACCTGGGAATTTCTGATTAGATGTGGTTAGAATTATGCTGCTAGTTTGATGTTGAACACGGCTGAGCTGTATTTAATGGGACTGAAAACGAATCATAACCGTGGATCTCTCTGTAAATTTTCTTTGGTAAATGTTTATTAAAAAGAAAGCGCTAAATGCCTTGTTGATGCAATAGCACTGCAGTCCTATACGTGTATCTAGAAGTAAGCTCCATTGAGTTCAGTGGGATTTATCCCCACGTAATTGTATATAGGAATGCAAACTAAATTTGTTAAGCCACAGGGCACGTTTAGCTTTTCCTGCAAAGGCTATCATTGCTATGTTTTGGTATGCTACTGCTTGAATTGTAGCCACCACAAAGTGGTGCTGTTGCACTGTAGAAAATGTCCTTTCTGCTTCTTCATTCTCAAATAACGGACAACTAGTGAAGTTCTAAATCCTTAGTGAAAACTAAACTTCTGTCTCTTTTATACCTTCTCAAAGTAGCCTCATACTACCTGCTTCCAAAGCAAAAAACAAATTCAGAGTAAAATTACCAGTGTATTGCTATCCAGGTATGAACTTGTTGAACAACAACAACATGGCAGCTTTCTGCTATGGATGATAGACAATTAAGTCATACTCTGAATAGACCCACTGAAATCAGTTGAGTCTCCTTTGAATGTGACTATCATCAGATATTGGCCCATATGACTGGCTGACACCAAGGAGGCTTTTGGGTAACTAACCCGATACGCTAAATGTTAACTTTGGGTTGAGTTGTTTGTTTGAGGGCTTTATGAAACCCATGTTTTGTGTTGGTGAAATGTGCCAGGTAATGTCTTAATGAAGCTGTATCTTGAGAGTAATTAAAGAGAGGCAGCTTGGATTGCCACATAGAAGCCTTTTTTAAAAGACACTGTTCCCTGGGTTAACTATAGATTAATCCATATTGGGGGGGGGGGAGAGGTCAAAGTGCACCATGCCATGCTTGTAGCCTGTCTGAAAATAGCCAGCAGTCTTGCTACTTAAGCATCCAACACTGTGTCCTGGCATGCACCTTGTTTGCAGAAATAAAATGAAGCCAGTCCTAAGTTCACATGTGTTTTGAAATCTCCTGGAATGACACGGAGTTGGGAGTTGCACGCACGATCCAAAAGCTTTTTAACTTGATCCACCAAGAGAGATTTGGGAGTATGGGGGAGATGTCGTTGTGCATTCCTGTACACTCTGCAGCGCTCTGTGCTTTCCTGTAGATCCCAGATGTAGTTTTTGCGTTCAACTGCTAGTGCTGAGAGATTAAGTGATGTATGTCATGCATGAGCCAGCCCTCGGATTACTACTAAAACGCTGCATTTCTTACAGATGTCAAAATAAGCTCTCTAACATGTTTGATAATGGAGTATGCTGTAAACTATTTACTGAAGAAGTCTCCGCTTAAACATCTTCAGTTTTTAGAGGTGGGAATCATGGAGTTTATGTGATTGACATACAGTGCCAAGCACTCGTGGGTGAGGGCTGAGTTTCTAGAGCCATTTCATGTAGGCTTTTAGGCCTGCTTTTGGTCACCTCGAGGGACCAAAACCATCAGGAGTTTGCGTGCAATTCTCTTCGGTCGCTTTCAATTCAATTGACCATGGTATCCTATGGCTCCGAATTTGAGGCACAATTTTCAAGTGTTTTTGTTAAGTGGCCTCTTCCAAAAGATGTGCTGGCAGACTGTTCTTCTACTCTATTGCATTCATGTTTTGGTGTCTTCCTGATGGTGCTTCACCCTGTTCTTGACATGGTTGTGCTACCCCCAAAAGGGGTGGGCTGCCTGGGGGATGTTCCAGCATTGTCGGTGAGGCCACATGTTGCCTCTGTAGGCCAGGTTGCCTTTCACCAGTTTAGGTTGGCAGGCATACCAGGTACAGGTCTGCTTTGGGTAGATATAGCCCAACTTCAGTGTTCTATGTTCTTCTGATAACCTATGTTTCAGTAACCTGCTGGTTGGACTACTGTAATACATGGGGCTGCCTGGGCCAGGCAACATGATCGGTTTGTAGCAGTGCTTTGTCAGCTCTGCAAGCTCCCAGTCTGGGTTTAGTTGACTTCAGGACTGTGAAGGACTCCCTGCTAAGATCTTCAGTAGAGGCAAGTCTTCTTTTGAGTACCTCCACTCTATGGGGTGTCATGGGTAGCTACTGGAGAAAAACCCCTTTTGATGCTTCTTTGACTTACCGATTTTCTTGCTTTTAAGATGCCTTGTCTTACGTACATTTATTTCTTTTTTCAATTGGATCTTGGGCCTTTCTTTTGTAAGCTCTAGCCATGTGAGTAGGTGTCAGTTGTGAGCTATGTAAGTTGGAGTTTGAGTGAATATATTAATAATAGTAATTTATATGCCACCCATCTGACTGAGTTGCCCCAGCCACTCTGGACAGCTTGCAACAGATTAGAAAACCACAGTAAAATATCAAACATTAAAAACTTCCCTATACAGGGCTGGCTTCAGATGTCTTCTGAAGTCAGATAGTTGTTTAGTTCCATGACATCTGAGAGGAGGGCGTTCCACAGCCGTAGGTGAGAGACTACTGTGATACTAAGAAGGCCCTCTGCCTGGGACTGCTGTCATTACTTTTTAAAGGTTTCCATTCCTTTTTAAACAAGATCCCTGTAGGGATCAGGTAGCATATCTATAATTCTAAATATAGTCTGTCTTGGATGCTTCCACTTAAGGAAACTTAATTTGCTTCTGCTTGATATTACCATTCACACTCGTCTCCTTTCCCAACCCTCAGGATGAATCTAGATCGGAAGAGGGACCGGCCTGGAGTATATTGCGTGATGACTTCATGATGGGAGCTTCCATGAAAGACTGGGATAAACAGAGTGATGGGGAAAACGCTGCTGGAGAAGACAGTGGAATCAAGGAGGAGAGTGAAAGTGACTCAGACCGATGAAATCCAAAGTGATTCAAAAACTAGTGGGGGTTTTTTTGGGGGTGGTGGTTAATATAAAGATTCTTGGTTCAAGCAAGGATGCCTTTTTCTTACAGGTTGAGGGGAAGGTTGAAGGTTGAGGGGAAACTCACTTTAACAAAGCATCGTTCAACAATCCTGAAATCTGCAGTATTTCCTCTCTAAAGATGTCTAATTTATACATATTTCCAAAACAAAGCTGTACAGTCAAAACAGCAGCACCTGCCCAGTCGGAAAAAGGGAGGGGGTTTTGCCAAGGTCTCTATGAGTTTAAATATTAACATGATGCTTGCATTTCCACCGCTCTGTTTGTAACTTGGCTAGGTGTTTATCAGTTCATAAAATAAAACAGTGAAATATCCTTACCATGTAAAATTATCTGCTTCTATAGAGACTTAACCTTTCTTGGCTTCGAAAGGCTTTGTAGGTAATAAAGCAACCATTAATGTGTGATTTTGGTCTCTGAGCGTTGATATAACTGGAGACGACCATGAAAACTTAATTTTAAAAGGAGGAGGAGAAGCCAGGAAATGTAGCCATACTGTGTCCTCTCCTTTTTCCATATGTGTGTTTGTGTGTGGAGGGGGCAATGGCTTTGAATTCTCTTTAATATATTAAGTTTGCATTCTGAAAGTTAATTGAAATTTGAGATACCAGGGCTGGGATCCAAAGGACTGTGTAACTAATTCCACACACCCAGGGAGACTTTGGGATTTCTATGCTATGTGATGCATCCCTTTAGAAGCTGAGCGGAGTTTCAAAAACAATTTGTTGCTAAACGACTGTTTTGTGTTTCTTTTCGAAAGCTTTGTTGGGTAAATAGCAAACAAAATAAAACAAGAGAAACAACAGTGTGTAAAACTGCAAATAAAATTAGGCAGATCATTCAGCGGATACAGCAAGAAATAAAAGCCGCCATAATCTGTAGTGGTTGGGTTTTTTAAAATACAAATAAAAGCCATCTAGGTATGTGGAAGCTGTTGGGCCTAGCTAAAGGATATCTTTTGAGTCCTCAGAATTTTCTCATTGCTGGAATGAAAATTATTCCAATGGATTGGGGCAATGATAACAACAGAAAAACCGAAGGGAGGAAGGTGACAGAACCTGGCATTCTTGTGCCTGTCCCATCTCCCGTCTGAGATCCTCACCCAATAGCAACATGACGCCTGGAGAACACACTCTTCACTGAGGCTTCCCCAGTCCTCTTCTGCAGGGCCATGGAATTGGAGTGAATTGCTCCCACTCACTTTTCTGGCCAGAAGTCATTGACTGGGTTTGTCTTGGTCTTGGTGCCTGACCACTGCTTGATGGGTCTATCCACTGAGTGGAAAGATCCCTCTAATTCAAGGAACTCTCTAAGAGTTGAAGGGCAGTAGGATGAGCAGGATTAACCTCCCTCCACTGCAGAGTCTTTGTCTTGGTTCAAGTAGAGCAGAGCTGTCGCAACAGGTCAGTCGTGATCTACTGGTTGATCGAGGGGTGCCCCTGGTCGATCTTTGGACCCCCAAAAAAGAAGCTCAACAATTCCGGTCCATACAATGGGTAGATCACTGCCAGTATTTTGGACATTCCTTTAGTAGAGGAAGCAGCTGGCCACTTTCAGCCCTTCAGATGTCCATCCCAAACTATTCAGTGATTCCCACCCCCCACCCCACTGGTGGCAGATGTGATGACACTCAGGGCTTTTTTCTTTTCCAGGGGGTACTCTTTTTTGTCATTGTTAAAATGTGTGGCACTTACTGTAACAACTTCATGGTGAGTGCCAGCACCTATTTTTCTAGAAAAAAAGCACTGGTGACTACCTCAAGGTGCTTGTACAGGGAGTTATTTTGAGTGACGATTGCGGTTCACCTCAGAGGTAAGCTGCAACAGCCACTCAAAACAACTCTACAACCAGAGAGCAGTTACCAGTTGTTAAAATGTAAGATAAGACTCGCGCGTCTCCCGAGTTTGGCTACCTGCGTCAACGCAGCTTTATGATAGACCAATACAGTTAAAGATTGTAACAGGTCTCTGGAGACAATGAAGGAGTGTGCCTTTGGGGGTGAGGTCAAGCCGTTGGGCGGTGGCAGCTCCTGCTGTAGAGACTGCTTTGTTGCAACTGAGGCAGGTGAAGGTGTCCAGTTGTGCTGCTGCAGATGTACCAGGGCCCATCTATTGTGCCAGTTAAGGATTAAAAGCAACAGTTATTTTGGATTTAAATCTAGAGCCTGTGACCTCCATGTGCACAATCTTCAAAACCCACTTGCGGATCACAAGATAATGAAGTAGATGGATGGGAATGTCTGTTATAATAATAGGCCTTCATGCTTGATGGCTGGGAGTTTTGGATGGACAAATTTTCTACAATTTTCCTACTGTAACCTATTTGAAACTAGATTCCGTTTCTAGGTGTGCTTTTTTTAATATGAGCTTGAAAACAGCCTCCTGCATCTTTAATCATTTAGTGCCAATATGGCGCTACTGATTTAAACCGCAAGAAACTTGCTCTCAATAAACAAGCCTGCTTTTGAATTCAGTAGAAAGGCACCAATTATACCTAGTGAAATCCTTGTTTGATGTTCCTAATGCATGGAGAGGTGAGGTTAATCTTCCTCTTTAGTAGGGCACCGAAGGAAAATTACATTTGAGCATCTGGATGGGATGGTAAATTGCCAGGTATTGCAGTATACATCTCCTGTAGCAGCAGATGCGAGTGCTCTTTAATTCGTGATATATATTTTTTAACTAAGGGCTTAGGGCAGGTTACAACTGTTCTTACAAGCAAAACGATTAAACGGAAACAGCTGAAATATAAAACATCAGAGTAAAACCCCAGACAATGTCAATACCAGAATTCCAAATACCAGCTTCAGCTTTTGACCAACCCTAGGGCAACCCAGATTCCATTTTGTAGCACTTCTTCAAGGGACGATTTCTGTGTGAATATTCAAAAGATGGAAAGGGGGGGGGCACACATCAAAAACACCCTTTGTACACCCTTCCTTTTCAGCTTGATGCATGGATGGTGTGGTCAAAGCAAGGTAGCCCCCTAGCAATGTGGGGAAAGTAATTATGAGTTTGAGTATAAGCAGTCACTCACATATATATGGAATGCATTGAAATTATATTTTGTGAAATTTCTAGAATAGAGAGAGCCACTTTGTGTGGACCTTTCCACCCAAGCCTCCATGATCCATCCAGGATTACCCTACTAATTTGAGTGAACTGTGCTACTTTTATGGTTTTGCTCTGACCTATAAGTTTGGAGCCTGTTATTACAATTTTCCCCCGATACTGTTTTTTCAGGGGGTTGGACTAGATGACACTTGGGTGCATTCTAACTCTTAAGATTCCTTTTTCTTTTTTTGAAATAAGTTTTTATTGGTCTTACAAAATAAATCACACAATTAACACAATAAAATTTTAAAAAATCAAACAAGATTCTTCCAAATCTTAGGCCTCCCCTCCATGGGTCCTTTAAATATCTTAATCAACTGCATATTATAGTTCACCCAAATTATAGTTCTCCAAAATCCAACTCAAAAGATTCTATGTTGGTATTTTTGCATACTGCTTAAAGATTCTTAAATATTAAGCCGTTAAAAATGCTTTTAAATAAATATACTCAAAGGTGCCATAGGACTCTTAGTTCCTTTACATATTGATCTAAAATAATCAGTTTTTGAAAAGTTTGGGCAGGGCCAAGTTCTTGTAATATCGAACCAACATTAGCTTAGCCAGTGTGGTGTAGTGGTTAAGAGCGGTAGTCTCGTAATCTGGGGAACCGGGTTCGCGTCTCCGCTCCTCCACATGCAGCTGCTGGGTGACCTTGGGCTAGTCACACTTCTCTGAAGTCTCTCAGCCCCACTCACCTCACAGAGTGTTTGTTGTGGGGGAGGAAGGGAAAGGAGAATGTTAGCCGCTTTGAGACTCCTGAAGGGGAGTGAAAGGCGGGATATCAAATCCAAACTCTTCTTCTTCTTCTTCTTATGCATTTGTGAGGCATGTATAAAAGGTGCTGGGATTTAAAACCCAGTTTCAAGTTGTGAATTTCATTTGTTTTCTTTCTTGCTGATAGTATAGTGGCTCTGGAACAGATCGTGAATCAGATCCCTTCACAGATACGCTGCTCAGCAACAAATATTACTTTTGCTTTGGAGCAATCTTCAAAGCAATAAAATAAAGAGGAATACAATCTTTAAAAAGCAATTTTAAACATATTTAGAATAAGACATTATCCCAAAAGGAGTAGTTTTAAGAACTGCATGTCTGCACCTGCACTGTAGAACATAGATTCTGGAACAGAACTTGATTTCCTAGGAGATGTTCTTCGTATAATGAAAGGGTAGGTTGTCCTCATGGTGGCAGTGATTTGAAACTGGAAATCATATATGTCAAAGGGATGGTTGATTCTTAGGCAGTTTGACTTCTAATGCATGGTTATCTAGTTTTACTGAAATGTGTGTAGCTGATACTGCTAATTCTTCTTTGGGGTGGTTTATGAAGCATTCCTTGCTTTGTGCGGCATGCCCAAATAGTATTTGACCTCTTCGTTGCTCTCCTGTGATTTCCATCCTTGGGTGGGCATGTGCATTCCTCAGGTGTGCTCAATTTGGGTTCTGTAATTGGAAGCAAGGGGCTTCCATTGAACTAGATCCTTGCACAAGTGGAACGACTTCACTTCGCTTCCCCCTTCCCCCCGCCTGCATCTTGCGCCACACCCAAATTTGCTCTGGAGACTTGGGGGGCAGGGACCCAAAAAACAAAATTTAAGAAGCATGCAGTGGAAGGGGGAAGTCTGTTGGGCAATAAACAGTCATTCCGCTAATGGAATGATTTACTTATTGCTATGTTATAGCGCCTGCCAACCTAGCAGTTCGAAAGCACCCCCGGGTGCAAGTAGATAAATAGGGACCGCTTACCAGCGGGAAGGTAAACGGCGTTCCGTGTGCTGCGCTGGCTCGCCAGATGCAGCTTGTCACGCTGACCACGTGACCCGGAAGTGTCTGCGGAGAGCGCTGGCTCCTGGCCTATAGAGTGAGATGAGCGCACAACCCTAGAGTCTGTCAAGACTGGCCCGTACGGGCAGGGGTACCTTTACCTTTTATGTTGAATACAACCCAAGGTCTGTAGTGAGTAATTTAGCCACCAGTGAGCCTTGCAGTAACCTTGTGAAATAGTTTCTCATCTGTAAAATGGGAATAACTTGACGTTGGCAAGGTGCTGAAACCATTACAAATAAGGCTACGGCTGACTATGGATTTGGAGCAGGGTGGAAAATGAAGGTAGAGAGGGATGTGTGTCTGTGAGCCTCTGGCTCCTGTGTGACTGGGATGCAGAGAATTGTACAAAGACAGTGGTGGCATCTGCCATCCCAGCCCATTTTTGCCGCTTGATGGCTGCCCATGGCTGACTGCCACCTCTGACTGGAAAACGCTCGCCATCCCTGATTTAGACCCAGACATCCCATGTCCGTGTCCAACACCTGGTGGGATGTGGGGGCCACTTCCTTTTTCATCTTGCGTTTGTCTGTTGCCGTGACACATCATGAAATCAGTCCTGGTGTTCCTGTACTGAGCCAGCTTGAGACCAGTAATTGACTCTTTGCATTGCTTTTTCAGCTCCTGAAAGGCTGTGAATAAATCTTAATTATTTTACTCCTTTCAGCCATTCGTTTTTTGTTTTGTTTATGTTTTTTAAGAATCTTTCAGCCATGATGCAATCATCTGAATTCCAGGCCATTCCTCCTCCTAATTAACCTGCTTTCATCATCCTAATAAAGTTATCCAAATGGCAAAGTGTAATTTAGATTAATTTGCTTCTCCCTGCAAGTCATGTTATTCAAGTAGTTAGATTTTCCAGCCAGATAGCATGCATGGTTGGTGACAGTAAATGTGAATGTTATGTCAACAGCAGGGAGCAGAAGAATTAAAGAAAGCCAAATGAAGACCATTTGGGATCTGAACATTTTCTTTAGAAGACATGTATAGACCCAGTTGGGGATTGTTGGCCATTCAGTTTTTGATGAAGCATAGATAAGGATAGCTTTTGGTCTCTTCACTGTTTCCCACATGTAGACCTGTTGATAAAAAAACTAAATACTTGGCTGCTTGTGCAAGGGACCCCTGACCATTAGGTCCAGTCGTGGCCGACTCTGGGGTTGCGGCGCTCATCTCGCTTTATTGGCCGAGGGAGCCGGCATACAGCTTCTGGGTCATGTGGCCAGCATGACTAAGCCGCTTCTGGCGAACCAGAGCAGTGCATGGAAACGCCGTTTACCTTCCCGCCGGAGCGGTACCTATTTATCTACTTGCACTTTGATGTGCTTTCGAATTGCTAGGTGGGCAGGAGCTGGGACTGAGCAACGGGAGCTCCCCCCGTTGCGGGGATTCGAACTGCCAACCTTCTGATCGGCAAGCCCAAGAGGCTCAGTGGTTTAGGCTGCAGCAATAATTCACTGGATGTTTGCATAAACGCTGGCTAATTTAAACGAACAATGAAGGATGTTTTGGGGCCAGAGCACAGAGTCAAAAGCATTTCCATACAATGCAACGTGGTTTGTCATCAGTTTTGCCCAGACTTACAATCGTATTATGTGACCCGGCAATGATGCCTGTGGTCCAGTGTAACTTTTCCAAGGCATTGAGCCATGGGAGATGACCTTATTTCACTTTACTAAGCCAAGATAGTAATGATCCTTTTGGCTATGCATGTGGTTTTTGTACCACCAACCAACCAAGTCTCCCATTAACTACAGTTTCCCATTTTGTTAACTAGGGTTTAACATCACTGGAATATGCCAGGAGGTTAAGCCATGATTTGAAGTTGGCTTAACATCCTGGCTTGTTCCAGAGCTGTTAACCGCGGCTCCCCAGTTTGAGTGAAACGGGAAACTCTAGTTAATGGAAGACAGCCTTGGTTTGTCTGCTCCCGCCATAAAGGGAGGAGCGAAAGGGCTGCAAGGTTGGCCAAAATGCTTGTTCATATCTTGGCTTGTTAAGATGGGAAATGATAATCTGAACTCTCCCAGTATGCGGCCCGGCAATGATGCCTGCGGTCTAGGAGAGCTTTTACAGTGCATTGCAACCACAAGAGTTGCCATCAGGAGGCTGAACTGTGCCTGGATGTGCCCGGCTACATATTATTTTTTACTGCATCCATGTGGGTAGCAGGGATGCCTCAGGTGGGAGTACTTTGTTCGCCCCTGAAAGTAGGTTCGGGGGAAATCTAAAACGTTGTTGAGATGTAATAAAGCAATATATGTTGCATTGGGAGTGACTGGTTAAAATAGTTCCTGATACTGAGGTTGCATTTGTGCAAACCTGGCTCAGCAGTTTCCTCTGCCAAATTATTCTACTTCCTTGATTAATCAAATCATTCTGCCAGTAATGATACCTTCAATCATTTTGTCCTTTCTGCATTTGAAGCTAGGGAAATATGCCAGTTCAACCTATGGTATTTATTTTTAATGTAATTACATCTATAGAACTGCCTTTCTTCCATGATGGAAGTCAAGGTGGAAGTTACAAGCTTCTTAAACTCTTATCAGAAATGTCTAATGTTTGAAACTAGTAAGCTTGAACGTTGTTGCACCTACACTATAAATGGGGGAAAAATTGTTCAAATCTGCTTTGCATTTCCCCCAATTAAATCTCAGATTGATTGATTTATTTAAAAGCTGTATTATTTAACTCTAGTCATATTACAGTGACACCACTGTTTTATGTTGTGCTCTCAGAAGAATGGACATGATGAAAGATTTTTTAATCATCATAAATTTCAACCACATCTTGACACTTCTAAATAGGGCTGAGGACCACAGTACCTTAAGGACTGCCTCTCCCCATATGAACCGCCCAGACCCTGCACTTGTCATCTGAGGCCCTTATCTGTGTGTCCCCCAAGTGTTTTGGAGAATGACAACATGAGGACGGGTATTTTCTATGGTGGCTCCTCATTTGTAGAATGCTCTCCCCAGAGAGGCTCGCCTAGCATCATTAGATGTCAGGCGAAAACATTCCTCTTTACCCAACAATCTATGGCCTTTAAAAAGGCTGCTACCATTTTTCCGTGATTGTTTTAATTTTTGGTATTATTATTCATATGCTTTGTAAATTAAATGTTTTAAATGTTGTTCACCGCCATGAGATCTTCGGATAAAGGGTGGTATATAAATTAAATGGGGATGTGGGTGGCGCTGTGGGTAAAAGCCTCAGCGCCTAGGGCTTGCCGATTGAAAGGTCAGCGGTTCGAATCCCCGCGGCGGGGTGCGCTCCCGTTGTTCAGTCCCAGCGCCTGCCAACCTAGCAGTTCGAAAGCACCCCCGGGTGCAAGTAGATAAATAGGGACCGCTTACTGGCGGGAAGGTAAACGGCGTTTCCGTGTGCTGCGCTGGCTCGCCAGATGCAGCTTTGTCACGCTGGCCACGGACCCGGAAAGTGTCTCCGGACAGCGCTGGCCCCCGGCCTCTTGAGTGAGATGGGCGCACAACCCTAGAGTCTGTCAAGACTGGCCCGTACGGGCAGGGGTACCTTTACCTTTACCTTATAAATTAAATAAATATTTTAAAACAGCAAATTATATGTTGTACTGCAAAAATAATCCTGCCTTCCTTACACTGTTCATTATCACCTCCTGAGGAAACTCTCATTAATGTGAGATCTATTTGTGGAAAACTAAATATTCTCTCTCCCCCCCTCCCCCCCCCCCCAATATTTTATTGTGCCTGCTGTACCTGTTGAATTGGCATTTAATAGGCCGTATTCTGTGAGATGCCCAGAGAACTAAATGCTGGCCACACAAACATTTAGTAAATAAGGATACAGTAATGTTCTCATGTTTTGGACCAGAAAAGGATAGGTCCCTGTTCTGAGAAGCTTACAGTCTAAAATCTAAAATTTGACACAAAGGAAAGGGAGGCAAGAGGCCAATAGGTTAAGATAGGACAAGGGGTAGTTTTTTGAGGACGGGAGATAACAGCATGTGAGAACTATCAACTTCCCTACATTTCCAAATACTTAAAGAGTAGTATCCAGTGAAGGAGATTCATTAGAGCAATGATCCCCTCCCTCTCCTTACACCCCTGCCATCAGCTCTCAAGGGTTGGGGGACCCCTAAAATATATATAGCAGTGTGTGGGAAAGGTAGAGATATTCCATTGTGCAGCCCGAAGCCCTTTTATGAACTGCTTCATAGGAACCACCCTTCGTTTTTCACAGCTGAAGTCTCCCAGGCTACCATCTAAAAACAAATATTTCCTACAACTATTGTCCGTGGGGAGGTAGGTACCTGGGCTTCATTTGTCTCTTCATAAATAAAGAGGTTTGGCCCCTCTTGTGGCACCTGAGTTTCTGAGAAATACATAGATCAGGAGGTTGAGTCTTTATAGCTATTTTGGGGCACTTTCTTCAAGCCCAAGGCATGCTAGGTCACTGGGTGAAGTGACTTGTAGGTTGTAGATGAGGGTGGTCAGTGGTTTCTAAAATCGCATCAATATATTCCGAAATATTGGCACTAGGGACGAAATGGTTGGATAATGTTCTCGAAGCTACCAGCATGAGTTTGACCAAACTGCGGGAGGCAGTGGAAGACAGGAGTGCCTGGCGTGCTCTGGTCCATGGGGTCACAAAGAGTCGGACATGACTAAACAACTAAACAACAGGGGGGCTACGAAAACCCCAGATTTCAAGTCACTTTCCACGTTTAGCAAAATCTGCTGACTCTGCACCTGCTCAATGTGCATTTTCTTACTTTCGTTCCTTGGCTCTTGTGCTCCACATGCAAACTGGTTTGCAGGCCGTAAAAGTAGCTCTACCAAAGTCCTGGAGCCTGGAGTAAATGTGAGGTTTGAACGAGGGACAGCTGAGAGCCAACTATAAGCTTGGGTGGCCTTTGCAGCTGTTTGCCACTTTATTTTAAAGGTGGATTAATTTGGGAATGCTATAGAACAATCTCTCAGGATTCTAAACCGAATAAGCCGAACAGCTGAATGAAAGTGAAAATACTGATTTATATGACAGGTTTGGTTTTGGGTTGTTTTTTTAAAAAAAAGGATATATGAAAGAGGTCCTAGATGTGCCTCTTTTTAGATGAGAGATGTGCTGCTGAGAAGGCAAAGCTATTATTGCCATGAGAGAAATGCTGGTTCCATTGCCTACTATGCCAGCTTGCTGTAAGCTGCTGAGGCAGCATATCTGAATCAGCCTGGCCTCTGTCATGTCTCTTCTTCTCTGCTTTCCCCTGAACCACACTGTGCTCTTGAATTGCCTAGAGCTGGCTCTATCATTAGGCAGAGTAAGGCAGCCTCCTCAGGCAGCAGTGCGGAGCAGAGCTTATGGCAGGTGTGGCCAGTTTTGTTTGTACCGGGTGTGGGAGCTTTGCTTCTCCAGAATTTGCTGGACTACAACTTCCAGCATGGTCAACGGCTGGGAATTATGGAGGTTCTAGTTTAGCAGCATCTGAAGGGCCAAACGTACCCCATGCCTGGTTTATACCACATGGTCTGCCCTGTAGGACCAAGCTAGCCTGGTGCCCTCAGCTATGTTGCCCCATTACCAGTGTTCAAGTAAGATTTCACTCCCCGTTTTGTCAGTTTCTGTATGCAGGATGTGGAGTCCCAGTTTATCCTTTGCCCCGGGGCAGCAGATTATCTCTCACAGGCCCTGCCAAGTGGATCTTCTGCCTTTTAAGACTGGCAAAGAGAGGATTTCTTCCTTGTGAGGTTTTCCACTATTCAGTTTCCATACCTAAAGCCAGTGTGAAGCTTTTCCTAGACAAACTTTCACCTCCCTCACTTGAAGCTGTTGGCAGGTGGTCCATTGTTTAGAATTAAGCGGTTAGAATGGTCATGAGGATGACAACACAGCGTCACAGGCAATGATTGGGAAGGCTTCCACATTGCTGCCAAATTTCATCTTATGTCATTACAATGAGGGTTTTGTGTTCTAAAATTGTATTTGTTGGGGGGAGCCTTCTTTCAACTGTTTACAAGAACCATCTTAGTCCCAGCCTACAACTTGGAGAGAGAGTGAGAGAGAAAGAACACAAATTAAAGTTTTTTTTGAATAAGACTTCAATCTGCCTTAGGACTGTAACTACCTTGCCACAGAGAAGGGAAATTGTGCAACTCTCTGACGCTTGTTGTCATTGTGCAGCGCATGAAAATTACCTCTTAAATTCCAAAACATATTTTTCCTCCAACAATGGTCTTTAGTGTAAGAAACATAGCCAGCCTTCTTATGTAATGACTTGGTCGTCAGCAGATGCAGAAGGAGTCTTACCTTTACGTCTTACATAGTGCATTTGCACTTAACAATGTAAAAAGAAACCACAAGATTGTTTTTAAAAATCTAGATCACTTAATTTTTAAGTTAACAGGAAACAGAAGATCCTTATGCTCAAGAAAGTAACTTTCCAGGTGTCCCTATTTTTGTCATGAGAGAGTGAGAGAATAATAATAATAATAGAAGTATGTGGAAAAGGACACCATTGTATTCACATGCCTGTGGTGGAATATGTATGTTAGGAAGTTGACTTTAGAAAAGTACATCTCTTTCCAGAATGTAGAGTTCAGAAATGTATTAAAGTCAAGCCCCAGACTTCTTTTGGGGCCTGCTTCGGCCTAAATGTAACACAAACAAGCGAAAGGAAAGTGAAATTAAAGGAAGGCAAATGCTTTGCCGCTAACTGCTTAATTGGGGAACATATTGCAATGCAACGGTGGGCTTAGTTTGAGGATACTTATGCTGTCCCGGGAGGCATTTGCTTTCAGGACATCAAAGCCTGCATTCAGGCATCATCCAAACTGAAAAATGTCATGTCAGCCTTCATGTCAAGAGTTCTTTCCTCTTTTGTCAAACTTGTATTAGTTACAAAGGAACGAGATCTTTGCATATAATTTCCTGATAGAAATGTAGAAGCGAGTGAAACTCATTCTAGCAGTCAACTCCTAAGGAGCCATCTCCTAAGGGCTGAGAGGTCTTTGGGGCCCCCAATAAAATATTTGAGTGGGCTGCTCCCCCCCAAGTTGATGGGCATTGCCATTCAAATGGTGTCCGTGCTCCATGTTATGTGATTGATTACGCAGGGCAGGGCTTACTTGACCCCCCCCCAATATTTTATTCAAGTTGGCACCCCGACTGTAAATCTGCTAGTCTTGAGATGTACCTCAGGATTCTTTGTAGTTATACACATAGTACAGGATTGGGCACTTAGGCTTGCGCCCATCATGTTTGTGATATACAGTGGTACCTTGGGTTAGATACGCTTCAGGATACAGACTCCGCTAACCCATAAATAGTACCTCGGGTTAAGAACATTGCTTCAGGATGAGAACAGAAATCGTGCTCCAGCGGCATGGCGGCAGCAGGAGGCCCCATTAGCTAAAGTGGTGCTTCAGGTTAAGAACAGTTTCGGGTTAAGAACGGACCTCCGGAATTAATTAAGTACTTAACCCGAGGTACCACTGTAATATGTAGAGTATATACCTGTGCATGTTCATGTACGGGCCATTTGTGCTGTCCTCACTTTCTGAAGGGTCTATATTTTTAGGGTTCACTTAAGTCTACAAGAGATCACCTATGGCTTGACGTTATCTTACCAAATCAAGCTACTGCGGGATTCTTGTCATGCAAGAAGTATGGCCGTATGACTAAACTTCGGCTGCTATTTCTGAGTGCTGAGATATTTAGGATTCTGCCAAAGATAACAAATAATTGCTCTGGATTCTATGTTTAGGAAGAGGTCAACAGCCACGCTGATTCACAGGCCTAATTCATGCACAGACCCTCTGTAGTTGTAGCAGGAGTAGGGGATTCACGATGGTTTACAGCCACAATATGCCAGCCTTTTGTGTCTGCATGGATGATTTGCTTGCTCTTCCTTTTATCCCTCGGTTTGACGGGGGGACTTGAATTCCCTGCTTTGAACCATAAAGTGCAGCGAGCTGGAATGTTTCCATGTGATTCTCTATCCTATCTTGCATTTAAATTCTTCCTTGTGTGCCATCAAGTGGTCTGTAAGTGATGATCAGGACATATGTCCGGTAAGGGGAAGCTGTGATCCTTCAGATGTTGTTGGATGATAAATCTATATTTATTCCAGGTAGCAACCATTTGCAGACATTGTTCATGTGAAGAGATCTCCCGTGACATTAGGAAGTTTGTAAGCATTTAGTAACTGATGGACCTTATTGCATTTATACTTGGGGCAAGCTGTAACACCCCCAACCCCCCCCCCTCTACAAATGAAACCAAACCAATATAAGAACATAAGAATAGCTTGCTTGCTCTGGCCAGTTGCCCATCTAGTCCAGCATCCTGTTCTCAGTGACCAACCAGATGCCTATGGAAAACCAGTGAGCAGAACATGAGCACAAGAGCCCTTTCCCCTTCTGTGGTTTCCAGGAAATGGTATTTGGAAGCATTGCTGTCTCTAGGTAGAGCGTAGTCATCCTGGCTAGTGGCCACCGATAGCCCTCTCCTCCATGAATTTGTCTAAACTTCTTTTCATCCCATTCAAGTTGGTGGCCATCACTGCCTCCTGGGGGAATGAGTTCCACAGCCTTGACTATGAAGAAGTGAAAACGGTTTACATGCTATGCCAACCTTCCCATACCTGGTGCCCTCCAGATGTTTTGGAACAACCCACCATACCATCCCCAGTCAGAACAGCTGTGCTGGCTAGAGCTAATGGGAGCTGCAGGCAAAAACATCTGGAGGGAAGACCTTTATTGGGATCCTACTGCGCAATAACTACCCAAGCACTGTTTGTATGTGTGTAATTCTGAATAAAGTCCCAAACAGCTCATTGTTCCTCGTTGGCATCCGTCTGCCTGGGAGCCAATGGAGAGGTGAGGTCAATTTGTTGGAAGGTTGTAGCACCTGCGGTGGCTCTAGAAACAGATGCGGGAGAGACATATTTTATGTCGTATACAGAGGTACCTTGGGTTACAGACGCTTCAGGTTACAGACTCCACTATCCCAGAAATAGCACCTTGGGTTAAGAACTTTGCTTCAGGATGAGAACAGAAATCGCATGGTGGCAGCGGGAGGCCCCATTAGCTAAAGTGGTCTTCAGGTTAAGAACAATTTCAGGTTAAGAACGGACCTCCAGAACAAATTAAGTTCTTAACCCGAGGTACCACGGTATATGGCTCCTTCAGATGGCAAAAAGAGGTGGGAACCACATGAGCCAACTCCTAAGGGCTGAGGCCCCTTTGGCGCCTCCCAAAAAAATATTTGAGAGGGCTACACCCCCTCCAAAGTTGATGGGCTTTGCCATTTAAATGGTGTGCATGCACGTGTCCAATTATGCAGGGCGGGGCTTACCTGACACCCCCCCCCCCAAGTTGGCACCCCTGGTGGAAACCAACTTTTTGCGTAGTCTCTCTTATCTTTTCGAAGCTGGCTTTAAAAGTAGGGGCTCCTTAAATCTCACCGGATTCCTTCATTTCAAGACGCGTGAAATAGTGTGCCCTTTCTCTCCATAAAGGAGGAAATCTTGAAGCTGAGAGCTCGCCTGGCCCAAGGAAACTTCTTTTCCCTTGGCCGTGGACGGGGCTCCCCGTCGCCTTCCCTGGCCCCGGGGTCGAGGGGCGCCTTGGCCCCACCAGTGACAGAAAGCGACGGCGGAGGAATCTTCCGCTGCCGCCTCCGCCGGCAACCCCCGCGCGTCACCTCGCCGGGGAGGCCAAGCACACGCGCGCACACGCGGTGCGGGCAGCCCTTATAAATTCTCCCTCTGCCGGCCCAAGCCCGCGATGTTGCTCTCGGCCGGCGAAAGGGTCTCTCTCTCGCTAGGGCAGGAGCGGCGAGAGGGGCGGACCTGGGGCTGCGCTTCAAGCCGGGGAGGAAGAAGTCCTGGGCAGCAGCAAGAAAGCACCTACTCGGGGGAGGAAGGTGCCAAGCAAAGGAGGAGGAGGAGAAGAAGAGAGGCTGCCTGGAAGACTCCAACTCTTGCAGTCCACTCGAAAGGAAAAAAGAAAGAGGTTGGGGAAGGAGCAGCTCAGCTCGCTTGACTGTGTCTTGGGTTTTCCTCCTTCTTCTCTCCTTTTGTTTTTTAATTGTGGGAGAGGAGGGAGCTCCTGGAAAAGTCGGGCAGCCAGAAGTAGCCAGAGGAGAAGAGGGAGACTAGCTGGCTGCTTGGGGAGCAGCAGGAGCAGCAGCGAGAGGAGCAGCCCGCGGGCCCGGGGAAAAGGAGGAGCAACTCCACGCGGGTGCAGGAGACAGCGGGGAACCCGGCGCAGCCACCTTAAGGCGCCCGGCCGCGCGCCCCTGGCACGGCTCGGCTGCTCCCCCGGCGTGCGCGCACACGCATCCAAACAAACACGCACACACGTGGGCGCTTGCCGCCTCCCAGCGCGCTGGGGCGCCGGCCCCTCGGCCAAAGGGGGAGCTGCGGACTGTCTCCGGCAGGAGGAGGAGGAGGAGGAGGACCGGGGGGCGGCATCCCCCCTGGACGGGCTTCCCTCCGACTACCAGCCGGTGCCATCTCACTTGAGGAGCGCGAGAGCTCGTGGGAAGCCGGAGATCCGCGTCTCGGAAGCCCGCAGTTGAATTGGTGGCCAGTTGCCTCTCTCTTTCTCTCCACCCGCCCAAACCTCTTCAGCTCTCTAAGAAACTATTGACGTGATTATTATTATTATTATTATTTTCTTTCGGGGTTTTTTATTATCAGTATCGCCCCTCTTTTTCCCCCCTTCCTGGCGGAAGCGCAGCTAGCGTTGCTGATTTGCAATCTGTTTGCTGTGGTGGTAACAACCTGCTTAAAAAGAAAATCTTTGCAACCTGTTGCAGCTATTTTCGAAAAAAGAAAAACCGCTCATCAACCTGTTGCAGTTTTTAATAAGAAGTGACTGCCGGGTTGAACTTGCTGCTTCTGCTGCAACGCCACGGCTGCTCGCAATCGTGCGACCCAAATCCCAGCATTTTAGAGGCCAGAAATCCGGTGCAAGCTACTGTTTGGACTAGCGATCTGTTGCATTCCTCCCTTCTCTCCAAAATCTATAATATATATATAAATTATCAGCCTTATTCTCACGCGTCCACATAAGCAAGGAGGGGGGAGGGGGGAACCGGTCACTTTTTGGGGGGTAGGTGAGAAGGTGAAGAGTGAGAAAACGTGCTTTTTGGTGCTTTCTCTCTCAACCTTCCTAAAAATGCACTGCTACCTTTGGAGCGTCTTCCTCACCTTGGATCTGGCCACGGTGGCCTTCGCCCTGTCGACGTGCAGCACCCTCGACATGGATCAGTTTATGCGCAAGAGGATCGAAGCGATCCGGGGGCAGATCCTGAGCAAACTGAAACTCAACAGCCCTCCGGAAGAGTACCCGGAGCCCGAGGAGGTTCCTCCGGAGGTCATCTCGATCTACAACAGCACCAGGGACCTGTTGCAGGAGAAGGCGAACCACAGGGCAGCTACTTGCGAGAAGGAGAGGAGCGACGAGGAGTATTACGCCAAAGAGGTTTACAAAGTAGACATGCAGCCTACTTTCCAGTCCGCAAGTAAGTGCGAATGCGCGCGCCTGCGGCTGTTTGGGGGCAGAAAAACGCGCACGCGGTCAGAGCGAGCCTTGCTAAGATCAAAATCTCTAGAAAATAATATAGGCTGTCCTGACTGTTTAAGCACAGCCCAGGGGTACAGCTGCCCAAGAATGAAATAAAATTTGGGGTTGCCTCTAAGAATACCGAAGCCCCTCCCAATTGTAAATATTTTTGCATTTTAAATATTTTTCCAGATCTGGTTCTGTGATGCTGGGGTGGAGACGAGATACGGAGAGGGCAGGTGAATGAACCACCTTTGCACCAGAGGGAGGTCTAATGAACTGAAATCTGGGATCCTCGCTGGGGTTTATGTTGAGATCCTGTGCTCTTGTGTCTTGGGGATCACCCCCCCCCCTGTTTTTCTGTGTGGGACCTCAGTCCTGGCACATGACACATAGTCTCTAGAAGGGGATTCTCCAGAGCATGTGCAGAGTGCTTTTCCTTTGCCTCTCTACTGGACAGCAAATCTGAGATCCAGAGTTTAGGGCTTCCTGGGAATACTGTGCGACTCCCACCTAATCTTTGTCTCTGGCACCTCTCATTTTGGAATCTAAGCACCCGGGAATCACCCTTCGAAAAGAAGGGGACATCTGGCAATCCTCCTGCCTCACTCCCATCGTTTTTGGCAGTGCCTGGTGCCTTCCGATGCCAGATACATTAATAAGCCTCCTTATCTGTTCTCATCCTCAAATTCCCTCTGTTTATTTTTCAAAGCCCTCCCCTCCGCCCCCACTTTGGGTGGGAACAGTGGCTTCTCAATCTGTTCTCCCTGGATGCTCTCCATCCAGTCTTTGCCTGCCCCTAGCCAGCCAGCAACCCCTGTATGTTTCCCCTTAGTATTTGGCCAACACCTGGGTCAACAAACTTTCCCCTTAATAGGATTAGTTTACTTTGTTAAAGCCCACCCCCCACCCACCCCAAAAGTATTCTCTCAGCTCTTTTCTTATCACCTGCCTAGCCCCCCCCCCCTTCAGTTCAGTTGGTAGCTTCCAAAGCTGATCACTTCACTTCCCACTGCTGGTTTGTGTCTGATATGGGCAGTGGTCCATTTCAATGTACCTTGGAGAGAGGGGAGCAATCTAGCTCAGTAGTGTATCCACCCAAAAACCGAGTTTCTTTTGAAGCTGGCTGCTGCAGTTGGTACAAGCAAAAAAAAGGACAGATCCTCCAGGAAGTGCCTCTATTATCCTATTTTCAATTTAGTTGTTCCCATTTGTGATGACCTTATTTCCAGGTACAAAATGATACTCCCTTAATTCTTTTTTTTTTTAAGTCCAGCTTCCTGGACACAGTCTGTGAAGGCTTCAGCTGGAACTGATTATGTGCACTCTTTTCTGAAAAATAAATTAGAGCTTGAAAGAGCTGGCTCTGTGCATTGGGCCAGAGCCACTGTGGTCCAGAGACTTAGTGTTTGGAGGTGGGAGACATGAATTCAAATCCCACCTCCGACTTGGACTTGTTGGTTTGGCTTTGGCCGGCTGACTCTTGTCTAGCAGCCGTTCTGAGGAATTCTATGCATTTGCTCAGAATATTGAGCCCAATGGGCTTTGTACCCGAGTAAGTGTGCATAGGATTCCAGCCTTGCTGTGCAGTAAATTACAAGCTTACTCAGAAGTAAGTTCCACTGCGTTCAACAAGGATAGCAGCCTTAGTCTCTTCAGCTGTAAAATGGACCCATACACATTCCACTGTTGTCAGTTCACCTTTTTTGCCAGCTGGGGTGGGTGGGTAGGAAGGGAAGAATACGTAGAAAATCAAACCCCAATGTCGATCATTGTAGGAAACTTTGTATGAGAAAAAAAACGAGGCAGCTTTACTACATGCCTAGGCTAAGTGTTTCTTTTCCCTGATTTCTTTTCCAGTCTTCCCCCTCCCCTCCCCTCCCCTCCCCCCCACCCTTATAACTTTATTTGATACTCATATACTTGGTCTGTCTCTGAAAAGCGCATACCTCTTTCCGAAATGTGTAATGCAGCCACCTTGGCAGCTTTAGCCTAGACTTTCTAATTGTAGCCTCTTCTATTTATTTTGAAGGCAACCAAGGTGTAGCTTTTTGAGGCTTGCTGGGGCTTGCTAGCGAGAGTCCCAGGATGCCAGCCAGGGAACTCAGAACCCACCCACCCCCTTTCTCCTTGTGCTGCTGCCTCCCCCTTTTTTTATTTGTTAAAAATGACAATCTCTGGAAGAGGACACCGCTGGCAATCAAAGGGTTTTATTATTGCAATTAAGGCACCATCCAGAATGTCTGTGATAAATGTGCTCCACCCTTGTTGCCCCGAGGGAAGGAAGACTTTGTCAAGTGTGCTGGAGCCAAGTGGGTATGCGCAAGCTCTCTAGCGTAATTTGTAGCAATAACATTGAGACACAGAAGAGAATGGCAAGGCTGCTCCCCCCTTCTTCTTAAATAGACGCTTCACCCACCCACACTGATCTTCCGCTGGCTCATTGGAGATCTCTTTGTTTGTTCCGCAGGAGTCTGTGCTCTGAGACTGTTTACCAGCCAATCTATAATCCTAGCAGCATCTTGATCTAGGCTTATCACCTTTTAGCTGGAGATTTTTGTTTTGTTTTGTTTCTGACATCTTTCTAACCACACTTCTCCTCCCCGTAAAGAGGCAACGCTAGCCTGGCTAAACATTGCCTTCTGGAGAATGTAAACGATCCAAGCTGCGATCCCGGGAATAATTAAAAACCCTGTGAGAATCTCCTCCAAAGCTGGGTCTGTAAGGCAAAACAGCCCTTGGAGGACAAGTGCGGATATTGCAGGTACCCGCCAATAGAGAGCATCATGAGTTTAAGAGCTGAGGCCCTTTCTCGAGCTTCAGCCAGCCTTACTGTGGAAATGCTTGGTTGGGAAGATCACAGTAAGTGGGTTAACTGTTTTTCCACTGTCTAGTTATATACGCTGGGCTGGACAAGCCATTCTAAGGAAGAAAAAATATACAGCCAAGAAGAAATATATAATCTGAATGAGTAAATTGAAAATGCAGATTTGGACTGCTTTGTACACTTTTCTTCAGACTTACGGAGTGGTGGGTCTTTTTTTCCTTTTTTTTTTTAACTCTCCAGTTCCTGCATTAGTTGAGCAGGCAGTGATGCGGGAAGAGAAAGGAGATCTCTGCAAACACACTGAGGTCATAGAGTGAAAGGCATGGGAAAGAGCCATCATTCAGAGTTCTTTTTAAAAACTACCCCCCCTTTTTTTTACCACAGAGATGTTAGCATTTGGTAACTGACTATGGCCCAAGTATTGCAAATATGCTCTAATTATACTCACAGTCGGCTATATATCACTAAGCAGATCCCTGATAGGTCTTTGTGGGACATTTGTAACATTCAGTCTAAATATTTTTAGCAATGGAGAGATTTAAAAGGAAAACGCAAAGAGATATTGTATATATCCCAGGGCATATTTTGTCTTAAATATTATCCTTGGCCAACTGTACTATATAAATACAGTAAATATGAATAGCCTTGGCACGTTGCCAATCTCCTGGGATGAATTTTAGTCAAGAAGGTATTTATGGGATATAAATAATACTGTGTCAACATTTAAAGAAGGGATCTGATTAGCTCAGAATTTATTCGTATTAATCTTTTCACGTGCTGTTAGTTTAAGGCTCAAAGCGAAGTTGTGTTAAGGTTTTGCCGATAGTTTGCACCAAGGGAATCAAAGGGCACTGGGCTTTTTTACATGATGGTCTGTGGGAGCACAAAAGGAGACAGTGACTCGGGTCGGGCATGGAAATCAACGTGTATCAGGAATTAACAGGCCTAGATTTCTAAGATACAGGCAAGGAAATATCCCTGAGTGGCTTGGAGCATCCTTTCATTAGCTCTGTGTCTCCCTTACAAATCTCAAATTTGCTGCAATTGAGGTTACACAAAGTTCACAACTATAATGTACATTGCATGGAGGTCAATGGAAAAAGCTTAATGGACTTCCATGGGGCCTACAGCTGTGAATCAAGGGTGGGAAACCTTTGTTCCTCCAGATGTTACTGACCAGCTCCCATAATTCCTGGCCAATGGTCATGTTCAGTGTTTATTTTCTGGGGGGGGGGGGAACGCAGGGGTACGTATACCCCTAAACATTTTGTGAATCTAAGTTTGGCCTCACTGAGGGGCAGAATTACAATATGAGTAGGAAAATGAGAGTACCCCTAAACACTTTTTAAAGAAAAAAATCACTGGCCATGTTTGCTGAGGTAGATGGTATTTGTAGTTCAAGAACACCTAGAAGGCCAAAGGTTGCCACACCTGCTCTAGATAAACACCACAAACATAAATAGCAGTTCTCTTTATGTAGGAATCATAGAATCATAGAATTGTAGAGTTGGAAGGGACCCCAGGAGACATGATTGAGAACCCTGATCTCCCAGGCTTTCTCAATCCCCCTGGAGCCTCCATAGATACAACAGTTGTGAAGCCTTGGGGGAGTGGCTTAACGTGTGTCCCTACAGTCCCACTGTACCACCATAGCTCTGAAGGACTTGTTGCTCTTTGGCTGCGAAACCTGTGTTGATTGTGTGTGGAATTATAATTTTAAGAACATAAGAAGAGACCTGTTGGATTGGGCCAAAGACCCATTTAGTGCAGCATCCTGCTGCCACAGTGGCTAACCAGATGCTATGGGCATCTGGCAAGCAGAAGATGCCTTCATGGCTGGTGATTTGGTAAGATGTCCAGAGAGCAAGCTGTCCTGTATAGCAAGGATGGGCAACCTGGGGCTCCTCTGCTGTAGCTGGACTTCCAACTCTCGTCAGCCCCAGATAGCAGAGCAAATGGTCAGGAATGATGGGAATTATTGTAGCCCACTAACATCTAGAGGTCCACCGGTTCCCCATTGCTGTCCTGTAGGATGACCCTAAACAGCTTTTAAATGAGTAAGAAATAAATGCACGCCTGATTACTTGTCCCCGAATGTGCGGATGGAGTCTGTTGAAAGTATTGTGTTTGAAATTATGTAAGAGGCTATAAAACATGATATTGGAAGGACGAAATGTGGGGTATTGCATCTTTGATGGCTATTGGCACATGCAGGCCATCATTTGATAGGTAGTCCATAAACATCGGTGCATGAATCACAAGCAGAACTGTGTGTGATAGGGCTGGTCTCGATAGTTTAAGTGCTGATGAAGCAAAATCTGGTGCAGCATTTTGGTTCCAAGCATCAGTCACCCATTTGAAAGCAACAACAAAGCCTCTCTAGCTTTTAATGGATGTGAATTGCATCCTCTCTCTTTTTTGGCATTAGTTATAGTATCAGTTCTCCTTCCACTCTTCCTCCCCTTCTTCCTTTAATAAACTTTATTGAAAAGATAACAGGATTACAGGAGTGGAATATAAAAGCAAATTTTCCTCATTTGGGGCAGATTTTGTGTATTGGTTCCAAAAGTGTAAGAAAAAAATTCCCACCATGTAGCCGCATAAAAACATTCCAGATCTTCTGATCCATTAGAGACCTTTAAATTATGGGACTGCATCTTTTCCATAATTTCTTTTAGCCCTGAGGTTAACCAGGACCACATTCACGGTTTCTGTGTTAGTATCGAACACTGGAAAGCAAATTAGGATGACATGGGAATTTAGTTCCTCCTCCAGAGTATTAGTAATGTACCTTTCCAGAGCCTGAGTTGTACACCTTGTTTCTAATAGCTATAAAAGGACCAATTATGTCTTTTCTTTCTCCTTTCGCTGAGGAAAAACTTTGCTTTCTGTAATGAGAGTTTTGCTTGAGTAAGAGCTGGGCTTAAGTTTAGAGAATAACTTACCCCTTTGAAGTTTGGACGTTGGGATATAAATTTACAGAGTCCTGAAAAACTGCAACTGTTTATACTTTTCGTAGCAGTTCCACATGAAAGTTAACTAATTTAATGCAGAACAGTTCACCCCCTGCACAACCGTACTCCTTAAATTGAATCTCTAGTCTACACCTCAATTTTATGAGAGCCACCGGTGTGATTTATCCTTCCATTAGCTCTGTTGCATGAATATTTGCTTCACGTAGTCTCCCCCCCCCTTCCTTTGCTGAGTATTTTACCTAATGAAAGAAAACATTATAAACCAGCTACGTACAATGGCATGTTTCTACTTTATCAACAAAGAATTGATTTACTAGTGTTTATATGTGTGTAGGTTTCTTGTCTTCAGAGGAATTGGGTTACTAGGAGAGTACAGAAGTAGCTGTGGGCTTTTGTTTTCCAGAGAGTTACACAGCCCCACCAGGGTGGAATGGATAATGGGGGAATTAAGATATCGGCCCTAATCACACTTACTGGGAAGTAACTGAATTCTGTGGAACTCACTTCCAGTAAGGATTTGGGCTGTGGGGAATTTGGGTCATGGGAATGAGAAGTGGCTGAAAGGAATGGGAGATATCACAGCTTCAGAAAGTGTGCTGCTGCTCTGGTGTTTGGAGGAGGGGGGATGTATTGGCGTGGAGTGGCATTCCTCTTCTTCATGTGGAAGTAAGATTAAGTGCTTCTTGTAACAGGTGCCAGATAGGTGGACAGATGCATAGCAAAGAACATAAGAGCCTGATGGATCAGGCCAGTGGCCCACCTAGTCAAGCATCCTGTTCTCACAAGGTCCAACCAGTCTGCAAGCAAGGCCCGACAGCATTCTCCCAAATTGTGATTCAGAAACTTGCCTTGAGGCGCACACTGCCTCTGACAGTGGAGCTAGAACATGGCCATCGTGGCTAGTAGCCGTTGATAGGCGTTATCTTCCACAAACCTGTCTGAATTTATTTTAAACGCATCCAAGTTGGTAGCCAGCACTACCTCTTGCAGGAGTGAATTCTAGAATTTAACTAAGATGCAGAGGCTAGTCTAGTCAGGAACCTGTTGGAATTTGAGGACATAAGTTTTGATCAGCACATTTGAAGGAGATGGATAAGGTGCAATGAGTTCTCAAGTCTTGCCAAAACAGATTTTGAATCATTAATACACGGCAGCCAAAGTGGTGGTGTATGGACAACATGCCCTACCACCCTGTCCGATGGCCATGCTGGCTGTAACTGTTGAGAGCCAGTGTGGTGTAGTGGTTAAGAGCGGTAGTCATGTAATCTGGGTAACCGGGTTCGCGTCTCCGCTCCTCCACATGCAGCTGCTGGGTGACCTTGGGCCAGTCACATTTCTTTGAAGTCTCTCAGCCTCACTCACCTCACAGAGTGTTTGTTGTGGGGGAGGAAGGGAAAGGAGATTGTTAGCCGCTTTGAGACTCCTGAAGGGGAGTGAAAGGCGGGATATCAAATCCAAACTCTGTAACTGATGGGAGCTGTAGTCCACCAACATCTGAAGGCCAGCAAATTGGCTATGTTTGTATTCATATGTTGCTTAGGAAAGTTGTGGGATCATCTTCTCTGAAACTTTGAACACCCTGTGAGACAGAGAGGCCACCTTGACAAATGAGTGAAGCATGGGGGCCTGCTGTGTCACCCCATTGCCTCAGATGCTACTCCTCTATACTCCTCCACTCTTTCTGAAGTGGTATCACTTGAGAGAGCTAAACTTTGCCCCGAGCCCACTAGTTGTTGAATCCTATTTTGAGATAAATAGGGACTAGCTTTATGTACTTGCCCATAAAGCTCATGAGTGAATCCTTTACATATAGTGAAGTAGCTGGCTCTTGGGGCTGCCATACATCCCACTTGTGTTGCAAGATATGGTAAAGGTAAAGGACCCCTGGACGGTTAAGTCTGGTTGAAATTGACTATGAGGTGTGGTCTCAGCTTTCAGGCCGAGGGAGCTGGCGTTTGTCCACAGAATGCTGTGGCCAGCATGACTAAACTGCTTCTGGTGCAATTGGACACCATGACAGAAACCAGAGCGCATGAAAACACCATTTACCTTCCTGCTGCAGTGGTACCTATTTATCTACTTGAGCTGGTATGCTTTCAAACTGCTAGGTTGGCAGAAGCTGTCACAAAGCAACAGAAGCTCACTCCATTGCACGGATTTGACTGCCGACCTTAGGATTGGCAAGCCCAAGAGGCTCGGTGGTTTAGACCACAGCGCCACCCATGTCCCACAAGATATGACACAGGTGGTGCTGGCTGCACTCAAGATTCCATATAGCAAGGCAAGTCCATCTTGATGCTCCTATGCATAGCACTGCCTTCAGGTCTTTCAGGTCTCTGTATAAGGGGCATCCAGTGTGAGACCCTCCAGAAGTTACCCACCCATCATTCCTGACCATTGCCTATGCTGGTTGGGGCTGATGGAACATGGGTCCAATAACATCTGAAGAACTCCATGTTGGTTTCCTGTGCTATGTATTTTATCACTATGCAACATTGTTAGATTTGGTACCTCAACCAGTGGAGGCTGGTCCACGTATTCTTGGTCTCCTTGCCTTCTACCCAAAAGGCACCAGCCACCACTGCTCAGAGCATCTTCATCAGGTGACTATACTTGATTAGTCCTTTTGCAGCATTCTCTGCAGCTGGCAATGCTGCCCATATATTATCATAGGAGATCACCATGCATGGCAGTTTACTATTCATTGTTAGCATTTATACTATACATTTTTAATAAAATATCTAAGGTGGCTTGCAAGCAAAGAAGCTAACCAATGTTGGGACCTGGATTCTGACCTTCCTGAGAAGTTGCCTGGAGTGGAGTTTTGTCTCATTTTGGAGTGGAGACTTAAATGCAGATACTTGAAAAATGAAGTGCATCTTCTCCCCATTGTCTGCAGTTGGCACTGCTACGCAGAACATGCATTATGACATTTTCACGGGACACCATCACACGTGCCAATGGTAGAACATGTCTTTAATTCTGAGCCTATTGGGGGAATTGGCTTCAGATGAGCTTCTCTCATTTTGGAACAGAGACTTAAATCCAGACACTTGAAAATGAGTCATATCTGGGAAAGGTTTATAGGCTGTAAGTACAATTTGTACCAAAACCCTCTAGTGTAAAAAGTGAAAACTATAGTCACCAGGGACAGTGATCTGCTGAGAGGGAAAGTGCCTTCACATTAAACTGGCTGAGGCTTTTAGAAGAAGAGGGTCAGGGTTCTTCACTGCTCCTTATTAAATTATGAAAAGAGTAATTGGATCTCCAATAAAGAATGTCTTAATAGAAATGGTAACATCTGGTGGGTCACAGGTTCCCTATTGCGGTTTTCCAAGATCCCAGCCATCAAATCTATGAGCTGTCTCTGGGTGAAGTAGTCGTCGTTTTCACCTGGAGGGCTATTGCCTACATGCCACTGTTGGAAAAGGGATGCCAGACTAAATGGATTTGGGAGTCTGCTCTTCTTACTGTTGCGGGTTGATGGACCTTCTCCCTTACCCTGATAACCATAGCTATTTTGCATAGCCTAGGTGTGCTTAAATCAGGCACAGGCAAACTCGGCTTGTAGTTTTGGGACTACAACTCCCATGATCCCAAGCTAACAGGACCAGTGGTCAGGGATGATGGGAATTGTAGTCCCAAAAACATCTGGAGGGCCAAGTTTGCCTATGCCTGGCTTAAATATATGTGCTTAAAGCTAGGTGTGCTTCAATATGTGCATAGAATCATAGAATCTTAGATTTGGAAGGCACCCTAAGGGTCATCTAGTCCAACCCTCTGCAATGCAGGAATCTCTGCTAAGCATCCATGACAGATGGCATGTCTGTTGAGTCCACTGAGACTTACTCCCAGGTGGATGTGTATGGAATTGGAGCTGTTCATTGAAATCAATAGGATTTAGTCATGATTCGGCAAACTTTTCCCATTGACTTTTATGAGACTTCAGAATGATTTTTTGTGTGTGGAGTGGGAGCAAGGAGTGTTGGAATCTGCATGACCTGAAGTAACCTTTGTAGCTCATAAGAACCTGGCATTTCATAAAGAATCACAAGACTCTCTGAGTTTTAACTCATTTCCGAGAAGAATATTGGCAAAACGCCCATCAATATAATGTGTGTGTTGTAAAGTTTCTAGTGCTCATGAAGACAGAATAACAGAATAAAAACCTTGCCATTTCTGCAAAAGCGTTAAGAGGACCATCCGATGGCCAAGAAATTCATTGGGCACAACTGTCTTCCATCCTTACCTCGGGACCTGACAAAAATATTTATGAAATGACAAATGCTCGAGGGAGGGAAAGATTAAAATACACAGTTTAAGAACATTTGTCACAACGATTTCTGTAAATAAACATTAACAAAATGCCCATCTACATCGGGTGTGTGTGTTGTCAGGGGACTTAAAGTATTGCAGTGCCTGTCACACGCACAGCATTCCCCAGGGAATGCTTTCGGCAGAGCCTGGGCCACCTCTCAACAGGAAAGGGGGCAGGTTTTGCAGCAGTTTATCACAGGAGTGAATGGCAGCCATTCCCTGATATGGGAGAAAGTAGAAGTCTGTGCCTAGAGGGGCTCCATTTGTGGTTGGGGTTACCCTTGTCCCTGGCAGATCCATTGGGGGAGGAGAGAAAATAGGGTTCCCCCACCCATCAGTCTTGCTGGGGGGTCACCCACTTAAAGCTGTCCCATTCAATTTCACGAAAACCACGAAGACCTGAATTTGCTACCCTGGCGCTCAGTTCTCTTTCTTGCCAGCTCTAACGGTAGTGATTGGTGGTGAGAATCATGGGACTCCACAGTGCAGCCAACCCCTGCCCATAGCAGGACTTCTTGTACAGGAAGCCCCAATGGAATCTGCTGCTCAAAGTGGTAAAAAATACTTTGGGTCACTTGGTGCCACTGTGATGTCAGGCACGGCTGGATCCTAATTTTCACCTCTGCTCTAGAGAGTAGACAGAGAACCCAGGAACTTTATATGCACGATGAATCTATTGGAGAACTCCACCTCCCTTCTGAGGAGTGAACAGTTACCGAAATGCCTCACACAGCATGGGCTGCTAACCATCAATATCATAGGAAATGAAATACTAGGTCTTCAGTTTTTAGTTTTTCTGCTTTCAGGGACAACGTGATCTGAGAGCAGGCTTGCCCAACCTGGTGCCCTCCAGATGTCTTGGACTACAACGACCGTGCCCTCTGGGGCTGACGGCTGTTGCCCTCTGAAACATCTAAAGGGGGTCAGGTTGGGAAAAGCTAAGGAGCCTCTTCCAGTTGGCCCGCTGCTGCCTTGGCCTGTACAGTGTCTCTCCTCGGAGTCTTTCTCTGCTACAGATTCAGTGGAAGTTCCCAGTGCATCTTTGACAAAACAAGTCATTAGTGAGAATACACAAATGTTTCCACTCCCGTTGCAAAACCATATGCTATACTTTGTTCTCTTTCTCTCTTTCTCTTACACCCCCCCCCCCCGGCATTTCTCAGCATGGGAATGATATGTTCCCCAGGTATTATTTTAATTTAATAAGTGCATCAACAGCATTGTTTAGACTAAACACATTTATTTGCTCTTTTGTTTAGAGTGTGTTTGCTTCCCGATTGTAACTGTGGGCTGGCTTTTTTTTTTTTTTTTGCTGCTTTTTGCAAAGATGCTATCCACGAGTCGAGTGCTTAATGGCATGATTTCTATCACTGTGCTATTCAGCATGGTTCAGTTTCTAATAGTTGTTTCTCTTTGTTGACAAAATCAATTTTCCCAGATTATTTTGATTTAATGACTAAGAATGCAATGTCTGCATTGGACAAAGAGATTATAGGAAGGGTTCCGTTTAGTGAATATGTATGATGGGAACCTTAGCTCAATTTGGATGCAAACACTAAACCGTGGTTTAGTGTTACAGGAAGAAGTCCTGGACTTACATGTTTCCTCCCTCTCTCATTGCATCCTTGACTCTGTCATGGCAAATCCTAATTACGTCCAGTAATTACAAACTAAAGTGCATCTGTAAATCAGAAATGGACATAGTGTGATTTCCAGTACTGGCTTGTGCACAAGCAAACCATAGTTTGCTCAGCTTAATGTAATGGCAAACTGTGGTTACAATCTAGTTTGTAAATTTATTATTTTAGCCAAAGGCCATGACAAACTTGTAGCAATAGTATTAATAAAATAATCTATAGTTAGCCTGTGGTTACATAGAATCAAATAATTATAGCATTGGAAAAGACCTTGGGAGTCGAGCAACCTAACTTCCTGCTCAGTACAGAATCTACAATGAACATATAAGCCCACAGCGCTTCTGACTGATGTCTTTTTTGCAGGACAAGAAGGAAGGGAGTGTGGGAATCCATGATTCATTCACGTAACATGAACTGAGCTGAACTGGTTTCCTAAACTTTTCATACCTGCAGCGTATTTCTTTTTCCTAGGCTGTAACTAGAATAGCACTTCACTTACTAAATTCAAAAAGATACATCTGCATTTCCTTAATCAGCTCCCAGCAAGTTGGTACTGGTTAAAATTGCCTCCTGGTGTTCTGTGTCTCCCTTTGCCTGGTAAGTCAAGGTTCAGGTATACGCTTTGAATACAGTTGTGTTGCTTCTGGGATTCCCTGCACCTACCAGGTGTAGAAAGAACTGCCAGTGAATCCTGGCAGGAGCCTCAGGACAAATGCCACCATTCATATATTGAGAAGTGGCTGGACTCAATGAGCCTAGAGTGATGGATGCTTAACTTTTCAAGCAATTCTTTCATCCCTGTTGTGATTCACTAGAGCAGGGGTAGCTAAACTGGTGCTCTTCAGATTGGACTACAACTCCCATCAGCCCAGCCAGCATAGCCAGTTGTCAGGGATGATGGGAGTTGAGAGTCCCAAGAACATCTGGAAGGAGTCACCACGTTATCTACCTCTGCACCAGAGTGCCATGGCATGCATTTTAAGAACTGCTGGGTTTTTTGTGCTGGTGACAAACACTGAATGCACATCTGCAGAGTCATCAATTGCTAAAAGTCAGGAGAGCTCTGATACTTGCAGAAGGTTACTCTGTTGGAAAGGAGCAACGCTTTCAGCGGAGGGAGCTCATTGTTGTGCCGGTGGATAGGATCTCCCTTTTGAAATGGGAAGCTCTGCGCGCACACAAGAACATGTGGAAGGATGGATTGGGGCACTTTGTAAATGCATATATGTATAATTTGCAAAGGCAGAAGTAAAGTCAATGTATTTCATAAGCTATCCTTGAGTGAGAGTCTGTGGAAAAAACAAGACCATATCTATTTATTACCACCCACAATTGCTGTATACCGGCAATTGCTTAACTTAACATTTGTGGGCATTTCTCTGGGTGCCTCACAAAAGAAGAATAACAATTAATAATAATAATTTATTATTTATACCCCACCCATCTGGCTGGGTTTCCCCAGCCACTCTGGGCGGCTCCCAACAGAATAATAATAATAATAATAATAATAATAATAATAATAATGTGATAAAACATCAAACATTAAAAATTTCCATAAACAAGGCTGCCTTCAGATGTCTTCTAAAAGTCAGATAGTTGTTTATTTCCTTGACATCTGATGGGAGGGTGTTCCACAGGGTGGGTGCCACCACCGAGAAGGCCCTCTGCCTGGTTCCCTGTAACCTCACATCTCGCAGTGAGGGAACTGCCTCTCGAAGACTTAGAGTTTTGAGAGGCAAGGCAGATGGGGGTCAGTAGCTAAATCCTTGATGGTGGCCACAGCATCTTTGTATGACAATCTCTGGTGTGCGATAAGTGTTGGTATCTTTTTAAAATACTGTAGTCATGTAAACATGGGGTCTGTGACTAATTCTGTCGCTATTTCCCCAAGAACTAGCCAGTATTCTGTCATTGTTCAAGTAGCTTGGTGTCTTTTAAAAAGAGAATTTGCTGTTTCAGGTGATCTCTCCATAATTAGAGGATAAAACCTTGGAGTTTTCAGAGGACATTTGTCCTACTTGAAAGGCAATTGGTGGGAAGCGTTCACAGATTTCCCCAGTCCTCTGAATCCTGGGCTCCTGGTTGCAAGAATTGCAAGGTCAACCATTGTAAAAAGGCAGGGCCATTGTTGCTTTCAGCCCTCTAGCAGCTCAAACAGCAAGGGGCATGCATACACCTACAGGACTTGAAATTTCCCACAACAAGAGCGGGGAACATTTGGCCCTCCACGCATTTCTGAACTACAACTCCCAGCAGACCTTGCAAGCATGACCAGTGACTTGGGATGATAGGAGTTATGGTTCAGCAACATCTGGAAGGCTAAAGGTTCTTCGCACGTGTGCTATAAGAACCTGAGAGGGAATTGCAGAGCAAATAGTTTGAGGTACTTCAAGCATGGTATACAGCAGACATGGGGAACCTCTGGCTCTCCAGATGTTGTTGGGACTCAACCTCGCATCAGCCTGAACCAGCAGCTGTAGTCTAACCACATCTGGATGTTTCCTTCTGTAGAGGAAAGCACAGGGTTCTGATCGTCTGTAGCCAATGTGACTTGGGAAGATTCCAGTACATAATCATGTATGTACAAGGTCACTTGTGCCTTGAGGAAGTCATTCCAAAGGAAATTTTAGTATGCTTGACTCTTTTCTACCTTGGCAATTTGTTCCTGCGGTCAACTCCAGAATAGCAGAGCTCTACTTGCATTTTATATTATTTTGCATTAAAGTCAAGTACAGTGGTACCTTGGTTTATGAACTTAATCTGTTCCAGAAGTCCGTTCTTAAACCAAGGCATGCTTTCCCATAGCAGCAGGGGACTCAACTTACAAATGGAACACACTCAACAGGAAGCGAAACATGTTCTTATTCCAAGGCAAAGTTCACAAACCAAAACACCTACTTCCGGGTTTGCAGCATTCTTAATCCAAGTTGTTCATAAACTAAGCTGTTCTTAAACCAAGGTACCACTGTACTTCTTTCCCTGGATGTATTTAACCAAACGCTAGGTGGCCATCTGTCAGGAATGTTGCAGATTCCTGCACTGAGCAGGGAGGGTGAGGCTAAATGTCCTTTGAGGTACCTTCCCTCTTTAAATTTCTATAAGCTGTCTGAATGTTGTTTATTGTATAGTTGAAAGATTGAAAATAAAATCCTGTCGTTGATAGTAAAAAAATACTGGCTTGCACATTGCATTTCAGTAACCCCGGTAACATTATTCTAAGTCAAATGCAAGAGGAAAGTGAGGGGAGGAAAAATGCTGTGAATTTGACCTTGGCCACGTTTGTTTGGCTCTTTGCCTCACTGTCAAATTCACACTGTACTGACAAATGCTGCATCTGCCCTGACACATCTGCAGGCGTTCATTCATAACGCCAGGTTCTCATAAGGATCCATTTGTTACTTCCTTTCACAATTTTGGATTTCATCTTTTGGGGCTGGATCCAGATCTTGTGATCTGAATCTCCAGTCAATTTTTCATGTCCAGTTGATTCTTTTTGTAAAAAAAAAGTTGTTGCAAAAAATCCAAGAGGGAAGTCTTGCCTGAGAGAGAGCACTGTATTATATATGTTTCAGATAGTACGTGTATATCTGTTTAACAGCATCAAAACATATGTTGTTGCCAAAGCCCAAATTGGAATGTTCTGGGAAAGATAATTTAATTTTTAGCGGTTGGATCAGTGTCAGCGATGGATGGGAATTTCGACACTTCCTGGGGAGAGTCTGCCGGTGGTGATTATACACACGCAGCAAAATGCAGCAGTAAATCTCTCATTCTTTCAAACTCCCTTTCTCCATCTCATAGAAATCCATGATATTTTCCTTGTTTGGCCAGTGTCAGGGTGTTTACACTGGCATGCTCTCATTCAAAACTCTGCCCTGAATTTTAAAAGGGAGCCCAACTGCTGCTGAAGGCGTTTTGGTTTTTCTGATTCTGTTTTTTGTTTACATTTAGCATTTGCAAGTCAGCAGCTTCGTCTGCTCAGATAGAGTTTTGTGGGTAAAAAACAGAGCATCTGTCACGCTGCCTTGCCTGGAAGGTAGGGAATCAAAGCAGTCTACATCTCTTCACAAATATGAGGATGGTATCTGGCCTGTGAGGAATGGAAAACACTGGTGCCATGTTCCGAAGTATGACAGGCTTCTGATACTTAACACAGAGGTCCACAGAAATGATTTGCACCCTTATCAATAGAAACACTAGGGATACCAATAGAGGCACTAGGAATGTCAGGCACACACAAGGGCTGAGTTCCAAAGTGGGTTTGAGCAGATCCCTAGGTGACTGGTATCTGGGGGCGGGTGTGTGTGTGTGTGTGTGTGTGTTTGTGTGAGGATGCCAGCTACTTCATTTTAAAACAGGAAGCCCCAAAAGAGGAGAAATCGTTGTGTGCATGTGCACAGTTGAAAGTTTCACAGGACAAACGTTGGCATGTGAGTGGATGCACCAGGAAAAGCAACATGGTCTGTGAGGCAAAGAGGTCATAGCAAGTGGAATGCGATCAAAACTTACATTTCCGCTCAGCCTAAAAAACCTCCAGAGGGAAGCAGTAAATATTCCCACCCCAGTACAACATTATAAAAAGTTTGCGAACTGACTTGAAGCGACTGAGAGAATTGAGATATCTAACTGGCACATTTTAATATGCACAAAAGCGATGGGGGAGGGTGCCAAAGGAAAGAAAAAGAGATACAGCAGTACCTCGGCTTTTTAACATAATCCATTCAGGAAGACTGTTTGAGTTTTGAAACGTTCGAAAACCGAAAACTCAAGACGGAAGCCGCATGGCATGTTTGACTTCTGAGGCGTGTTCGAAAACTGAAGCATTTACTTCTGGGTTTACGGTGTTCGAAAACCGAAATGTTCGAAAGTGGAGATGTTCAAAAACCGAGGTACCACTGTAACACCTAAGGCGTATCCGTATGCCTTTTAACCATGTAACATTTAACCATGGTTTAGCAGCGCATGGATGAGCCTGAGTGAGAACAAGGAAAGTGCTGGGCTTTCTACCTGTCAAATGGCCAAGAGAAGGGGTTTGGCAGATAAAAATTCACCTTTGAAAGGATCCCAGCTTAGCCTTATGTTCAAACCTAGGGATCCTGGTTTAAAATGAACAATGGTTAGTTTAATAAGCCAGCATCATAACTCATGGTTTGAAGTCATGTTGTTTAGCAACTAACCATTAGTAATGCTCAACCGCGATCCTTAAAAAAGTGAAACTAAATACTTGCTGAATTCCTCCCTGCCACGTGGGGTAGTTTGTGAGCCTGACTCTTCACTCAGGCTTGGCTACGTAGCACTGAGCCATGGTTTAGCGTTACACAAGACAGCGGGCAGAGAATAGAACAGGAGAAGCAGATAGATGGTGAAAGGAGAATAGCAGACCAAAAATGTGGGATTACTGGACTTAAATATATCTTGCAAGAAAAGGCCCCAGTCTACCCCCCTTTTTAAAAAATGAAGCAAACAAGAACATCTCCACTAGGCCAGAAAGTCTTGAGTTGCTATCTGAAAAGTAGATATTCTTCTTACCCATGGCCGCTAAGTCTAATTCATGCATTATCAGGGACTGTTATACATTTGGCTTCAATTTATAACCTCTAAACTCAAACAGGTTGAGAATACCTCTTCTAGGGGGTAGAATATTGGCTACAGTAAAAAGCAGCAAGTTCCTCTGTGTCAGTTTTCCGTCAATGGATGACCACACGGTATTGTCTTTCTTGCCCTCCTTCATTTATGGCAGTGTCCATGCAGAGAGGAGCAGAAAGCAAGGCTCTAGACGTTCAAAGCTATGTCTATCTCTTTTCCTCCTGTTGCTTTCAGATATCAGAGTTGGCCCTTTATTGTCATGCAGAACCAAAAGGATGTGTGTGAGAGCTCTAACTGTGGTGCAGTGTGTTCCTGTCCCCATCCCTGTGTGTACTGCCCCAACCCCGCCTTCCCCTGGCTTTTTGCTCATTGAAGACGAAGCTGAGCAGGGAGAGACTAAGCTGAACATTGATAGAATCTTTCCCACAATTTGGAATCCCAATCGCACAGGGTTCCTGGTCACAGGGAGTGGGTGGGCACTCACACCCCTACACGATTTGAACCCTCACACAACTCCTTTGAATACTTGTAGCACTATCTGCATCTGCTATTCTCAGAATAGTTCCAAACAGCCATTTGCAATTTGATGCCCACATGGCGCTTCTGATTGCACGAAGTTCTGGTTGGTTGTAGATCTGATGCCGAGATAAGCATCGCCATGTCCTCTCCTCCCCCTGGATTTTTGAGCACAAGAACATAAGACCGTTCTGCTGGCTCAGGCCACTGTCCCATCTAGTCCAGCGTCCTGTTCTCATAGTGGCCAACCAGATGCTTGTAGGATGCCTGCTTGCTGCCCACCTGCGACTCCTAGCGACTGCCATTCAGAGGCACGATGCGTTTGCAGTGGTGTGGCCATTTGCCTCAGTAGCTCAGTGGAAAAGCTTGTGCTTTGCATGCAGAAGAACCTAGATTCAATCTCTAGCATCTCCATGCAGGTCTGGGAGAGATCCTTTCTTGAAACCCTAGGAAGCTGGCACCAGTGTAGACAATATAGAGCTCTGTTGCACTGAGCAATGGTCTGAACTTGTACAAGGTGACTTCGTGTGAGTCCTTCATTGCGTCACTTGAGCTGGGATGGGGAATCTCTTTCTGTCTGAAGGCCACATGACTTTCAGGAGCTGCAAGCCCAGTGGTGCATGCGATGTTTACCTTTGTACAACAGGTGACATTCTAGCCAAGCGAAATCCAGAAGTTTCTACCCGCCATCCTCAAAAAATCTCTGCATCCAGGCAGGGGAGAGGCCGTATCACAGTTCAATGATACAATCTGGCCAGGCAAAAGGGAGTAAAACGAGTGCCATCTGGGCTTGGTTGTGCTCCTGTTGAAGAAATGGCACTGTGCATTGGTAGTCACCCTTTCAAGAAAGAGCCCCAGTTGCAAGGTATTTTGGAACACCTTTTTGAAATGTGGTTCTTTGCCTTTGATGAATTACCATCAGAGCTGTAGTTCTACATGAGCTGTTAAAAAAATAAAGGAAAAATAAACAAAGTGGCAGGTTACTGGTAGCAGCATTTGATAGCAGTTGTCATCTGGTAGCAACATATGGCAGCAAGATGGGAATGGCGTGTGGTTTCGGAATTCAGGGAAATAAGCACAAGTTTATGCACTGTACCTTTCTGGTATTCTACACGCACACTCCTTCCCATAATAAATGATAATCTGACCGTGAAGACCTTCCAAATAAACATGTTTTAATGTCTTTCCATCATTCCTTCTCCCAAAGCTGTTACTCATCTAAGAGTCGAAGTGGGCTGTATATCTGAAAGGCTCTCCAGGAACAAATGCAAACTCGCACCTTTTTAACGTGCATAAGCACTAAATCTTCCAAGAGCTACAAATAGGCAACTATGATTAGAAAGAAAAGCAAGGATAACATCCGTCAGCCTCTTTTGACTGAGAGAAATGGAGTCAGCTGGCAACAGAAGTACGAGCCTCGCCAAGCATCTTAGAAGCAATATGATTTCAGAACGAGGCATGTGTGCCAAGGGGAAATGTGTTGTTTGGCTTTATATGGGGTAAACAGATGATAATCGTGATGACAGTTGCATGACGTGGTCTATAATGTCAAGGAAGCTGCTTGGGAAGTAAACTGATGCAGTGGAAATTGTAGTCTACCTTGGGCCATTTGGTTGGGTTTGGGGGTCTTCCATTCAGGTCATAACCTTGCATATTGAATCTTACCAAGGGATCATCCATTCCAGCCAAGTCCATAGCGTCAGGTTTGTTACGGGTACAAACAAACCAAGCAGCTTGGTTGCCATTGGTACCTTTTATGAATGACCTACCAGAGCTTCCTGGGCTGCCTCAAAGCAGGACTTCTGGGCATATTGTGAATCAATCCCAGTGACATACAGGGATTTAACCCTAAAACCTGGGTGCAGTGTCAGGGATCAGTCCTCTAAGGTATATTGTGATAAAGGAACTCTGTGTGAGAGAGTACTTCTCTGTTACCATTGATTTAATGACTTCCAGTGATCGCCAATGAGGGATGGGAGAGGGAGCATTTCTAAGTCAGGAACTGGTCCTTCTTGGTAGGCATTTACCCCAACACAGCTCATTTGGTAGAGCGTGAGACTCTTAATCTCAGGGTTGTGGGTTTGAGCCCTACACTGGGCAAAATATTCTTGCACTGCAGGGAGTTGGACTAGAAGACCCTGGGGGTCCCTTCCAACTCTATGATTCCATTGGAATTTCCATCTCAAAAAAGTCATGTATATCATCACCATCAAACCTTTATTGGCATCACATACAAACATTCAGAATAAATAGGCCAGTGTGATCTCATCGCCATTTCAACAGTACAGTGCAGTCATTTGCCAAAGGGAAGAAGAGGCGAGCAATCTATTTCATCTCTGTGGGTCTCCAGCAAGGGCAGGATCCTGTAGCGTACTTTGGTGATTAAAAATCAAATAGAGGAACTTAGCTACTGTCTTGGTGAGCTCCTGGTCTCTCCCCTGTAATAAGAAGCGTATAACCTCTGTCTCTGGTTTCCATGTTGGAATACATAGTTGATCTAAAAATTGTTGGCTTTCATGGTTACTCTTTTGGCAGAGCGCAGGATAAGTCTAAATATGATGCCCCATGTATCTGGATTGATGTGGGGATGCTTACTATAAATGGGAAAGGCCCCTATAGTTTCCTGTTCTAGTGGAAGACTGACTAGCACACTGGTGTTTAACTAATATACTTAATGACTGCAGAGAACAGCCTTTGCTCAAAACACTTTCAAAGCAGCCATTTCTATAGCTGCTAATTAACTGACATCATTCCTGTTTTGGAATGGAAGAAAATATTTTGTGCATGTGCGTACATCAGCCAAGCGTACAACCTGGGAGTCTCCAAAACAGTAACAAATACATTGTAACTCTGAAATGATCTGGGATTCGCATTGATACAAGGCACCGCCTGCCAACCGTGTCATTCTGCCATTTATACACAGGCCAAACAGGTCACTCGTTATACATGGACACAAACCAGTAACATGAAAAACACTGCTGGGGAGTGTTTCGATCTTCCAGGAGATTCTGTAGCTGCTGTGCGCCAGCAATAAAAAAATAATAAAAAGTTTCAAAGGACGTGTTGACCTGAAGCTGCTGAATTGGAATTCATTAGCAATTTTGACACCGTGAAATTGGGTCTCAAATGCTGGAAATGGCTAGCTTCATACAAACTCAATAATAATGCAAAGGCTGGCTCAGTTTTCTCCCATTGAAAACAATGCCAGCATTTACACTTAAGTAATTTGACACACTTCATTTGAACGTGCACTGGAACCATGGTTGGCTTTGCACTAACAGTTTTCCAGGGTGATGCAGTGGGTGGGGTCAGTGGACACCTTGTTCCCCCTCTTGTGTGTGAACAGAAGGTTTTATTTATGCACAGTTTGTAAATGGATACAACACTGTATAGCCATGAGTGATATTGTAACTAACCAGTAACACTGGGTTGTAGCCATTGCTCATCCTACTCAGCGTAGACCCCTTGAAGTTGATGGACTTAAATGAGTTGATGGACTTAAATGGACTTAAATTTATTTCAATGGCTCTGCTATTGAGTAGGGACTAGCATTGGGTGGGCTACAACCCTGTTTTGCTAGCAGATCCAAATCGTTAAATAGACTTGGGGAGGAATTCCTTGTCATGCTCTTCTGATCCTTCCATCAGTGCAGATGGAATGAGTCTTCCTCTCCCCACTCCTTGTGCTGTTCTTGGGCTTCTCCTGACTTTGAGGGGCATGCAGGGAGCAGGGGGGAAACCCTGTTGAGCAAGCAGAAGTCCTTACAAAGGGCTTCTACTGATGGGACCCATTAGGTGACTCCTGCCCTTGTTTTTACTTGAATTTGCATGGCTTATAAATTTGTTCTCTGTATTGTCATGAAAGGTAATGGTAATGCCTGAGATATAGTTCATTTGGAAAATTCACGGCGAAATTTACAAGCGAGTCCCCCCCCCCCCCAAACAGGTAAATCCAATGTCTATTTATAGTGTACATTGGTTTCTTTGGTGACTTTTGGAAAGAAATTAAAAGCACCAGCATTTTACTGCTGTTAAAATATTTGTAATTTCTGTGTGTGTGTCTGACTTGGCTTGGGTTTATTCATCGTTTAGTTAGCCATCACCTACATTTGTTTTTCAGTTTCATAGAACTTTTCGAATTTGGTTCTTTGGTTGACATACTAAACTTCCCCTAAAGTTTGCTTGGAGTGCAGTCCTACTCCTATAGACATCGGTGGCAAACTTCGTGTTGGTTTTAATGGCGCAGAATAGTAACCTTGGACGGTCCAACCTGCTTTTCTTGAAAATGACTGACTTTCATTTCCTTCTGTAGCCAGGGAATGGTTTGGAAATTCTGTTCTTTGGAGCCCTGGAGAACTCTCCAAAGCCAGCATTGCTGCAACGTGCCAAAGAGAACAGGAGTTCTTCCTGGCAGAGAGAGTGCGGGGAGCGGGGGTTTGATGAACAGAATTTATCTGTGCAACAGAAACCTCTTGCATCATTCTATCTCTTTCCCCATCAGGATGCTACGCTTTCCCTGATGACTTTAACGTTTTCTGTTCACAAATTACTAGACAATCGAGGTCCCAACTCGAAAAAGACAAAGGGAAAGCTACTTGGTTCTCCTTCGCTGCCACCCCCCCCCTTTTATAAATAGTAATTGAGTAAAAATGTTAAGTTAGCCTGTGCCAAAGGGGCAGGCATCCAGCTTAAGAGTGAATTTCTCCATCCTGAGTGTGATTTTGAGGACTCGTTAAGGGAAAATATGCTATGCCAAGTCGCTGTGAAGTACCATCAGTATCACCTTGCATGAACTGGCTCTTCTCAAATGGCTGTGCTCAAAATGTCTCGCTGATAATAGGGACAGTGGTATAGTTTGCGCCTCTCTCTGCCTCTCTCTCTTTTATTGCTTTACATTAACTCTTTAAAATGCCATGCTAATCAAAGTGGCTCAAAATAAACAGCAACCAAGTATAAGTACATTTCAAGGCAGGCAAAAGCCCCTGAATTCAGAATCACTTTTTCCTATCGTGCTGCCAGTTGTCATAACTGCACTGCAAGTAAGTTCAGTTTGTGTTTCATGCTTGTGTTTCAAAGACCCTGGTGCTGAAATGGCTAAAATCGCAGCTTCTTTTTATTATGTGAATAAAAGAACATGGGAGTAATTGCCCCTGAGGGGGTTCTTCTGGGGAAGCCACATTTCAGTGGGGGCAAGAGCAGGAGGGCATGCCCCTGGCTTGCTTTCATGGCCATAGGGAAAAATTCGAACATGCAAATGTAGCCCCTGGTCTGGATATGAGCAGGCAAGACTATAGCAGTTGCGGGTTTCAGGAAACCACACGGCAGTATTAATTGCTGAGGAGGTTTGGGGGCGAAATCTCTCCCAGGATCTTTTGAGGTCTGGCTAAATTTTCTACAGTGCTCTGGAAGAAACTGTGTTCAGGGCGTTCTCGAAGAATTAAATGGCAGCTGTAGGACCACCACTGTTTACTGCCAGGTGAGCTTATTGGGGATCATAGTGGGTGACACAATGATAGCAGGATAACTAAATAGCACAGTGCCATATTTAACATAGCGCGTCAGCCATGGTGGCACACCAGAAGCTCGATAAAGCGCTTGGCTTTGTCGCCTGCAGAAATGGCAAAGGTTTTGCCAAGCGCCTGGCAGGCTACATGGCATGGCTAGTGATTTGCTCTTTGGCTTTGCAAGTTGTGCATGCCTCTGGTAGACTAAAGTAGATTTTGCATTTAGCATCTGCTTTCACACAAGTAGCTGCAGCAGTCTCCATAATCTCCTCTGCGTGGGTTTTTCCAAACATTGTGAATTAAGAGTGCTTCGTCAGATGCTGGTGAGCTACTGACCCACTCACTGTCGGAGTCCTTTGAGATGTCCTCATGTGCAAAGATTGCCAAGCTAAATGTGATAACCTAAGCCTGACACACACATGTTATTGCGTGCCCAGCCGCAGAGTCCCCCCTCCTGGCGCACTTAACTGCTAAAGTGGGGAAATGAATGGACACAACAACAGTCTGGGATTTTAAATGGCCGCAACTTTATTGACTTTAGATATAGGAAGCCTTGGCATAGGCACTGGCCATATATCCCTCTCAGCCCCTCCACACTGGGGTAGTGGGAACCGAGGCATGACAGGGACTATTCAGGAATGGATCCATTGCAAACCCCAGGTTTATGCAGATGGCGACTCTGTGGCCCACTGGCCCCATGCAGCTGGTTCTTTGGACAGAGGCTTCCCAACAAACCCATTTAACGGGGTACCCTGTTATCGCCATTGCAGAGACTGGGGGGGGGGGGTTGAGTCACCACTTCACCACACCCCGATTGGATGAAAGACTATAGGATTCTGCCCAAGGCCTAAACCACCAAGTTGTGACTAGTGATATGGGGAAGGTGAAACTTGCAGCACAGGGACAATTCCTTCCCGGCCCCAAATCAGACCAAAGCAAAGCCCTCCTAGCTGAAAAGAAAATGGCTAAAGCAGCAAGGAAGAAGAGTTTGGATTTGATATCCTGCTTTATCACTACCCAAAGGAGTCTCAAAGCAGCTAACATTCTCCTTTCCCTTCCTCCCCCACAACAAACACTCTGTGAGGTGAGTGGGGCTGAGAGACTTCAAAGAAGTGTGACTGGCCCAAGGTCACCCAGCAGCTGCATGTGGAGGAGCAGGGAAGTGAACCCGGTTCACCAGATTATGAGACCACCGCTCTTAACCACTACACCACACTGAAATTAAAGTAGGGAGGGGAAGGGGGGGTGACGCTCCTGGCCGACTGTATAAAGAGGACAGTGTCGGCCAAGATATATAGTAGGAGTTGAGTGAAGCCTGCCTGCCTCAGGTCCGCTCACCAAGCAACACACCCCAAGGCTGCCATGGATTGGCCCAATTTGAAATGGGGGTTGGTGAGAACCTGTGAGCCTCAGAGGGGGACACGCACAGACAAAATGGTGTGGTGCGTCTGGGCCGACGGAGGAGGCACTGCGTCAGGCCGCAACCGCGCTCACCTGTAAGGGAAGTAAGCAGCCATTAGCAGATAATTTAGCTTTCCTTAAACCAACTCCCTTCTATCAGGAAAGTCAGACTTCACTTTCACTTCCAATTAGGCTTAAGGCTGTAAGCCTTATCTGAGAATAAGGCCCATTGATCTGAGTTTGTTGAACTTCTGTGTAGACGTGTATAGGATTGCAGTGCAAAACTACAGTCAGCATCCATGCTCTTAAATATATTTACTTGGAAATATGCTCCACTGAAATTTGTGGGACTATAGTGGATGTCAGAGCAAACCTGGGGATTAAAATTCAGCAGCCTAAGTCCTTTCACAGACAGGCACCTGCTGATGGAGGCCAGTGCATTGAGGATTGGGGTGCCAGTGTGTCCTTACCTCAGCACAGACCATATTTATTGTTCCCATTTTACAGATGAGGCTGAGGCATGGTATCTTGACCCACTGAGTCCACAGGTGAGCTGAAATTCAGCCAGTACCAAATAGCATACTTTCCAGTTGTGTTTTCTCCCTCTGCCTTGCTCTTTCTAGTCCCCAGTATACTGGGGAGAGGGAGGAAGAGGAGTGAAGCTCATGCTAGCAGCACTTAGGGTGAATTTATTCCATTAGCTGTGATGCAGTGAACAGAATAGTAATACATGGGGCTCACAGCCTTACAAGCACATTGAGCTGTCTGTGTTCTCTTGCACAACGCCATTGGCGCTTGAAGACCTGGATCTATTTCCCTGGATTGCGGTGAGGGATGTCAGCAGGACTAAGTCAGATTAAATCCAGTCACTTTGATTTAATAACTGGGATAGAACCATAGGAACCTGCCTTATACCAAGTCAACCATTGGTCCCCCTAGCTCAGTATTCTCTACTCTGACAATGCTTTTCCAGAGTTTCAGACATAGGTCTTCCTCAGTTCCCGCTGGAGATCCCAGGGAAAACAAAACACTGCACCCCACAGTTCAGAGCTGTGGGGGGAGAAGAGGATTGGCTTGCCTTTGCATCCATAGCAGGTGATCTGAACTCAAAACACCCTTTGGACTCAACATCTAATCCTGTACTGCTTTTAAGTGTTTTGTCTTGTGACTACTATGCTTTTTAAAAATGCCCTTTTCTTCTTTCTGCTTCATTTTTATACAGTGGACCCTCTGGATACGAACTTAATTCATTACGGGGGTCCATTTGCACCCTGAAAATTACATAAATAGAGGTGCGCTCCGCATGCACGCGGCGTGATTGAGCGCTTCTGCGCATGCGCGCACGGCAAAACCCGGAAGTGTACACTTCCAGGTTTGCCGTGGCTATAACCCGAAGATGCCGTATCCAGAGGGATATGTAAGTAGAGGGACAACTGTACTTGTAAGCTGCCTCAAAGAACTTTGGATGAGGCAAGGTGAATAAATGAATGAAATGTGCAAATGTTGTGCCCCTGCTTAGCATTGTTATTTGTTATGTTGCCCCCTCAGTCTCTGTATTTAGAACTTCTTTCATTTCCCCTCTGGATCTGTTAGCATCCTGTGGATCTACAGTGGTACCTTGGTTTGCAACCGTTTTGGATTACAACTGTTTTGGATTACAACCACGTCAAACCCAGAAGTGAGTGTGTGTCCCTTTTTTTGAATTACAATCCATTTCTTTTGGAGGCCCCATTGGCGAAATCGCACCTTAGGTTACAACCTGTTTTGGTTTACAACCGGACCTTCAGAATGGATTATGGTTGTAAACCAAGGTACCACTGTACTCTTATGTAGTGCCCTGCATTGATTAGCTGTCCCTGTGGAGAATATCTAGATCTGTTCAGTTCTCTTCAGAAGAACAGCCTTCCAATGGCCTTGCTCTTGGCCACTTGAGCTGCAGCTTGGAAGACCTGGCCTTGCATTCTCTTTTCTCTTCATCCATACTATCTCTTTTGTGTCACCGAGACTCAACCACCCGTTAACCAACCAAGTATTTGATCAGCTACACCTACTAGTTGTTTGTTGCTCGAGTTGTGTTATCAACAAAGTTGAAGATGAATCTGCATGAGAGTCTGAGTTGCATGTATGTTTAGCTGACAGGATAAAGTGGTTCACACACCAATGTGTGATGATACTAGAACCCTATGTGTGATGGAGAAACTTTTTAAAAATACATTGTGTTACCCCAGCTGTGGGATGGACCATAGATCTATGTTGAATTAAATCCCTATCACCTTCAGTTAGCCCACAGAACTCTTTTAGCTGGGCTCCAAGACAAATTTAGATTTAGAAACCTTGTCAAAATGGAGGTGGTCAGGTTATCTCAGACGAATGTCTCATGACACTATGTACCTGGGAAATAAATTAAAAACAAAAGTACTCTTGATTATTAAATGTTGTTGTATGATGTCTTTGTGTGGGTTCAGGGAGTACCTTTAAATTTTTTCTGTGTACGATAGTTTTAACTCCACTATCTGTGGGGTGTCCTCTAAGCTGGGGATCACTGTACTACTGCCAAGTAGAAGAGAAAATTGGGAAAGAGAACATAAGGAAATCTATTTGCAGTTGTTTATCCAACGTTGGGTGTTTTTATTAGCACACTAGATCAGAAGCAGCAGTCAGTTACTTCAGAATGCTTTTAGTCAAACAGTGTGGGAAGAGAAACCCTACCTCTCCATTTCTTATGCGCTTGGCCTGTGATTTATTATTTTTTAAATGGAAATGTTCTGACATTCTGTCCCCATTAAGAACGAAGAAAACCTTTGGCACACCAGAACTTTCTTTAGGATGGAAATTCCATTTTTGAAGCAGATCTCAAGGGTGTGCGGGGCTATCCAAGGGATGAATCTACCCTGATAGAAGCATAAATGGTGCTGTTTTGATAGTTGCATACTGAATGAATTCAGCAGCTGTTTAAGTTTCCAGCTGCTGACCCAGTAGTCTCGCAGAATATCATGCCTGACCTTGAGCTAACCAAGATCCCTGGAGCCTTTGCCTGAAATATTAACTTTTCATCCACTTGAGGGAAAGGGGGGCTGGGCTAGGGGAGGCATTCACTTTCTGTGAACATATCCCTTCAGCCTTATTTGGGGCCTGCACTACTTTGCCTTCACCCGTTCACTTCAAGGGAAGGTTTTTGTTTTCTTTTTCTGTCTCCACTGCTGTGGTCGCCATCTTTCTTTACAAAGGACACATAGTTCTTCTTGTCAAATCAGCAGTGTTCTGTACGTAATTCTTTTAGCGTTGAGGAACATGCCGAAAGGAGGTATTTGGGTAGCTTTGACAAAATGTGCATTGAATTGATCGGTTTGAATGGGCAAAGTGCAACTCGAGGTGGCAATTGAGATTTATAGATAAATGATGAAAAGAGGCCATTTAGGGTTTGTTTTTGGTTGGGTTTTTTGTTTTTGTTTTTTACCCAGTGGGCTCCAGTGGTTTTTAGTGGGTAGGCTTGTTCGAATGTGCATATTCAGCAAATTGTCATGGAAGGATAGAATTTCTGTGGAAATATATATACAAGTCAAGTTGCAGAAATAAAAAAGTAAAACTAGTTTATTTCCCTCTTTATTCAGTGTTTCCATTTGAACATATTAGTAAACCATAGTTTGGTGTTAGATGCATGAACCTACTGTCCCACTTCTGGAATGGCCATGAGGAAGAGAAATGAAGCATCTGCTCCTTTCTTCAACTAAATATGGTTTGTCATCATGTCAAAATCTGGAAATGTGGCTAGTTTTAACTATGGTTTATCCTCACAAGCCAGTTTGGAATTGATTTATTACATTAGCTGTAATATAGCATAGTATACAGGCAGTGATCAGTTTAGGCGCATCCAATATGTGCCTGACTGCGCACGTGCGCATCGCAACAAATCCGGAAGTGACCGTCACAAAAATGGGTAGTGCAGGGTGGAATGGGGGTTTGCAGACGTTTTCAATGGTGTTTCAAATATACATGATTTCATTTAAACGTGAGGTGCCTTGGAACGTAACCCCACACAAATTGGGAGTTGCCTGTAGTATAGTATCAAAATAAATAAAAAACATCTGGATTTACAACCAGAAACAGTACTCATGACTCCAAGAGCATTGGCTATTCTTCTACAGTTCCCCACAACATAGTGTTGTGAACAGGGAATTTCAACTCTGACAAATATGAACTATCAGAGAAAAGTGTGGTCCAGAGGATAACGTTTGAGAACCACTGTCTTAAACTAATGACACACTATGGTAGTTGGAAATGGGATGGCAGCTGGCATCCCGCCCACCAGCCAGAGTTGGCTCACTAAGGTGATGGTCTACTTTTCTCTAGTTTTGCTCAACCCTTCCTTGATAGGGTCCAGGATCACTGAGGTTTTCCAAGGCCTCAAAACTCCTCCCTGCAAAGGTTTTCTGAATCACCAGTGTAATGGTATTTAATGTCTCCCTAGCAGAGAGATGGAGAAACTGCAACCCTCTGCCAAACTACAACTCATATCATCCCTGACCATTGGCCATGCTTGCAGGGACTGGTTGCAGCTGGAGTTTGACAGCATAGGGATGTTTCCTTTCCCTACCCTAGCAGTCAGGTTCTTAGCCTAAGACATTTTACAGGTAACTCACCTGCTGCACTCTGGAGTGCTTCCTGAGCTTTCTCCTGCCCAGGTTTCCTTTACCTCTGCATCTGAATAACTTCTCAGCTTTGAAAGAAGACGGTGACTTTGCACTGTTTTTTGGGAGCAGGAGTTTGACTTAATTTCAAGGATTCCTGAATAAAGCCCAGTGTCGATTGCCCTGCATTCCACAGCACAAAACATTAGGAGCTTGCATCTGCATTCAGTTTGCCACCTTATCTTTTGCTTGTTTGCTTTCCTCTTCTGTTTTCTTTAGCCCGCTTGAGTCAAACACTGGGGTCTTCCTTCTCTTCACTTTCCAGCTCAGTAGGAGCTTTGCTACGGACATCAGTGTGCAAGCCAGGACTTTGCTCTATATTTCTTCAGGCACACTAGGTTTCTCTGACCCACTGAGTGCCAGTGGTGGAGATTAATTCTCTCCAGATGTAGCTGAATTAGACAGCATTTTTTTCCAGGTCCGGGACATAAAATACACAGGCCTCTATTTGATACCAGAAAAGGGACTTCTGAAACATACGTCGTTGTAAATATTCATGATGCATAAGATGAATTTCATGACAGCATCATGTGAATTTTCAGAGTGCTACAGTCAGGGGCTCCTTGCTCATATGTTGGGATAGCTCATCAGTTCTCCAACCTCTAGCACAATTCCATGCTTCCCAGCCTAGCTGACTGAACGATGCCCTTTATATTTCAGTGTATCCCTCCTCACTTCAGACAGTGTAAGCTTTTCTCCAGAGCTGTTTAGTAACCTGAACAGTAGAGGTGGGGTTTTATTTCTCCTTTCAAAGGCTGCACTCCCTTGGGGGACTCTGATTGGGGCTACTTGCTGGGAGTATACTGTACTGGTTGCATTGCCCTTTCATACACCAGGGCTAGTTTCCGGGCAGCTTACAAAATAAAAAACAGTTTAAAGACAACTATAAAAATATGCAGCACAGTAGGCAGATTGCAGCATTAAAACAGCTCCAAGCTAAAATACAGAGCAAGATGAAAGATGAAAGAGCAGCTAGCTTTTGAAAGCCTAGGAAGAGAAGAGTTTCACTAGGTCCTGAAAAGACAATAGCAGTGTGATCCTAGACATGTCTACTCAGACGTGTCACTTAGAATTATTTCCAGGCAAGGAGCCACAAGGCTTTGCTGCACTCCTGGGTAGTGATATAGAATTGCAGTCCAAAGAGGGTGCCAGGTGAGCTTTCCTGGGAAGTATATTCCACAACCAGGGTTCCACCACTGGAAAATCCCCTTTAACTTGTAAAAGAGGTACCCAAAGAAGAACTTTGAATATAGATTTCAGGTTCCAGGTAGGTACATGTGGAAAGACGTCTGGTCTTCCATGTCAAGGTTTTTCTTGTTACAGGTAGGTAGCCGGGTTGGTCTGCCATAGTTGAAACAAAATAAAATAAAATAATAAAATAAAATAAATCCTTCCAGTAGTACCTTAGAGACCAACTAAGTTAGTTATTGATATGAGCTTTTGTGTGCAATGCTCACTTCTTCTCCCTAAACATGTATTCTTCTAGGCAACAGCAAAAGTAGTTTGTGCGCAAACTGGTATTGCTGTGTAAAGACTCTAGGAAGTAACTTTTGCATCACTGAGCACAGAAGCTCTTTTTATGGCCACAGGTTCAATGTCTTTATCTGAATTCTCTGTAGCCGGTTGAATACAGTCTGGCACCAGGCAACCATGTCTGTGCAGTTAGATGCCAAGAAGAGACTCTGCCTGGATGTTTTAAATTCCAAACCTGTTTTCTTGCAAGTGTAATATTTACCAGGTTTCACTTCAGCTGGGAATGCAGAAAGACCGTTTGGGGGTGGGGAGGGGGAGGAGGAGAGCAGGGAGAGAACAAAAGAGTGGCTCTGATATAGATGGAGTTGGTGCTTTTGTCAAATTGGTGCTGTGTTGTTTTCTCGGGTTACGATGTTCGCCCCTCATTTACAGCCTCCAGTTGCTGATTCCTTTTGTAAAGGAGTGGAAAGGGGAGCATTCAATTCGGGACTGTGATCCTACTTCAGCAAAAGAATGTGAGAAGCAGTTCTCTCGAAAAGAAGGAAAGACATGGTGATTTGGCTTCCTGTGGCAGTACAACCATTTTCCAAATTTGGAGAGTGCCATCCATTGCAATCTGTGGTTCCTGTTTTCTGCTGTGTGGGCTGGTAGGGATTCGGGGCCAATTTGCATGTCACAAGCTTAGTATAATCCCATCTGAGTGGATTGGGTTGGGGAGAATTTACCTTCCATGTTTTCTCACATTTTTTCATGTCTGATAGTGGTTACATGCCTTGTTTTTGCTTTGTTTTCCTTCTTCCAATAATAATAATAATAATAATAATAATAATAATATGTTTTATTATTAATACCCCACCCATCTGCCTGGGCTTCCCCAGCCACTCTGGGCGGCTTCCAACAAAATATTAAAATACAGTAATGCATCAAACATTAAAAGCTTCCCTAAACAGGGCTGCCTTCAGATGTCTTCTAAAAGTCTGGTAGTTGTTGTTCTCTTTGACATCTGGTGGGAGGGCTTTCCACAGGTGCCACTACCGAGAAGGCCCTCTGCCTGGTTCCCTGTAGCTTGGCTTCTTGCAGTGAGGAAACCGCCAGAAGGCCCTCGGCACTGGACTTCAGTGTCTGGGTAGAACGATGGGGGTGAAGATATACTGGACCGGGGTTTTAAAGGTCAGCACCAACACTTTCAATTGTGCTCGGAAATGTACTGGGAGCTCAGAAATGTATATGAAAGGGTTCCTTCACTGTCTCCTATTAGCCAGTCAGGAATCCTGTAGCGAACATAGAATCATAGAGTTGTAGAGTTGGAAGGGACTACAAGGGTGATCTGGTTCAACTCTCTGCAACTTGATGGGGTTACACCTCACGCCCCTTTCATGCACTTGTCACACATAGGACCATCACACATAAAATGGGGAGCAAGGCCACCCCACTGACCCAAAACCCAGCATTGCAGTGCCCCACCATCAACATCCAGTGGGATGTATATTCAGATCCACACCCCAATTCACTTTCTGTCCTTGAGAGGATGACCCAGAGCCATCTCACTAGGCAGTTATGAAAGGGCAAGGAGTTGTTCACTTTTTAACTTAGTATTACAGCCATACCTTGGATCCCGAATGCCTTGGTACTTGGACGTTTTGGCTCCTGAACGCCGCAAACCCGGAAGTAAGTGTTCTGGTTTGCGAAAGTTCTTTGGAACCCAAACGTCTGATGGGGCTTCCACGGTTTTCAATTGGCTGCAGAAGCTTCCTGTAGCCAATCAGAAGCCGCGCTTCGGTTTCCGAATGTTTTGGAAGTCGAACGGACTTCCGGAACAGATTCCATTCGACTTCCAAGGTACGACTGTATTGCTTTTTTTACTGCCAGGGATGGGAGAGAAACTTGTGGAATTAACTTGGCTAACCATGTGTACCTTGATGTGGGAATGCAGAACTTTGCTGGTTCTCCTCAGATAGCAGAACGTTGTGGGCCAGACCTTTGGGGGAGCATTAGCCTGGTTGCCTTGGTAGAAGAGAGGCAAGGGGATGCGAACTTGTCCCCTTGGTAGCAGTTTTGCATCTTTTACAAACGGCCCAATAAATTGCATTATTATTATTATTATTATTATTATTATTATTATTATTATTAAAATTTGTATACCACCCTATACCCACAGGTCTCAGGGTGGTTCACAGGATAAAATCAGAATATAAAACCACAAAATACAAAAGCCAATAACATCCCAGTTCCACCGGCAGGGTCAGCACCTAAAGATGCAGTACTATTATCCAGGTATTCAGAGCAATTCCCAAACTCTATGTGTGTCTTGGATACCTTAACTGCTGTCAAACATAAGCAACATTGGATTGGTCCTTGTAACTAGGGTTGCCACCTCTTTTCTGGGAGCGGGGGATGTGGCAGAAATCTAGATTATATTCATTTATATATCTTCATTTATTGAAAGGTTTGCCTGTTCCAGAGTAAGGAATTTGAAACAGTGCCCTGCTGACGGTGGAATAAATTTATTGGATCAAACAATTAAAATCCCTGTTATGCTGGTTTAGAACTCTGTAGGAAATAACCTTGTATGCGAAAGCATACATTTGCACATAGCGCATCTAGCCACAATACTTTCCAAGGATGGAAATGGGGAAGGTAGTTCTTTGATCATCGCTGGAACATTTGCGTTCAAAAATAGGATCAGCAAATGAATAATGAGCCCAAGTCATTTTCCGTTCGTTTGCTTAGTAATTAGAATTACAACAACTGGAAATGGCTGCCATAAGCTGATTTTGTTTGTGACAGCCCGATGTCACGAATCCTGCATTGCATTTGACCATCTTTGCCGTTCTAAAAGAAGAAATATGGCCGTTTCCCAGGCTTTAGAACTGAAAGGAATTGGAGCAAGTTGCCAGTTATCTCCAGACAAGACAAACATATTAGCTTTTTCAAGACTGCAGTCTGTGGAAGGTGCTGCAAAAAAAATAAAAACGTTTTATTGAAAATAACTTGTAAATCAAAGAACAAGGGATGTTTTTATTGTAAGGAATTAATTAAGGAGGGAAGTGACTCAGTGCTCAGAGGGAGGAACATTTAGTTATGTATTTATTTATTTATTTTCTTGCCATTATAGACCATCCTTTTTTCCAAGCTGGCACACATGTGGTTTCCAGGTGGCCGCCCATCCAGACACTGACCAGATCCAGATCTGCTTAGCTTCAACAAGGTGGTGGCCTCATGTGCCTTCAGACCATATCCTGGGAATAAGGCTTTTCCAAGGGAGAATGGGTTCATAACTTAGTCGAACCACTGGTCAAGTGGAATAATTGCAACTGAAAATGACCATACCGCTCTAATGACTACCCTACCCCATAGGTCAAAAACTTCTTACTTGAAATAGAGCCAGTGCAGGAGAACTTCTCAACAGAGATTCATGCTCCTGCTTTAATAGCAGTGCAGACAACTGTGGAAAGCTGCCATTATACAGAGGCAAACCTGAATCCACGTGTTTCTTTTACCTGCTCCATTTTTAGATTTACACCTGAAAACCTAACCTGTGCCAAAAGTCAGAGTCGAGTTCAAATCTCTAAGAAGGAACCTTACAAGGGGAAATAGAAGCCCACTAGGTACTACAGTGGTACCTCGGGTTAAGTACTTAATTCGTTCCGGAGATCCGTTCTTAACCTGAAGCACCACTTTAGCTAAGGGGGCCTCCTGCTGCCGCTGCACCGCCGGAACACAGTTTCTGTTCTCATCCTGAAGCAAAGTTCTTAACCCGAGGTACTATTTCTGGGTTAATGGAGTCTGTAACCTGAAGCGTCTGTAACCTGAAACATATGTACCACTGTATTGATATTTGCATATTGGTTGGTATCCGTCTGTCTCAGGAGATAATGAAAGAGCTCACATTTTGGGAATGAAATTAAATCATTGGAGAGTTATAGCTCCTGCTCTGGCTGTAGAGACCAGGAGATACGGGAGAGACATGTTTTATTGCAGGTGGAGCAGATGAAGATGTCCAGTTTTGCTGGTGCAGGTGTACCATGGCATTTTAAACCCAGAAACATACGCTGTTTCTGAAAAGGTAGAAAAACAGGTCCAGCTCTGCTTCAAAACTAAAAGTGTATTGTTAAGTTCAGTGGTACCTCGCAAGACGAATGCCTCGCAAGACGGAAAACTCGCAAGACGAAAGGGTTTTTTGTTTTTTGAGCTGCTTCGCAAGAAGATTTTCCCTATGGGCTTGCTTCACAAGACGGAAACGTCTTGCAAGTTTGTTTCCTTTTTCTTAACACCGTTAATACAGTTGCGACTTGACTTCGAGGAGCAACTCATAGCACGCGGTGTGGTAGCCTTTTTTGAGGTTTTTGAAGACTTTGGTGATTTTTGAAGCTTTTCCAAAACTTTTCCGACACCGTGCTTCGCAAGACGGAAAAAATCGCAAGACGACAAAACTCGCGGAACGAATTAATTTCGTCTTGCGAGGCACCACTGTTCTTTGATTTGCTTTCAAGGATGGAAGTCATCTTTTCCGTTACATGGACTCAGGAAGCCCAACAAGCAGTGAAGTTAGTCTATATAATATTGTTGACCAGTAAATATGTTAAACTAATTAATACATTTATATCCTGCCATTCAATGCATGTGTTTACAGCATGACTAACAAAGTAACATCATCATCATCATCATTTACAAACAAAAAACAATAAAAGCTTTTGGTTAAAAACCAAAACAACTGTCAGGAGCAGGTCAGCAATGACTCACATGGCGCCAGTGAAGTTAACTCTTTATTCAAAGAAGCAAGACAGCTCAGGAGGCCAGGCCCAGTGAGCACAGCAACTCTTGCCGGTAGACCTTGCCCCAGTGTGGGGACTGAAGTTCCTTGTCTCCCCACAATTTCCTAATTCTCCTCCTTCCTCCAGTTCCTTCCCAAGCAATCTGATACATCGCCACCTTGTCTTCAGCAGCCTTCCTCAGCTCTGCCTTTTGGCGCCCCTCCTCTCCAGCCTCCTGAAAATGCAGGCGTCTCCAGAAGACAGGAACCCAATCTGAGAAGACTCTTTCCTAGTCATTGCCAGCCTTACCGCAGACAGTTGGGGGGGGGGGATTCAGGAAAGGCCTCTGCAGATGATGTGAAGTGCACCAGCAGGTGGATGTAGACATTCATTTGTATTACTGACTCCCAACTCCACCCCCAAGTCGATTCAAAGGCAGCCCCACATACAACACATTGCAGTAATGTCACCTGGAGGTTACCTGACCAGGCTATTTTCTGCCTCACATTCCAAACAGAGCAGCACCCAGGCTACAGCTCGAAAGCAAATTCTTTGTCCAGGTACCTACCACACACCCAGGCTTCCTTTTCCTTTAGTAAATGTATCTAATATACCCCACTACAGAAGAAATGAGAAATGCACATGTTAAAGTTAAAAAATCTTGGATTCATAGGGTTTACAGTTAAACCAAGCTCTGGATTAAGAATTATTTACAGAAACTACTATGATAGAAGGGACGCGGGTGGCGCTGTGGGTTAAACCACAGAGCCTAGGGCTTGCCGATCAGAAGGTCGGCGGTTCGAATCCCCACAATGGGGTGAGCTCCCGTTGTTCGGTCTCTGCTCCTGCCAACCTAGCAGTTTGAAATCACGTCAAAGTGCAAGTAGATAAATAGGGACCGCTCCTGTGGGAAGGTAAATGGCATTTCTGTGTGCTGCTCTGGTTCGCCAGAAGCGGCTTAGTCATGCTGTCCACATGACCTGGAAGCTGTCTGCAGACTAACGCCGGCTCCCTCGGCCTATAGAGCAAGATGAGCGCCGCAACCCCCAGAATCATCCACGACTGGACTGAACGGTCAGGGGTACCTTTACCTTTTTACTATGATAGAGCTAACAGTTTCCACTGTTCTTTGTTTATGCATTCAGGTGGACAGTTAGCTTTGACTATTTGATTTGGTCCACTTTCAGCTCTGATGAGGGCCCACAGTATGAAGGAATCCACAGCTCTCCTGATTATGTGTTTGCTTCCTATCAACAGCACATCATTCTATCTCTAGGCCCCTTGTGACTTAGACTCCCATTTTTCTTTGGATCCTCCTTTACCATCTTTTGATCTTCCCCCTTTTCCATCCCTTCATCTCTCACGTCCCTGTTTCTGTTGCCTTGGGTGTGGGTACTACGAAAATAACAACCATGGTCAAGCCCAGTGGTTATGCCTGCTTGATGATGTTGGTAAGGAAGCCCTGGAGGACTGTAGCACAATGCATGCAAATCGCCACAGGTTCACATCTAGGCCTGCGAAATAATCTGAAACCACAGAGAGATCTGTAGCTAGTCATTGTAAAGACCTAGACGGACCACTGGCCTGAGTTCTTTATTAAGGAAGCTTCCTATGCATGCCCCTTCGTGCCGTTGCTAGAAGGCTATGGATACTGAAGGGTTTGGATACTGTGACTGGATTACGGGAAAGGGATCAAGAAATAATGACCATGGAAGAAGGATAAGAAACCGTGAATTAGAGTAGACAGGTTAAATGGCATTCTGGCAGAGTGTCGTTCTCTGCTCTGCGGAGTAGTATTGCAGTACACTATTGAAGGATGTTGGCAGGATAGTATTACATACAGTTTTGCATTATGGACAAATAGAGGGATGCAGTCCAGCAGTTGTTGTTTTTTAATCACTAAAGCTATATTCTACCCGCACTCCTATCAGCCACGGGCCTTGGTTTTAAAAAGTTATAAAAATAATTTATTCAGTTTATTAGTTTTCAGGAGAACCCTCGAACTGAAGTTCATTTGGCTATATAGCTAAAGGCTTGAGTTTTCTGTAAATGTAAATTATTACTTTAGTAATAATAATTACTATCAGCACCATTCTGTTCATCATGATTTTATTCATCTCTCCATCCCACACACATTTATTTCCAGTTATCCAGAAGTCCCTGGAGGTTAATCAAGAACCAGTTAAAATGTTTCTAGGGTTTTATTGTTTAAAAACATTTTACAAAAGCAAGAACATTGTGAGGGTTGAAAGAAGCAGATTTGGGGTGGACTCCCCTGCACTAAGGTGGAGACACATAAACACAACAGTATAATGAGCCCAGCTGAATTGTGAAATAGCTTGAGAATGTCGTTTTACTGCCATTTCCTTGATTTCAACACTACCAAGTTTGTCATGGATGACGGCTTTGTGGTTCTTGTGACACTGCTGGAGAAAATTGGATTTGGAGAAAGTTTATTTAGCTCTCTAAATAATTCAAAATGTTTTCAATTTGTCTTTCCCCCAGCCCAGCATGCTTCAACTGTGCCTTATATTTCATACAATGTAAGAAGAGTAACTATCTGTCCTCTTCTTATTACCTCCGGGTTTGGTTTGGTTTCCCAGGAGTGATGTGGGAGAGAGTGGTGTTCAAAGCATTTTCTTGGATGTGGAACCACACTTGTAGCTACAAGTCCTTTGACACAGGCAGCTATAATAATGAAGCTGTGAGTGTTTGTTCAAAGAGGGAGCCCACTGTCCTAGCAGTGCATAAGAAAAACTCAGCTCTGTGAAGTAAGTCAGGTTGCCTGGCAGGACCACAGACAAGCAACATGGTTGAGGACAGGTCAGGGGTCAGGTTTTAGAGTGGACAGACAAGGATCCCATGGGCTAAAGACAGATGTGGTCTAAAATGAGCTGGTGGTCAAATTCTGGAAGCAACCTTGAAGAAGTATCTGTAGTGCTTCCAGCCACTCTTGAATCCCAATGTCACATGGTCTGGCTGGGCTGATGAGTCACTCTGCCTTTTTTGGCCATTATATAGGTGACACTGTTCCTCAGCAAAGATCAGGCTATTAACTCCCCAAGCCTCAGTGCTGTCCTGGTGGCATAGTGAGTAAGGTGCCTGGACCTTATTTGTAAGACTTGGGTCACATCCAGACTATAAAAGCTCCAAAGAATCTTGAAAACTGGTTTATCCCTCGCAGCAATTCCCAGCACCCCTGGCAAATCACAGTTCTCAGAATTCTGTGGAGGAAGCAGTGTGTTTTAAATGCATGGTGTGCCTCTTACCTCACCTTATAGAACCAGGTTATTCCAGTTTCAGCATCACAGAGTTTTATCTGTGGTGGAATTCATCTGTGGTGGAATCATGATTCAGTCCAGATAACTTGGTGCTTGCAAGATACCTGTCAGTGTCAGGCAATTAACTGACTGAAAATAAATTTATGCAGGCTGTGACCCTATACCTGGGAGTAAGCCCCATTGAACTTAATGTGACACTTCTGGGAAGTGTATCGGAATAAAGAACTCCTGTGAGCCCAGAGTAGCCATCCACAAATACATTTCTCCAGGGTTCACAGCTTTGCACCTGGACTACATAGGAACTTGCACTGTGCCAGGCCAGACTTATTTTTTCCATCTCCCCAATATTTACTACCATTTTGACTGGTAGCAATGCTGCAGACTCTGGCAGAGATCTTTTGCATCAGCTGTCAGGGGCAAGACAGCAATAAAACACCCAGTGTCGGTAAAGTTAATTCTTTATTCAAAGAATCCAAAACAGCTCAGGCCTAGTGATCACAGTAGGTCTTGCCCCAAGAAGGCAGTTGCAAGGACTGAAGGTCCCTGCCTTCCAGCCACTCTCTAAGACTCCTCCCTCGGATCCTTCTCTAGCAACCTGAGGCAGCTTTGCCTTGCCTCTCTTTGCTCTTCCCTCTTCATTCCTCTCTGTGTTCTGGGAGACCACAGGTGAGGGAAGCTGGTTTCAGAGGAGGAGGAACCTCCCTGGCTTCTTCAGCAGCCTGCCTCCACTCTGCCTCTTGACCCCCATTTGGTGCTGCCTCTGATTCTGGACTGCTCTCTTCCACAGCCTCTTCCTGCTCACTAAACCCTGTTACCTCTTCACCTTCTGACACCTCCTTCCAGCCTGCTCCCTCTTCTCTCTCTGACCACTCATCGCCATCCCACCACCAGTCCCCTTCCCTTGGGGGTTCTCCAGCTGGGGCCACGCCACTCCTCTTTGTCCAGCCAGTCCCTGACACCACCCAAGCCTTTTAACCAGAGATGCTGCAAATTGGCCCTGGGACCGTCTGCATTGAAAGCATATGTTCTACCACTGAGCCACGATTCCTTGATTGGAATGAGGGCAGGCCCAGAGCACTGCAGGGCCCAGCTTCCTTTGAGGGTAGGTGTTTTTTTACTCCTGCGTATTCTAAAAGAAAAATGTCCAGGTGAAAGAATAAAGTGGGCTTCTGGTTTTAATTCATTATTTTCTTTAAAAAAAAAACCAAGTTCCTCACTCATCTCCTCCTCTAGCGTTTGAAGTCGGGGCTGAGGCATGTGTTCACTTTTGTAGCCGAGAGGAGTGGTGCAATTTCTGGAGACTTGAGGAAGTTCCCTCCCAACCTGCTGGATGGCCCCCAGAATCCTCAAATATTATGACCTACATACTGAACTGAGAATGTTTGTGTAGATTTCGGCTAGTTCTAAAAGCAAATCCCAATGCTGTGTTCCCTTTCTCTGCATCATGACTCCTTATATCTAGAACATATAAGCAAATGGGCAGGAAGGAGCCAGCAAAAAGTAAATGGATGATTTTATATAAGCTAGCATTACTAGCTCTGTAAGTGGCCTAGTTCACAGGTAATGCTGAACTATGATTTAGTGCTATGTGCACAAGCTGGAAAAGGCCTAAGCCTTCTCTCTTTCTACACTGGCCAGAGAAGGAGTTTGTTTGCTGTTAGCTTCACTTTCCATGAATCTTGGCTTGTTGAGATGCACAAATTAGAGACGATGGTTTAAAACAAGCAGGCGTACGTCAACCTATCGTTCAAGAAACTGTCTTGTTAAACTCCCTACAATTTAAGTTGCAATCTTTTGTGCGTATGTAATGACAAGCCAAAATTCATGGAAAGTGACACTAAATGTGAACACAGGCCTTCTCTTGGGCACATGGCAGGAGGAGAGGGAGGGGCACACAAATTTGGGGCTTCGTTGAGACTTAATTCCTGCTTGTTTTACCATCTGAACCAGGGATTATGTTTAATATGCTCCCAACAAACCACAGTCTCATTCTGATCTAACTGATTGTGTTTTGTTGGAGCAAAAGCAACCACTATCTTTGGTTTGGGTGCAACACTAAGCCAAGGATCATGGTTTGTTCCATCTGTACAAGAGCACGGTATAGTAAAAAGGACCTGAAAGGTGCAGTTATGGTGAAGCCCTAAAGTGTGGATTCTCATAATGTGCAAATGAAGCCAGAATCAGTCAGCATAGATAACACAGGGGCAGATGGACAAACTGTAGTCTGACCTGTTATAGGACAGCTTTCTTTGTTCCAGTTTTTTAGCGGTGAAAGAGAACTCTTGAAAATGTCATTTTAGATGCCAGGCCATCAAGCCACTAAGAAAAGGCTTTTATTTTAGAACATTTCTCCTCCTTGCAAATATGGCAGAGGGCGAATCTAATAATAATAATACTTAACATATGTTTAGCACTTTGGAGTGCATTATGTAGTTGTAATCCTTAACAACCCTGTCAAGTTTAGGATTACAACTAGCTAATGCACACGGACCGCTTTGAACACCCGAAAGCACTGTGTAGATGTCAAATATTATTAGATTTACCCACAGTGTAAAGTAAGCCAGTATTATTATTTCCCCACATTGCAGAGGGGGAGAGTGGAACTGCATTTGGATGGTTATATCTTGGTTTAAAAGCCAAGATATAAAGCATATTTCAGTCCTTTGTGCAAAGAAGCAAACTAGGCAGGGATTCTTCCATTAACTGTAGTTTGCCATTTCATATGAATCAGTAAACCATGGCTAACTGTTTGGAACAAGTCTGAATATTAACTCATGGTTTGAAGTTGGGTAGTAGCCTTCCTGGCTTGTTCTGAAGCTGTAAACCACAGCAATAGTTCAAACAAACTGGGAAACTTTAGATAATGGAAGAAAAAATCCTGGTTGGCTGGCTTGGTCATAAGGATCAATCATATCTCAGTTTCTGAGCCAATATATGATCATCCATACTCACCCTGATGGAGAGAGAGAGAGAGAGAGAGAGAGAGAGAGAGAGAGAGAGTTGCCAAAGGCCACCTAGTGAGGTCATGGCAGAGTAAAAGTTTGAAATGGGCATTTACGGGTTCATAACTCAGTTTCTCAGCCATTACACTACACTAGCTCAATGGCCAGCTCAACCAACTTTGCACAACCAAGCTAGAAGATCTACCTTTTGCCAGCAAAAGGAGGGTCAGCTTGCATCCTCCTCCTCCTGTTTCCTAGGAGCAGATAGGAGACAGGGTTGTGACTCACACACATTAATCCGAGATGGAAAAGGAGCAGCGCTTCATGGAAGAAGATGAAAGTGTTCTGGATATATATTTTTATTTGATTTAGAAAAAAAAAAGATTCCAGCATAAGCAGAATAGCAAAGTGCATACCTGAGAATTTTCCAAACACAACACACATTGACTTGCATATTTGATTTCGGCAGCGATACATGAGAGGCTGGGATACTGCAGGCCAAGGATGCGAGTCTGATGGCGATTTGGAAGGAGCTTTGCCTTTCTCAGATGTTCTGGCAAAACGTGAAGGACTTTTTGTTGCTCGTCTGAAATAGCAGAGGAGAACATGGACAGCCTAGACAGTGCTAGAAATGCCTCTGCCAGCCTCAATTGCCAAGAACTTGACTTAGGTGCAAGAGAAGCTGCCTTATACTTTGCTTTATACCCTTTGGGTCATCTAGCTTAGTATCTTTCCACACTGATTGGCTGTGGCTCTCCAGATTTTTAGTCAAGAGACATTCCCAGCACTACATAAGAGATGACGTCGATTGAACCTTGGACCTACTACTTACAAAGTAGATGTTCCGTCACTGAGCCGTAGCCCTTTCCAGATAGCCTAACTCTCGGGTTATTAACATCCTAACATCCCTTATTAATCAACTGCTGTTCATTAGGAGAGGTGTAGCGTCAATCATTGTGGAGAGCCTTCCCACCTTGTATGTGATGGACCAGCTTCTACTTCTCACTGCTGATAAGTCCGGGGGTGTGTGCAGGCTGTTATTTTATGCCAACTCCCACCATGGTAGTCGAATTTCAAAACCTTCTGACTGCTGCCGCCATGTATCTAAACTGTGGTGTTTGCCAAAGCCTTAATCTATAACCCAGTAGACGTGGTACAAAACCAGCCCAACTCAAGTTATAAGTAAAAAAAAAAAAAGGAAGAAGTTGCTCTTTCATGATTATTAACTAAAGGGGGGGGGGAATGTAAATACTAAACATACCATAAATTGGTTACAGTTTCTTTTAAGACTTGCACTTGTAAGGTTACTGTTATAAATGGCAACAACTTGCAAATACAAAAGCTTGCATGAGGCTTGCTGTTAAAATCTTAGTTTAGTTTCCTATTAAATCCTGTATGCTAATTACATACCCTCCAAAATTTATCTGATGAAAATAGGGACATCCCATTACATAATGATAATTTTACTATTTGTACCCCACACATCTTACTGGGTTGCCCCAGCCACTCTAGTCAGCTTCCAACATATATAAAAACATAATAAAACATTAAACATTAAAAAAACACCTTTCCTAAACAGGATTGCCTTCAGATGGCTCAGGGGTAGGATAATTCCATACCCTCCAACATTTCTCCAATGAAAACAGGGACATCCTAAGGGAAAGTGGGACATTCCGGGATCAAATCAGAAACCGGGACGGCTTCTCTAAATTTGGGACATTCCTTGGAGGGTCTGTAATTACCCTTAGCCCCTTTTCTCAGGACAGTCAGTCTTGCCAGGAGTCAGTCTCACAGAGGCCTTCTGCTGGTTTTCTATGAGCCAAGCTTGCAGGCAGTTCTCTCTCTGGTCCTTGCTGAACTTTTTCTTGCTGCTCACAGTCCTTTGATGACCTCTCTGCCAATCTTCAGCTTAAGATAGTGATTCAGCTCTTTTGTGGGGAGGGCAGAAGAAGAAGAGTTTGGATTTGATATCCCGCCTTTCACTCCCTTTAAGGAGTCTCAAAGCGGCCAACATTCTCCTTTCCCTTCCTCCCCCACAACAAACACTCTGTGAGGTGAGTGGGGCTGAGAGACTTCAAAGAAGTGTGACTGGCCCAAGGTCACCCAGCAGCTGCATGTGGAGGAGCGGGGACGCGAACCCGGTTCCCCAGATTACGAGACTACTGCTCTTAACCACTACACCACACTGTCAGGCTATTTTACCAGGCTGTTCCTAGCTTCTTCAATATTTGCTTTCCTATCTTCCACCTGCTTCAACTCCAGCCTTCTCTCCTAGCTGCTTCTTGTGGTCCATAGTGTCAGACAGTCACACACTCCCTCTGAACAGAGTAAGAACTATCTAGCCCGCCTACCATTCAGCCAATCAGATTTGAGTGGCATAGAATTCTAGGCCCCTTTGATCCAGGCAACAGGCCCTCAATATTCTTATTATTACCAAACTGTTTTGGAGACAGTGGCAGAATATGTGGAACGGGGATAGCAAATGTGGTGCCCTCTGGCTTTTGTTGGATTTCATCTCCCATCCTCCCCAATCAGCACAGCCAATGATGAGAGTTGTAGTCCAACAACATTTGGAGGACACACCATGTTGGCAGATGTAAGAAGGGAAAAATCCATGTTTGGTTGTCAAGAAATTTACAAGCCTTTACAGAGCGGCCACCAATGGACCCTTCTGGTTTTGCGAAGGGGGTGAGAAGGGGCAGGTGTGGGAAATAACATAATTATTAAGCCCTCCAATGAATGCTTTCCCTGTCCTGCTCAGCATGGAAAGTGTAATGTAGTAGGGGAGATTCACAACCTGGGAAAGGCTCCACATTCACCACTGGCCACGCCAAGCCAACTCTCCAGTCTGTCACTGCGCCACCAGTAGTGATTGCTTAGTCCCAGATGCATTCCCTGTTCACTGGGCAGGGATATAGAACTTCATTAATCATTCTGTAATCCCTAAGATGTAACATTATCCATCACTCACATGGCAAATATAATAGTCTAGCACAGTGGTGAAGAAAGATGAGACTTAGAAGATGGATAACTTGGGGAAAGAAACATAGTTTTTCTGGAGGAGACTGCAGACAACTTCCCGCTCGCAGTTCAAAAATGAGAAAATCCACAGACTTGGCATTCTAGAAATGTTTGGATACATAATATTGATTAAGAGTTCTGCTCGTAACCATCCAGAACTCAGGGTTTTGCTTTGTTTTTCAATAGCTGTAAATGTTTTGCTTTATAACGAACCTGTCCTCTTAAACATACGTTTCTGGCCCTAGTAGAAATCAACCTTATATTGCTAAAGCAAAGAGTGTTTGTTTAGTTGCTCCCCACCCACCACCAGAAACTGAAATCTTCACTGGAAAATACAGCTCAGACTTATAAAGGGAAGATAAAGCATCTTTTTGCTGTTTAGAAATGACAGACTTCAGACTAATAGATTGTGAATTTTTGAGCTACTGCAAAGGTGGCCACCTTGTTTGTTATTGTTTTGTTGTGGTCTGCCAACAGATCACAAATAATATCAGTCAAGGCCCAATCAGCTCTTGCTTTCCAAAAAGCCTCTCTGTCCCCAAATGAGTCCGGGGATCTCTATTCAAGGGACAACACTGCATCTTCCATCTCCCCAGTAGCAGAAACACATGTCTGCTGCTAAGGCACTCGGGTAATTTTTAAAATAACACCAGTTTTACCAATTACTTGTTATGTTTAATGCCAATTGTCTACTTAATTGTAGCATTACTTGAACAGTAATGCCCTACATTGTGTAACCTGGTTTAACCTCCTTGTTCTACAAAGCCCCAAATGTTGTAACCTTTCCTTCTAGGGGAGTTGCTCCAGCCCCTTGATCATTTTCCTTTTGAATCTCGACAGTATCGTTTCTCAGTTGAGGCAAGCAGAACCATGCACAGTATTCTAAGTGCAGCCACACCATAGCTTTCTCAATCTCCTCTTCCTCTTTTAGCTCGCCTTTGGCTCCCTTGTTATCCAAAGGTCCAATGGCCTCCATTGTTAACAATGTGTTCCTTACTTCTTCTTCTTTTGCGTCCCTTATTGCCTGTTTGCATTTCTTCAGCCAAAGTTAGCATTCCTTTTTGTTTTCCCCATTTGGACAAGACTTGGACATTTTCTGAAGGAAGGCTTCTTGCCTTTAATAGCTTCCTTGCCTCTGCTTGTTAGCCCTGCAGGTATCTTCTTGGTCCCAGTGGTTCATTTCCTGATCTGCAGTGTACACTGCAGCTGAGCTTCTATTATTTTGGTTTTGAACAAGACCCAGGCTTTCTGGAGAGATTTGGCCATCTTCATTTTCCCTTTCACCTTCCTTTTTACCAATCTCCTCATTTTGGGAGAGTTCATTCTTCTGGAGTGACTGTGTTGGGCTTCCTTGACAATTGCCAAGTTGATTTATTCTCAGTTGAAAATCTAGGTCTGAAATTATCTACTAAATTGTCCGTCAATCAGGCACCTTCCAGATGTTACTGAACTACAACTCCCATCCTTAACCACTGACCATTTTGGCTGGGGCTGAAGGGAGCTGTAGTTCAAAATGTCTGGAGAGCACCAAATTGGGGAAGACTGTACTAAATATCCTTCTTGCATTAATCCACCAATGACACAATCTTATACATGTCAACACAGAAGCAAGTCGCACTGGGTTGAACAGGGTTTGGTCTTAAGTAGCTTAAATAGACACCATGTTTGATAGGGTTTACTGCCCAGTAAATGGGCCTAGGATTGCAATCTAAGTTGACTTAGCGCAACTTGCCATACATCTCAGGCATAAAGCCAATGGGCCAAGACAGATTTCAGCAAACAATAAAAGCTCCAGATTTATCTCACTTCCATTCTACTACTGTGTTTCCCCCCTCTTACTCGCTTTGAGACCACTGCTGTTACTTTCTGTGGTGTAAATCAAAGAACGCAAAATCACAGTGCTTGCTGGGAATGAGCACAGCCCACATAAAGCTCAGGAGAACTGCAGGAGAGATGTGAAAACTTGCTGATCAATATATAACTCTGCATGTTGTAGTGTGCTAATGGAGGTCCAAATAGAAGCTTTTGTCAGACCACCCTGAATATCCAGCTACTGGACAGAGAATTGGAAACAGTCTTCAAACACTTCTGCTGTACATTATAATCTAGTGAGGAAAGCCAGCTACAGAAAAGACAACTGTTGCCAAGTTTAATGTAAAGTGCATGTAATATGATCTGTTGTACCTTTGGAAGATCAAATCATTTGCCTGTCTAACTTTCCAAATGGGAAAATCCTTACTTCCTGTTTTCTTTCCACACTTTCTCATATTTCTCTCTCTCTCTCTCTCTCTCTCTCTCTCTCTCTCTCTCTCTCTCTGTGTGTGTGTGTGTGTGTGTACACAAAAACTAGTCACCTACATTGTGTGAATGCATCAATGGATTATCAGTTCCATCAGTGGATTGCAAATATTTGGCACCCAGTGCTTAGAAGATACACAGGGCTAAAAGAGTCAAGATGTAGGTCTGTCTGCATCTCAGGATCGAGACAGAACCACAGTGGTGCCCCTTTCCTGAAAGCCCTCTACTCTTAGGGCTGGGTCCACACACCTGCTTTCCCTTACGAAATGATTTCTAGGTCAAGGAAGAGCAAACGTTTTCCCTGTAGGTTCCTGCAAATGTCTTTGTTGTTGCAGTTGGCAGCCCTGAGTGACTTGTAAGTCTGCCTTGTCAGGTGGCAGCCTGGGGCACATGCTTGTGTGAGGTCCATGGGTGAGACGAGCGCCAGCCTGCAGCTTGATGAGACAGGCAGGGAATCTTCAGTGTAAGATCCCTGAAAGCAATGCCACCATCTCCCCTGACCCATCCCGACCAAGCAAATTACAGTCTTAAGGGGAATAATTGCTTGGGCAGAAGTTGTCGGTGAGCCAATCAGTGCACATTTTGGGGAAGCAAATACAATACGATAATCTTTATTGTCATTGTCCCATACAGAACAACGAAATTGAAAAAATCTACATCAGACATTCAAAAACCCACAAGCCTGCTATCCCAGCCTGGTTAGCCCCTAAAAACTCTGATACCCCATAATTGAATACAGTGGTACCTTGGGTTAAGTACTTAATTCGTTCTGGAGGTCCGTACTTAACCTGAAACTGTTCTTAACCTGAAGCACCACTTTAGCTAATGGGGCCTCTGCTGCTGCCGCGCCGCCGGAGCACGATTTCTGTTCTCATCCTGAAGCAAAGTTCTTAACCTGAAGCACTATTTCTGGGTTAGCGGAGTCTGTAACCTGAGCGTAAGTAACCTGAAGCGTATGTAACCCGAGGTACCACTGTACAATATACTCACATAAAGACTACCTTACATTGCGTTTAAAACCAAAATCGCATTTGGATGGAAACTGTTTCTCAGGCGGCTAGTCTTAGTCTTTATAACCCTGTACCTTCTTCCAGAAGGCAGAAGCTGAAAGAGATCATTTCCGGGGTGCGCAGTATCCTGCACTATCTCTGCAGCTTTCTTATGGCACCTGGAAGCGTAGATTTGATCCAAGGTGGGAAGAGTGCACCCAATTATTCTCTCCGCAGTCTTTGCAACCCTGGACAGCATTGTTTTTCCCCTGACCGTGCAGCTCTACTAATGAGTAAATATTTCCATGGGACTAGGTGCAAAGGCACCTAAGTAGGAGCAGTGTTTTCTAGTGCTGTGTTTTGTCTGTGCATGGCCAGGAACACTGTGTGAAAATTTATTACCCGCTTAAGAAGCACTTGTTGTTCAGTGAGAGAGAGAGGACTTGGAACAGGGATGGGGGACCCTATCGTCCTTTGGTACTGGCTGAGGCCAAAGAGAATTGGGGAAAAACAACATATGGAGGACCACTTGTCTCCCAGCTGTAATTTAGAACATGGTGGAGACCACATCATCAATTCCTGGGTGTTTGCTAATTCTGAAGACGCCTACTCAAAGCAACCACTGGGATGTACACAAAAGCCTTTTTTTTTTTTTAACTCTTTAGCTAAAATAACAGCAGCTTGTGAATATGGTGAATGTGCCGTGTAAAGTAGGGAGCAGCTATTTTTAACTCAAAACAACAGTCCCTGGAAATGTGGTTATTGAATTTGAATGATCTGGTGGGCAGATGCTTTGCTGCCACTGTAAACAGATTAGGGATGCATCTCTTCAGTTGCCAATCACAGATTTCGCCAGAGAGAAATGAAAACATTCCGTCCTCTTGGGAATGTCGTCTCCCTCCCCCCCCCCCCATTGGAAGACAGTTGAAACACATAGGCTGGCACGTGACAATAGGTTTTAAGATACTTGGAGGAGGTTGCCATTGTTTCTCGGTACTCACACAGTCGTTTCTTTTGTCCCACTGTCATTTCTGGCCGAATCGGTTTTGCAGGTTTCGAACAAAGCCAGATTGAGGATTGGCAAATGACATCCTTTGCCCTAAATTAGTTGTTTACTTCCATCACGGATATGTGTGCATGCCCTGAAAACATTCAGGTAGCTGCATTCTCCCTGGCAGGTGCCTCCAAAAGAAAAAACCAGCCTGCACCCAGTACTAGTCAGTTTCACAGAACTACCCAACCCAACCCCAGTATCTCTTTCCTGGGTAGTCACAGCAAGTCTATATACACATCCAAACTAGATGTTACCCTCGGACACATGTATTATTGCATCAGGTATGGGGAACCTGTGACCCTTCAGATTCTGCTGGACTACAAGTCCCATCATCCCTGACCACTGGCCTTACAGGATGGGACTGATGCAAGTTCGAGTCCAGCAACGTCTGGAGGGGCACAGGCTGCCCACCCCTGCATTGCACCCTTTTAAATCAGGGAAACCTGCTTTGTTTCCCCCCCACTTCAAAGTAGCCCTCCACTACAAGGTTTGCTGATGCAAATTTCCTATTGGAACTCATTTGAAGCTGTGAACCCGCTGGTGGGTGGGACTTGAAAATGGGAGGCTGGGGGGAATTTAAAATACTCACCTCCCTGCTTCTTGTCCAATCTCAATCGCCCCATCAGAAGTGGCCCTTCTTATTCAAAAATGACCACTGGGATGGCATCACAGGCATCTATTGTGTGTGATTTGGTCCTTAAGATATATGTGAAATTCAGAATTTTTGTGGGGGTTGGGGTTTTTGGCTCCTTTGTACTTATTTTCATATATGATGCATGCCCGGGGCACTCCCCCCCCCCCCCCCAGCCAGAACTCGCTGGTATTCAGTTCCAGCACCTCTCTCAGGTGGGCATCATTGCCACTCTTAAGAGAACGAGGGAGGTGTTCCTGGTGAGTTCTGCCACCTCTTTTCCTAGAAAAATAGCCCCGTGCACGCCCCTCTATTAACATCAGGGTCACAAGGGGTGAACAGTGGTAATTAGCAGTTTTTGAAGTCCAGCTGCGCTACACACACTTCTCATTTCTTGGAGAAGCCTCCTATGAAAGAGGGGAGAAGGTTTGTGACCCTCGCATGCCTCGCAGCGAGGAGAGGATCTTGCCGGAAAGACATGTGGTGACGGCCTAATAACCTCTTCCTTTGAATTTGCCTCCCATGCAAGCCGTATCAGTTACCGTTGTTTCATTGTTATGGAAGGAGGAGATGTTTCTGGATGGAATCCCATATGCAGATCAGAGAGCAGGCTTTAAAAACAGAGGGTGGGAAGTAGCTCTTCCACCTTGTACAGAAGTTTTGCTTTGTTTTTGAAACTGTGTGTGTGTGTGTGTGTGTGTGTGTGTGTGTGTGTTTTACCGGCTGAAACTTAAACAACTGAAAGAGCCCTACAAGGCAGAGGTCTAGGGAAGCCAGCCAGAGCAAAGAGAGGTTTGCAAACCACTTTTAATCACAATCAAGTGACTCTTATAAATATTTGCATATATGCCGCATCAAAGCCTCGTACGTTCATGTGATTCAGTCATGAAAGAGAAAGGGGAAAGCAACAGGACCGCCGTGGCTTGTGGCCGCTTGGATTAAGGATGGGCAGAGCACCAGGAGAGAGCAGACGTGCGGAGGAAGAGGGGAGCCCGCCAAAGTTTTAACAAACACGAAAAGAAATAAAAATAAATCTCTGGAACATTTATTGCCCCCCTTCGTTGGAAGGCTCGGGTTGGGGCTCTCAGCTTTCCCTCTCTGTGTGTATGGATGCGAGATTGCAAAATAGTAAAAAAAAATCAACCCGGATGGTCTTACTCCCCCCTCCCCCGCCCAAATAACAAAGAGAAAGTTGTTTATGTCTCCCCAAAACAGGAAACATATTGAATTAGTTCCACTCACTTAGGATAGTCTATCAAAGAGTAGCTGATGTGTCTGCTCTCTAGCAGGAAAAGCTGCACTTGCAGTTGAAGTGGACCAGACGCACATCAGCAGGGATTCTCATCAAATCTGAAAGATTTCCAAAGGGCATAATAACAATAATAATTTGTTTCGCCGTTGTTGTTCACGTGGAACCCTTGTGGCCCAGCACCGTGGCACTTTGCTGCGTTCCAGTGGGTCTAAGCAGCTTCAAATTGTCACTAGAGGTGACTGTTGTTGTTTAGTCGTTTAGTCGTGTCCGACTTCGTGACCCCATGGCCAGAGCACTCCAGGCACTTCTGTCTTCCACTGCCTCCCGCAGTTTGGTCAAACTCATGCTGGTAGCTTCGAGAACACTATCCAACCATCTCGTCCTCTGTCATCCCCTTCTTCTTGTGCCCTCAATGTTTCCCAGCATCAGGGTCTTTTCCAGGGAGTCTTCTCTTCTCATGAGGTGGCCAAGGTATTGGAGCCTCAGCTTCAGGATCTGTCCTTCCGGTGAGCACCTTAAGAATGGAGAGGTTTGATCTTCTTGCAGTCCATGGGACTCTCAAGAGTCTCCTCCAGCGCCATAATTCAAAAGCATCAATTCTTCAGCGATCAGCCTTCTTTATGGTCCAGCTCTCACTTCCATACATCACTACTGGGAAAACCATGGCTTTAACTATACCGACCTTTGTTGGCAAGGTGATGTCTCTGCTTTTTAAGATGCTGTCTAGGTTTGCCATCGCCTTTCTCCCAAGGAGCAGGTGTCTTTTAATTTCATGACTGCTGTCACCATCTGCAGTAATCATGGAGCCCAAGAAAGTAAAATCTCTCACTGCCTCCATTTCTTCCAGAGGTGATTGTACCAGGAGACAAATTGAAGTGGTTGCTCCATATGGGTGCCACCAATGACAAACTAGGAGACAGAGAAAGGACTTGGTGTGCTCTATCAGAAAGTACGAGACAAAGCTGATAAACAACTGGAACACCAGCGCAGTGTCGTGCTCCTGCACAGCTCTTGTTCCTTTTTTTTATGCACAGGAAAACTTTCTGGCAGATTGTGCCCCTTGCAGATTAGCATGCATTGGAGGGGAAGGGGCCACAGTAGGCCACCAGCTGGATTTCTGCTTCAGGAGCGGTGACAGAACAAGTTGCGCATGCTTAGGAAATTGTGTTGTTGTCCCCTCACAGTTTCAGACTGTGAATATAAGTAGTGTTCACACCAGCATCAGTTAAGTAAAGGTAAAGGTACCCCTGCCCGTACGGGCCAGTCTTGACAGACTCTAGGGTTGTGCGCTCATCTCACTCTATAGGCCGGGAGCCAGCGCTGTCCGCAGACACTTCCGGGTCACGTGGCCAGCGTGACGAAGCTACTCTGGTGAGCCAGAGCCGCACACGGAAACGCTGTTTACCTTCCCGCTAGTAAGCGGTCCCTATTTATCTACTTGCACCCGGGGGTGCTTGCAAACTGCTAGGTTGGCAGGCGCTGGGACTGAGCAGCGGGAGCGCACCCCGCAGCGGGGATTCGAACCGCCGACCATGCGATCAGCAAGTCCTAGGCGCTGAGGTTTTACCCACAGCGCCACCCGCGTCAGTTAGCTGCTTTTAAATAATTAGCGCCACCCGCGTCAGTTAGCTGCTTTTAAATAATTAGCAGTTTGAGCTATTATGTTTTGAGAGAGAAACTGTCAGAATTTAATTCATGTGTGCATGTGGATGGTGCACCCAACATCCCTTTAAAACAGTAGCAAAAAAAATAATAAATATTTTTTCTTGTCTGCCATTGCATCTGAAAGTGTTGTTCTGTGGAGTTTTTCCAAGTTTTGGTGAACTTCGGTTGCGGTGACTTTGCAGACTTCATAACTCCCGTTTAGTGTGATTTGGGAGCTTCCACTTCAAATACTGAGCCAGAATCGTAGCTGTCCAGGGCTTTGATTTCTTACTTAAGGTGTTTTTACCCCAGTCAGTATCACTTGTTGAGATGGAACCATCAACATAACTGATACATATTTCCGTAACAGATATCCAATTTCTGATTTTAAGTTTTAAATATTGTTTTTATGGTACCATTTTATGTATATTTGTTGCAAACCACTTTGATGTTTTCTTTACGAATTAATGTGTGTGTGTGTGTGTGTGTGTGTGTGTGTGTATATATATATATATATATGCAGGTTTTGGTGTCCTCGGGTATCTTCCCGTGTAAAAGTTGGGGTGTCTAGGCGACGTTTCGACGAGGTCTCACTCGTCATCTTCAGGCTGGTTCTTTCGGCTTCTTGTTACTGGAACAGAGCAGGATCTCAGTGTTTGAGTTCCTATAAATACTGTAGAGGAGGTATGGTGTATAGCCTCCAATGTTCTGGGCAGAGAGGAAGTTCCCAGGCTAGTGTGCCTTTTCTTCTTTTGTTCCTTAATTGCTTGAGGGATATCTTGAGTGATTTCTTGAGTGATATCCTGAGTACCACTTAGGTGGGTCATTAGGTGTGGATTAGTTGCTAAAGCCTTTGTGTCTTGACCTCTTGAACTTTGTGAAGAGTTTTTCTGAGAAGATGGGTGTACTACATTTAGTTGTGCTCTGGCTTGGCTTCGTGTATAGGGGCGAGCTGTGGTTTTGTGGCCTGTGCCACACCTAATGACCCACCTAAGTGGTACTCAGGATATCACTCAAGAAATCACTCAAGATATCCCTCAAGCAATTAAGGAACAAAAGAAGAAAAGGCACACTAGCCTGGGAACTTCCTCTCTGCCCAGAACATTGGAGGCTATACACCATACCTCCTCTACAGTATTTATAGGAACTCAAACACTGAGATCCTGCTCTGTTCCAGTAACAAGAAGCCGAAAGAACCAGCCTGAAGATGACGAGTGAGACCTCGTCGAAACGTCGCCTAGACACCCCAACTTTTACACGGGAAGATACCCGAGGACACCAAAACCTGCATTCCTGTACCCGTGAAAATCTACGAAAGCATATATATATATATATATATATATATATATATATATATATATAATGCGGGTAGTGCTGTGGTCTAAACCACAGAGCCTAGGGCTTGCCGATCAGAAGGTTGACAGTTCGAATCCCTGCAATGGGGTGAGCCCCCGTTGCTCAGTCCCAGCTCATGCCCACCTAGCAGTTCGAAAGCACATCAAAGTGCAAGTAGATACAGTGGTGCCCCGCAAGACGAATGCCTCGCAAGACGGAAAACCCGCTAGACAAAAGGGTTTTCCGTTTTGGAGGTGCTTCGCAAAACGAATTTCCTATGGGCTTGCTTCGCAAGATGAAAATGTCTTGCAAGTTCCTGCAGGTTTTTTTTCCTCCCCCCCCCCCTTTCCCCAAGCCGCTAAGCCGCTTATCAGCTGATCCGCTAAGCCGCTTATCAGCTGATCCGCTAAGCCGCTTATCAGCTGATCTGCTAAGCCGCTAATAGCGCTAATCCACTAAGCTTGCTTCGCAAGACGAAAAAACCGCAAGACGAAGAGACTCGCGGAACGGATTCTTTTCGTCTTGCGAGGCACCACTGTAAATAGGTACCTCTACGGCGGGAAGATAAATGGCATTTCTGTGTGCTGCTCTGGTTCGCCAGAAGCAGCTTAGTCATGCTGGCTACATGACCCGGAAGCTGTACGCCGGCTCCCTCAGCCAGTAAAGCGAGTTGAGTGCCGCAACCCCAGAGTCATCCGCAACTGGACCTAATGGTCAGGGGTCCCTTTACCTATCTATCTATATCTATCTATCTATCTATCTATCTATCTATCATCTATCATCTATCTATCTATCTATCTATCTATCTATCTATCTTTCTATCTATCTATCTATCTATCTATCTATCTATCTATCTATCTATCATCTATCTGATGTAGTCATTTCCTTAGTAATCTGCAGTTGACTGTCCCAGGATCTTTAGAAGCTCCCAAGCCAGATGGACAGATGAACAGATAGATAGTCATTTCCCCCTTATATTCGTAGTCTACCTTTCCTGAGATGGAGCCCAAGGTTGGGTACATGTGGTTCCCAAGCAGTCATCCATCTGCACACTGACCAAACCCATACCTGCTTAGATCCAGCAAGCTAGCAGCTCCATATGCATTCTGGCCATACCCTGGGACAGACGGATGGCTGGTGCAAGATATGCCTGTCCATGAGCCAATCACTGTAAGCAGCAGTGTTGAAAGGGGGGGGGGGAGGTAAATGGATAAACTGGTCGGTTGGAAGAGAAAATAATACTTGAGGTTGTATCTCCTGTGCAATCGAACCTCCCCTCCCTCTCCCCTCCCCTCATGACTTCCATACCTGCTCCAGATCTGCTCTGGATGGCTTGAGGAACATATTTAAGGTGGATCAGAGAGCGGAGAGGAAGTTCCGTTGCCCTGTCACTACACTAGTGGAGCCACTTCACTGGATACTGCCCATGACATAAAGCAGCTGTAAAATCAAGAGTTGACTTTTATGCATTTTTGCACCTGAAGCAAAAAAGAGAGACAAAATTAACATGCAGAGGATGCATTTTGGTATTAGCTTCCTCAGTCAGACCAAATCACGCGTGTTAGTCATGCAACACTAATTCCGTATGAGCTGCACTGCTGCATTTCCAAGCCTAAATTAAAGTGGCTGCTTTTAACCTCATAATTTACCAGAGTTGCTAGAACTGATGGAACTCCAGTAACATCTTGAAGGCCAACCCTTTGACCTTACCTACTCCTGCTTGATAGCCTTAAATGATTTGGGCGTAAGTTATTTGGTTATTGGCCTTTATTGGCGTAAGTTTAAACAATAAAATCATATAAAGGCATCCAAATACATTCATAATCCAAACACATACAATATATAAAACACTAGATAGCCACCATTGAATAAACCAGGCAACTTTAGATTTAGATTTAAAGATCTCGGCTAAATACCCCAAAGCAATCTTGGTAGTTTGGGGAGTATCATCCCTCAACAAATAACTGGATTACAGACTCTTTGTAAATCAATATTTTAAGCTGTAAGGGAGTCACTAGGAGATCTCTGCGAAGGGTGTCGAGAAGAGGACAATCCAAAATGTTGTGATCTGGTGTTTTCTTATTACAGGAGCAGAATCTGTTCTGGAAGGGGATTTTTTGAAACCTTCCAAACAAAACAGATGAGGGGAATCCATTTAGATGAGCTAGCTTAAAAGCTCTGTGATGCAATGGAGTATCTAAATTATAAAGGCAATTAGGCATTGCTCCATAGTGGGGCTGCAATCCTAAGTAAGCAGATGAACATACAAAAGGCTGGGAGGGGTAGAGTTTTTGGATTTCATGGTCTAGCAGTCTCTGCTTGATGACAGAGAAGATTTGTGACTCATCCAATAAAAGAAGGGAATCTATTACAATCCCTATTTGCCTGAGTTTGAGGATAATATCAGAAAACAATGTAAAATTATGTGTATCTCTCAATAAAGAAGTTAGTAAACTTTCTGGGTCTGTATTAAAGTGATTTTTTAACCAGTATTTAAAAGTCATAATCCAGCCCCTAGAGTCTAAGAGATGCTGGCCTAACTCTGCACAAATATCAAGATAGGAGATGTATTTTTGAAATCTTAGATTTTTTTTTGGAAAAAGGAGGCCTGTACACCCTCGACTTTGTTGTTAAAGTCAGTTATCCATAAAGGAGTTGCGAAACAGTTTTTTGCACTATAGCCCCTAACCGTTGCAGGCACACTACCATAAAAAAATAGAATTGTTTAATTCATGCTGCAGAGCATTTAGCTAAGTCAGTTATCCTGTTACAATGGGTCACCCATTTTAGATTGTAATAAAAGGTGATCCATTGGTCTTTAAAGCTTTTAACTTGTTTGATTTCTTGATCACCAATACACCATTTAGATGAATGCCAACTATTTGAAAATACCAAGATCTTGGATTTTGAGTAATTAATCGCTAGGCGATTTCCTTGGCAGAACGCTTTTAGACATCTAAAAGTGCCCAACTCTGGTGCAGGAGAGGAGGACAGTGTCATCAGCATATAAAACTATGGGAACTGCCTTAGGTCCTAACCTAGGAGCCATTCACAACAAATAGATGCTGTTTCATTAAATAGATGTGGAGCAAGAATACAGCTTTGTTTGACTTCTTTAGTAGTTGTAAAGATAGGTGATAAGTGGCCATCTGGGGAAATCTTCACCTGACACATAGTATTCGTATGCAGCTTTTTTTATCAAGAAAAGTAATCGGGGTTCTAGCCCAATAGCATTCAATTTCTCCCATAACAACCCCCTGGGTATCAAGTCAAAAGCACTTTAAAGGTAAAGGTAAAGGGACCCCTGACCATTAGTTCCAGTCGTGACCGACTCTGGGGTTGCGGCGCTCATTTCACTTTATTGGCCTAGGGAGCTGGTGCACAGCTTTTTAGGGTTTTGTGTTGTTACTGCATTCTTGGTCATGGTTTTGTTGTTCTAACCGTGTTTTCGTATACTTTTTTTAAAAAAAACTTGAGATAGTTTCCCCTGCTTTAAAGGAGTCTGAGAAACATTATAAATAAATATAATTAATTCTGAATCCTTGACTGATGAGCTCGTAGTAATCACTAGGTATTTTTGTTGTCAGTCTCTTTTGATCATTTTGCATGTTCTCCTTTACTAGTACAGTGGTGCCTCGCAAGACGAAATTAATTTGTTCCGCGAGTTTTTTCGTCTTGCGATTTTTTCGTCTTGCGAAGCACGGTTTCGGAAAAGTTTTGGAAAAGCTTCAAAAATCACCAAAGTCTTCAAAAACCTCAAAAAAGGCTACCACACCGCGTGCTATGAGTTGCTCCTCGAAGTCAAGTCGCAACTGTATTAATGGTTTTAAGAAAAAGGAAACAAACTTGCAAGACGTTTCCGTCTTGCAAAGCAAGCCCATAGGGAAAATCGTCTTGCGAAGCAACTCAAAAAACCAAAAACCCTTTTGTCTTGCGAGGCATTCGTCTTGCGAGGTACCACTGTACTTAATTCAAAGAGATCCTTCAGAGAGCAACTTTCTTCCCTATGGAGTTCCAGATCTATTTTTGGGGGACATTTGAAACATTCTGGAATGTCATGGGGTAGGGCAGGGCAGTTTGGAGCAGGGAAATTATGTGCAGAGAAAGGGCTAAATCTTCCCTCCGTTGCCACTTCTGCAATCCTGATCACCTCTCCTCAAAGAACACTTCCTGTTTTAGAAATTGCCATGGAGACAATATGGCTCACTACCATCTAATATGACAATGGCTCTTAATCTAAAGTGAGGCTCACTTGAACATTAAAACACTTAACATTTTAAACCAGCAATTAATATTTAAGTATAGCTACACAAATTGTTAAAAGAAGGAATCTACATTATTGCTCTGATGCCCATCAACGTGCAGAAATGATTTTTTCGGTTTCATGATGAAATACAACTGGTTATCCCCCCTTCTTTAGAGGAGAGGGACTTTATTGCTTTGTGTAAAGTCTTAGATTTGTTATACAATTGTCTGTTTCCTTTCCTCTTCTTTGAGATTCAGTCGAAATATTTAAAAGACAAAACATATTGTCAAGAGTTTAGATATTTTTTTCCTCCAGACTTTTCTTTCTTTCTTTCATAAAGCTACCCACAGCAAACTGCTTGTCATTAAATTCTATTTTCTTGGCAGTTGCTATTAAGCGTATGCAAGTCTGGAGTCATTTGTGAAACATCAGCTGTCATGAGTTTGTTCCAATTTATAATCATCCAGGATTTTCCACGTTGCTTTCAAAGAACAGGGTTAAATGCATGCCCCGAAAGAGAGTTGGAAATGGCTTGCTGATCTCTATTAATCTGCTGTTTCTATAATCAAACACATGTGTTTGTTTATCTGGTTAAATTGTTAATGATATCGAAATTGGCTGCTGGAAGCTGAATCATCCAGCAGACATTTCCGTCGCTGTTTCTTGAGTCTGCCTTGTGCTGTGGCCTGTAAAAGAACAATATATTCATAATTTTAAACCATTACACTAACTTCTTGCAGATCTCATCTCAACAAACCACCCCATCCCCTATTTTAGACGAGTGAGATTTGATGTCTCGGCGATGGAAAAAAACGCTTCCAACCTGGTGAAGGCAGAATTTAGAGTCTTTCGATTGCAGAATCCAAAGGCTCGTGTCTCGGAACAACGGATAGAACTGTATCAGGTAAAACTGTGGTGATCATTGCTGTCTCATGACTGTTACCTGTGTGACCCTTTCTGTGCAATGTAGAGTTCGGCTGATTTTAATGTACGCTCTCTCTTAACAGGGAACTGTGAGAAATGTAGTTCATGTGAGGCAGGTCTGGGGATCTGCAACAGAATTCTCACTACCTCACCAAACTACAATTCCCAGGATCCTTTGGGAGATGCCAGACCACTATAAATAGTATAAAGCAGATCTAAGTTTGTAGTATGTGTATTAACATATTCAAGAATCTCTTGCACGTTTTCTGTCAGATATGAGAGAAATGGGAAGAACAACTTGAACATGTATCCCAGCCAATTCAGTTTCACACTTACTTTAGAAACCATAGTTTAAGCCTCAGGTGTGAAAACAACCATGGTCTGTTGAATTATTTTGATTGGAGCTCATGGTCTCCCTCTTGCTGGGCTAGATGGGTCTTTGGGTTGATTCATAAGGGATTGTCTTATGTTCTTGGGAGCTGGAAAAGAAGGTTTCTCCTTAAGACGCTTTTACAGTAGAATTAAAAAAGTGGTACCTCAGCTTAAGAACTTACCGTATTTTTCGCCCTATAGGATGCACCTTTTCCCCTCCAAAAATGAAGGGGAAGTGTGTGTGCGTCCTATGGGGCGAATGCAGACTTCAGGAAGCTATCCGCAAGCCTTGGGAGCTCCGCGGGAGTTCCCGTCGGGCTCCCAAGGCTTGCGGATAGCAGCCTGCATCCCGAAGCCCGGGCTTCGTGCAGATATCGGGCAGCCCCACAAGCTCGGGGGGCAGTGGGGAGGTGCAGCGCCGCCATCCCGCTGTTCCCCGATCTGGGGAAAAAATAAATTTCCCCCCTTTATTTCCCCCCCAAAAAACTAGGTGCGCCCTATGGGCCGGTGCGCCCTATGGGGCGAAAAATACGGTAACTCATTCTGGAGGTTCGTTCTTAACCTGAAACTGTTTTTAACCTGAAGCACCACTTTAGCTAATGGGGCCTCCCGCAGCCGCCGCACGCTTTCTGTTCTCATACTGAAGCAACGTTCTTAACCTGAGGTATTATTTCTGGGTTAACGGCGTCTGTAACCTGAAGTGTCTGTAACCTGAAGCGTCTGTAACCCGAGGTACCACTATATTAGGTGGGCTGAAACTAAGTAGCTGTGTGAGTATTTTGCACTGGGTATTTTATTAAGGAACACTGCACTATATTATTGCACTTAACAGAGAAATGGTGGCGTCTTGTCAACCCAATGCATGCAGAAGGCCCCAGGTTCAAACCCCAGCACCTCCAAGTATGGCTGGAAGAGAACCCTTCCCCAAACCCTGGAGGGGTGCTGACACCCAACGTAGACAATGCTGAGCTAGATATACCAATAATAGTATAGGGCAGCTCCTATATTCCTCTGCTTGAATAATGCTTCTTTCTTCACTTGTGTCTTGCTCCTGTTGGCATGGTGATAGCACAGCACCCCTGAACAGTGAGGTTTAGGGTGAGCACTTCATAAGAATTCTGAACTAATATCAAACATAGTATTAATGAGGGCTGCATCCATGTATAATAATATAAAAAGGTAAAGGGACCCCTGACCATTAGGCCCAGTCGTGGCCGACTCTGGGGTTGCGGCGCTCTTCTCACTGTACTGGCCAAGGGAGCCGGCATACAGCTTCCGGGTTGTGTGGCCAGCATGACTAAGCTGCTTCTGGCGAACCAGAGCAGCGCACGGAAACGCCGTTTACCTTCCCGCCAGAGCGGTACCTATTTATCTACTTGCACTTTGACGTGCTTTCGAACTGCTAGGTTGGCAGGAGCTGGGACCAAGCAAGGGGAGCTCACCCCGCCACGGGGATTCGAACCGCCGACCTTCTGATCGGCAAGTCCTAGGCTCTGTGGTTTAACCCACAGCGCCACCCACGTCCCTAAGTATAATAATATAAATACATATAAATAATGTCATACATACTCAGAACTATGCCCCACTGATTTCTACAGTTAAGCAAGGATGGGATCCCAGCTTTACAGCTGTGTCTTATAAACATTTACTCAGAAGCCAGTCCAGTTCTTATTCCCAAGGACATGTGCTCAGGACTGCAGCCTTAGTTTGTTAAAAATCAGAGCCGAAAGCTGGGTGGAGTCTTTATCTCATCCTCAACCCGTCTGACCCCATTTTGTCGTCTTTGATTATTGATGCTGCTATACATTCCTGGGAGTTTGTTTTATTTTTGTTTCTAACCATTCCGTCACTTAACTGACTTTAAAAAAAGAAGCATTGGCTCACTTATTTGTTTGTTTAACATGTTTATACCCCACCCTTTAGCAAAAATAAAAATAAGAAAGACTCTTAGAGCAGCTTACAAAAATCAGTACTAAATTAATCCCTGCCCTCTCAGGCTCACAATCTAAAAAGACATGGCACATAAGGAAAAAGGAGTGGGTGGGAGGAGGAAAAAGCAAGCTCCACAACAAGTGCTTTCAACACAGTTATATAGTTCTATTCAAGCAGATTTCGGCCATCTAAAGTAGCAGCTCCTTGCCAGTGTCAGTGGTTGTCTTTTCCTTGATAAACCACAGTCCCCCCGCCCCCTGGATGCACTCTTCCTGTCCCCCTCTTCAGATCCAGGGGCAGAGTCGGTGACAGTGTCCAGGCCAGGAGGGCAGTTCCTGCCATACATTTCTTGCCTCAGACAGCTACTGTGATGGTATTTAGAGTCCTCCCTCATGGGAGTTTGATGGAGTTACCCCTCCTCTCTTAGCGATGTCTGTGGCACTTCATATACAGTGAACTTGCAGCTTCATATGCAATTCAGTTAAATCAGGGTGCTGAGATTTGAGACGCGGATGGTGCTGTGGTCTAAACCACTGAGCCTCTTGGGCTTGCTGATCAGAAGGTTGGCAGTTCAAATCCCCGCGACAGGGTGAGCTCCCATTGCTCGGTCCCAGCTCCTGCCAACCTAGCAATTCAAAAGCACACCCAAAAGTGCAAGTAGATAAATAGGAACTGCTCCGGCAGGAAGGTAAAAGGCGTTTCCATGCGCTGCTCTGGTTTCAGTGTTCCAGAAGTGGCTTAGTCATGCTGGCCACATTACCTGGAAAAACTGTCTGCAGACAAACACTGGCTCCCTCAGCCTGTAAAGTGAGATGAGCGCTGCAACCCCAGAGTCGTTTGCAACTGGACTTAACTGTCAGGGGTCCTTTACCTTTTTTTTTTAGCCCCCCCCAAAACCAGCAACAGGGACATGGCATTTTCAGCTTAACTTCACTGTGATTTTTCATGCGTTTTGTGTTTAGCCATTTCCCTCAAACGATGTCTGTGAAATGATTAATTGAAATTAGGAGCCTGCCTTATATTCTTACATCTTCAATCAGATAATAACACCACCACCCCTGAGCCAATTCATATAATTTAAGCCCTTTGTTTCGAACCCTGTTTTCTGCTTGTGTTTTCTGTTTCCTTTACCACATGGCTGCCAGGCTTCAGACTATAGATTGTTGATTATATTCTGTGTTGTGATAATTCACCACCATATGAGATACCATTTATATTTTTTTGTTTCAGACACGAAAACATATTGGGTTATCCTGGCTTTGGGGAGGGGTGAGGACAGGGGGTGACTTTGGTAAGCTGGGGGGTGGCTTTGGGGAGTTAGGGGGTTTGTCTGGATTGGCAGGGTTGGCAAGCAAAGAAACCAGGGGCACAGCCCCTGGTGTGTGTGAAAGAGTCAGTGACTTTTTAGTTTGATATAATAAAACTTGATTTAAAATTTGCATTCCACTTTTCCAACAAAGTGTTGAGTGACTCGCAGTAATGACAAGTGTTAACAATTAGTAAACGTTTCAGTCAATACGACCATAGCCTGAACTGAATATGGAAGTGATCAAGAAAGAGATCATCTCATGGTTTATTCATGGACTCTAATACTGGTTTACTGTCTGCAAAAAGCCACTTGCAGTTGCCATCTCGGCCTGTGATAAATGTGCTCAGATGATTTATTTTACCACTTCCACATTTATTTGAGGCTGGAGAAGCGGCAATTCCATGGATGGAAAGTAATCCTAGAATGCGGATGTGTGAATACTAGTCCTTTCAAATGGGGGCCGTTTGTGTACAGTCCCATTGACTACTGTACATACATCATCAGGCTGCAACGAGATGTTATGACAATCACCAAAAACAGTGGTTAGGCCTCATTTTCCCTCCAGTAATGTTTAGTAATTTATATTATTTATTCCTTATCTAGAGTTGTAGACCACCCTTCATCACTTTTATAATGATCTCAGGGCAGTTTCCAGAATATCATAAAATAAACATCATTATACACACACACACACACACACACACACACACACACACACACACACACCAGTTAAAACTATCATTAAAATTGCAGTTATTCTGAATGCTGCAGCCCAATTGCTGACAGGAATAAGATTCTGTCAGCATATTACACCTTTGTTCAAAGATCTGCACAGGCTGCTCTTTTGTTACAGGGCCAAGTTGAGTGTTTTACTATTGGTATATAAAGACGTGCCTTCTCAACCAATTTCAGCCTGCAGAACTTGCCCTTTTACAAGTGCCAAATAATGTTCATTCCACATTTTCAAGGAATCAGTCTTTAGACTGTGTCAGCACCTGAAACCCTTTTTAAGCCTATCCAGGCATATGAATTAGTTACCTGTATTCATTCTTAACATTTTACCAATTTTATTTTTGTTTTAATGTTAATTGTTTTAATGATGATGATTTTATGCATATTTGGTTTTCTAATAATTTTTGTGGATTTTAGATGTGTATTATTTGCAATTTTATTATGCACACCCCTTAAAACTAATAAAAAGAAACACCCCCAGAGCATCCTAAAATTACTGAAAACAAAAAGCAGCCTCGCTGGTTTATGCCTGGTAGAATAGGAATGTTTTCCCTTGATGGTGGCAGTCCATCAGGGTCTGTAGTCTGCTCTTTTGGCAGTAGGGTGTTCCATAGGTAGGGACCCACAACAGAGGAAGCTGTTGCACATGGCACAACCCAGTGGGGTTAGCAGTGAGACAAGGGCCCGGGATGGATGATATAGGAGAACGTGTCTCAAGAAACATGCCTGCCATGACATCATCATGCAATGCTATGACGTCATCGCCAGTGTGTTTCATAGTCATCAGCCAATGAAGCAGATTTAGCAGGAGAGTGTTTTGTTGGCAGCCATATTTCAGTCCCAATATGCCATTCTAGCCTCAGAGCTACACAGCATTGTTGTTAAGGAATCATAGAAGGGACCCAAGGGTCATCTAGTCCAGCCTCCTTGATGCAGGAATCACCTAAAGCATCCAAGACAGATAGGTGGCCACCCAACCTCTGTTTAAAAACCTCCAGTGAAGGAGAGTCCACGACCACCCGAAGAGGTCCATTCCACTGTTGAACAGCTCTTACTGCCGGAAAGTTATTCTGGATGTTTAGTTCTTTCTTGTAACGTGAAGCCATTGGTTCGAGTCCTATCCTCTGGAGCAGGAAAAAACAAGCTTGCTCCATCCAGGCAGGGTGCACAGAATTCCCCTGTCCCTCATAATAGTAAAGAGTCCTGTGAAAACTGAAACGTATTAAAGAGCCTTCCTGGGTTTGTCTCTTCCCATTAATGGGAGCTTACCATATAGTTGAAGCTATGGTTTTCCCAGTAGTGTTGTATGGAAGTGAGAGCTGGACCATAAAGAAGGCTGATCGCCAAAGAATTGATGCTTTTGAATTATGGTGCTGGAGGAGACTCTTGAGAGTCCCATGGACTGCAAGAAGATCAAACCGATCCATTCTTAAGGAAATCAGCCCTGAGTGCTCACTGGAAGGACAGATCGTGAAGTTGAGGCTCCAATACTTTGGCCACCTCATGAGAAGAGAAGACTCCCTGGAAAAGACCCTGATGCTGGGAAAGATGGAGGGCACAAGGAGAAGGGGACAACAGAGGATGAGATGGTTAGACAGTGTTCTCGAAGTTACGAACTCATGTTTGACCAAACTGCTGGAGGCAGTGGAAGACAGGAGTGCCTGGCATGCTCTGGTCCATGGGGTCACGAAGAGTCAGACACGACTAAACAACAACAACATAAGAGACTGTCCTCAACATAAGTTCTAACAAAAGACCAAGACTTTAGGTAATATAAGACGGATAAAAGTCCTTTAAAAGGGGGAAGGGGGAGGGAAATAAAATGATTAAACAAACAAGCTCAAGCATCCACCAGTGTCTCTTGCTATGTTTTGAAAGATTGATGCCAAATGCGGGATTTATTGGAATTTGATCAGATAAAAATTTGAATGTTGTGGGAATGTCTTTGAACCCGTCGACTTGGCGGCCCCTTTGGTAGCCTTCACCACATCTTTATTTTATTAAGGTGCTTCTGTATTTAGAAATAAACCGCTGCTCCCATTTTCCTTTTTCTTTTTATGAATAGGCATCCTGAAAAGGCACCCCTGGCAGAGTAGGACAAGCAGTAGGGGGGTGGGGTGGAGGGAGGAAGCAGAGCGGGGCACAAATCCTATCCGTTGTTTGGAGTGGTTGCAGCGAGATTGTTTTTATGGCAGTTTATTAGCTACAGACTATAAAACAATAACGTGTTCAAATGACTTCCTATGGAAACAGTGCCATGTTTTGGTAACACATCATAAAGCATCATGAGGAATGGAGCTGAAATTCTGGGTTTTATTACTACTGTTATCTGAGGCTTTAGCCTGCTTAGGTACCTGATAGGCTGCTGGATGGGAGGAATGCAATGATACAGGGAAGGAGGAGGAGAGGGGGACGCATTGAGCTGCACTGGGCTTCTAGCGGCAGCTCGGACCCCAGGGGGGACATTATATTACAAGGAAGGACTTGAGGAGGCAAAAGGTTTAAGGCATTTTTCTGCTCTCAGTTACACTGGTGTGGGTTTCGGATCACCAGTACGATTCCTTCAGATCCTGCTGAAATAAAGACGGGAAGAGATTGCTCATCATGATTGCATGATGGGCTCCACAAAGAGCAGAATAAGGTGGAATAGTTTGGGGGGGGGGTGTTGTAGAATGGACTGTACCACTTCATGCTGGAAGTGGGTGGGGGCCATCTTTTTTTTGAATTCTCCCCTGCACCAGCAGGGAATGGACTGGCTGGATGCAGAGGAGTGGTGAGTCCAGTCAAAGGCGACTATGGGGTTGCGACACTCATCTTGGCTTTCAGGCTGAGGGAGCCGGCGTTTGTACACAGACAGCTTTCCTGGTCATGTGGCCAGCATGACTAACCTGCAGTGGGACACCGTGATGGAAACCAGAGTGCACGGAAACGCCATTTACCTTCCTGCCGCAGTGATACCTGTTTATCTACTTGCACTGGTGTGCTTTCGAACTGCTAGGTTGGTAGGAGCTGGGACAGAGCAATAGGAGCTCACCCTGTTGTGGGGATTTGAACCGCCAACCTTCCGATCAACAAGCCCAAGAGACTCAGTGGTTTAGACCACTGCGCCACCCACTGGTGGGGGGCACCAGCTGGGGAACCAACAAAGAAGAAGGCTCAGAGCCAGGGGATCAGTGATGGGTCGACGATGAGTGGTCAGAATCTGAAGAAGTAACAGGGTTTAGTGAGCAGGAAGAGGCTGTGGCAGAGGGCAATCCAGAATCAGAGGCAGAAGTGCAGGCTGGAGAGGAGGGCAGCCAAGAGGCAGAGATGACGCAGGCTGCTGAAGAATAAGCCCTCTGGAATAAGTTACCAGCTGAAATTAGACAGGCTATACAGGGGCCTTGTTTACTGACATCGGTCTAGAAATCAAGATTGCTGGTTGCACCCATTGATCATCTTAAGTGTTTGCTACTATTGCTCCTTAAGATATTGGTGTTAATGCAGCTGTGAGACTTTGCAGCTGTCCACAGGATTCCTCTTGTGTAGCCTCACTTGTTTGTCACCAAAATGCTGATGACTAAGCTCTGTCTCTTGGCTTCATTCAGCCTTCCTGCAGCAAATGTATGTGACTTAGAGGAAAGCCAAGACAGGATTGTGCAAGAGCCATTCCACACCAGGCTTTATATTGGGCATAAAATCTAGCATCAAATTATCACCCTAGTTTATTTATTAATTCTCATGTTGGGATGCGATGGCACTGAATGGTGACCTCCAAATATTGGAAGAGGTGTGTCAAACAAAACAAAAAAGAGGGCTTGCTCTGGTTTAGTGGCTTTGCCTTCTATGGCTTGATGTTTTAATAAAACCTACCACGCCTCAGGCGAGCTACAGCTAAATGCTTGTGCCTTTTTTTTGCCGAGGTTTATTTGTTTTGCTTTGCATGACATCTTCGTTCCTGACAATCTCGACATCTCCCTCAACTTCAGGAAATTGCACCGAGCATTTCGGCATTTTCCTGGGGAGAAACTCTGTTTGTCTGTTTTTTGCTTGACGGTACTGAGACCGCTTTGTGCTGAACTGTAAAGTGAAGAAGACAGAAACAAGGGCGAGTTGTTGGGAAGCCTTCCCAGCTTTGTAGACGTTATTTTGCTCCGCTAGCTAGATCAGAGGTAGCAGCCAACCAATGTGGTGGCCTCCAGATGTTACTGAACTACATCTCCCATCATCCCTGACCATGGGCCATGCTGGCAAAGGCTGATGGGAGTTGGGGTCCAGCAACAACATCTGGAGGGCATAATATTGCCTACTCTGAAGCCAGATGATTAGTGACTTCTTTGCAATGTATTCCCACAATCGATAACTCATTCCATTACCATGAGATTATCCTGCGACATGATTACGGAAAATGTTTTGCATGGATCTCCACTTGTTGGTGGTACCAGATTATGGAGGTTAGTGAGAAATAACCTAGTCCACATGGAAGAACACTGATGTCATGTGGTATTTATTTGATCAGTTTCAGCAAATTTATACAGTACAGTGGAACCTCTACTCATGTACAGAATCCATTCCGGAGGTCCGTTTGTGAGTCGATCCGGGTCGCTGGTAGAAGCGCCGTTCTGCCCGTGTGCAGACGGTGGCAGCCACTTCTGAGCATGTGCAGATGGCAGAAGCTGCTTCTGCACGTGTGCGAATCGCGGCAAACCCAGTATTTACTTCCAGGTTTGCTGCGGTCACGAGTCGAATTGTTCGTGAGTAGGGGCGGTGGTAAGTCGAGGTTCTACTGTTTCTAAACGGTGTACAATGAAGATACAAAAAAGATGCAAATGATAAAATATGTTAAAATGTACTGTTAAACCAGAAAAGCTTACTTCAAATGCCTGTTGAAATCTTTAAAAGTCTTCATCAGACACCTGGTGTTCAAAAGGAAGGGGACCTGTCTAGAGGCACCAGCTTCTCAGGATGACGGGGGGGGGGGGGTCCTGATATCACGTATGGAGGCAGGAGGTGGAACCAAAAGCCCTCTGAACAATGTGGGGCCCAAAGTGCCTCCGCCCCCAGGAACTAGCACCTACGGTAGAGCTTTTCAAACTGTGTGTTGCGCGACACGTTAGTATGTCAGCTGCAGTGTGTAGGTATGTCGCACAAACGCTCCCCGCACTCCTCCTGGGGCTGGAAAGGGTTCGTTTCACTTCCGGTTTGCTAGTAAAACTGAATTACTGTGTCATGAAATGTTGCAAAACTGAATTACTGTGTTGCAAAATGATGCCTGTCCAAAAAGTGTCACCAGCTTGAAAAGTTTGGAAAGCACTGACCTACAGACCTGTGTGATCTCAGAGAATTAGGCCCACAAATCTGAATACGCAGTTTCTGGTGGATGCGAGCTGTACGTCTGACCCATGAGAGACTACCAACAGTGACTCCCCTGAATATCTCAGTGATCAGGCAGGGATATAAGGCACCAAACAGGCCTTATGATGTCCTGGACCCAAGATTTGACCTTGGCCTGGTAATGTATGAGCAGCCCATATGATTGTGTTACTGTTCTGCTATGGTTGTTGAAGTACCACTTCCTACATTTCCTGCTACACAGGTAGTTGTCATATGTAAGGATACAGCCTTGCAGTTGCTAACCGTCCTCATTCTTTATTGCTCTCCACACTTTCCATATACCTGCTCCTTAAAGAAACTCTCTGGCAATATTGAGAGTAATCATTTCCAACGTAGGCTAAAATTAGACAGTGTAGTGTTGTAGCCGGCAATGAAAATGGGATGTTGTTGGCAAATGTGGCTCTTTGATCAGACTGTCCGCTCCAGGAAAAAGACTGACACAGAGCAGTTCTGTATACACGGTGTTACCCTTGCAGATAGGAGGTGTATTGTTCATAACAGCCAGCATTAAGAGCTGGCAGTGAAAAGATGGGGCACCCAAAGAAAGAAACGAGCTGTGGATGGGGACAGGAAACCCACCAGCCCATTGTAGTTTGTCAACAGATCTCTGCACACATTGAAAACCATTTCTCACAGTCATGAGGGCTAGTAACATTCAATTTTTAAAAACATGTCTGTTTTTAAAAGGATGGAAGCAACCCTGTTGTGACTGTGTGAACTAATGTGGCTGCTACACCCACCCAAGCCGTAATTGGGTTTGGTCTGTGTCTGCAGCATGTACTCTTTATTTGCAAACTTGCATGATGAACGTGCTTGGCAATTTCTCAGGAAGCGGATCACAGAACTATAGGCTTTAAAACATTTGGCAAGTCATATGTACCTTTTGTATTTTGGCAAGAACTCTGCACCTCGTACAATAGTTTATAAGGACCACATTCTGCTCTCAATTATTGCCAGATCCAAACCTCGTTGAAGCCAAGGGAAAGACCCCTGTTGGCTTCCGTGGCTGCAATGCCATTCCCCTTTGCAATCGCACACCATTACGCAAGGCTGGCCGACAGAAGAGCAGGACGTGGAGGGTTTGGCAGGTAGGCCTGGTTGCCTAAAAAGGCCTGCTTGAACCCCTGTTGAATGACGTCTGTGCAAAATGTGCTGGAGCGGCTTTGCAGTAAGTGATGGACAACCTGAGTCACTTTCCCAGAAGAGAGAAGCAAACACATAGGATTAGTTGACACCAGAGCTGAAAACTCAAGTTTCCCCCCTTCCTTCCATGAAACATAAATGGTTCTCTCCCACCCCCGCTTTATCTTCACAACAGCTGGGATAGTTTGGGTGGTAGAGCATGAGACTCTTGATCTCAGGGTCATGGTTCATTCCTGCATTGCATGGGGGTAGCACTAGATGGTCCCTTCCAACTCAACACTTCCATGATTCTAACCTTCTGAGGCAGGTTAGGCTGAGAGATAGAGACTGGCCCAAGGTTATCCAATGGGCTTCAGGGCTGAGTGGGCAGCTGAACCAGGATCTGCTCCCATCATAGTCCAGTGCTCCAACCACCACAACGCAGGTGTGGCATGGACCAGCCTTTAGCAATTTAGATGGTAGATGAAGATACTAGCAAGTTAAACTTACCAATTTTGTATTGAACACGTTTTCCCCACCCCTGTGCGTATAAAATCTGTTTATGTGTTTATGGTGTGGCCGATGTAACTTAGAAGTCAACTTGTAGTTTAAAGTTGCATTCATGTCTGTTTATCGATGGCACTGGGTTCAGAGGCGCATTTTTGCTCACGTTGGTGACCTTAAAGAATGTACAGTCGATCTCTGTATTCTCATCATACACTGCTCACAAATACAGTGGTACCTCGGCTTAAGTACTTAATTCGTTCCAGAGGTCCGTTCTTAACCTGAAACTGTTCTTAACATGAAGCGCCATTTTAGCTAATGGAGCCTCCTGCTGCTGCCGCGCTGCCGGAGCACGATTTCTGTTCTTATCCTGAAGCACAGTTCTTAACCTGAAGCACTATTTCTGGGTTAGCGGAGTCTGTAACCTGAACCGTATGTAACCCGAAGTACCACTGAAGTCGGTTATATAACCAAGTAAGCATCACCTTGGGCTAGTCACACTTCTCTGAAGTCTCTCAGCCTCACTCACTTCACAGAGTGATTTATGTGGGGGAGGAAGGGAAAGGAGATTGTTAGCCGCTTTGAGATTCCTTAAGGGGAGTGAAAGGCGGGATATCAAGTCCAAACTCCTCCTCCTCCTCCTCCTCTTCTTCTTCTTCTTCTACAGAATAGGTTTCGGAGGTTTGCATGAGGTCATCATTTTGTACTTTGGATGTGAGACAGAGGGAGGGGTGGTGGTACCCATAATGGCGGCTGTGGGTAGGGGGATGGGGCACTAAGGTGGGGACACTATGTGGGGAGACTCAGATGCCTACAGGCCATCCCATTAGGCAGGTACCTTGTGGAATGGCTGCTGTGCTGTATGGCCTGCTAGTCTTCTATTGGTTCACAATGAAGTCTCACGCATCCACCTTTTGATTGTAGATGAAGGAGGCAACTTGGCATGTATTACTGAGATCTAGATGGAACTGATCTAACCCAGCTTTGCCCACATAGGTACTTGGTGCAGCACCAGTTTGTCGCCCTTCCTTTATTCAGCTTTAAAGTACAGTGGTACCTTGGGTTAAGAACTTAATTCGTTCTGGAGGTCCGTTCTTAAGCTGAAACTGTTCTTAACCTGAGGTACCACTTTAGCTATTGGGGCCTCCTGCTGCCGCCGCGCCGCCGCTGCGCAATTTCTGTTCTCATCCTGAAGCAAAGTTCTTAACCCGAGGTACTATTTCTGGGTTAGCGGAGTCTGTAACCTGAAGCGTCTGTAACCCGAGATACCACTGTATCTTATTTTGGTATTGCAGTTGTAGCTCATTATACTTCCCTTGCCACATAAGACAGGTAAATTTGCATGCATGGATGTTGTACTTTTCCCTGCAAGTTAAAACATGTCAATGTGACACTGGCAGCGCAGGTAAGGATTGCCAGTTTTACAAGCAAAAGCACTGGGCAAGTTGGGATGTCACAACAAACCATGGTTTATCTTGACAAGAGCGAGCAGCTGTGGGCCTTGGGTTGGTGTGTTCTGTTCCCCACCTCCTCTTCCAATGCAGGCATGTGCCGGAGGTGGGAAGGTCTTGTTGCCTTTTTAGATTTCATTTTGCCTGAATCCAACAAACTGTGGTTTGAAATTGGCTTGTTTTAACAAGCCATGGTTAAAATTAGGGTTTGGACAGCACACGAAAGTGTGGTTAATTTTTTTTAAAAAAGAAAGTTAGAGACCCCGACCCACTTTGTCTCTTTCCCATCAGTGTGCTGTAATGGCTAGCTACGGTTTGGGAGTTGTTGTTGTTTAGTCGTTTAGTCGTGTCCGACTCTTTGTGACCCCATGGACCAGAGCACGCCAGGCACTCCTGTCTTCCACTGCCTCCCACAGTTTGGTCAAACTCATGCTGGTAGATTCGAGAACTCTGTCCAACCATCTTGTCCTCTGTCGTCCCCTTCTCCTTGTGCCCTCCATCTTTCCCAACATCAGGGTCTTTTCCAGGGAGTCTTCTCTTCTCATGAGGTGGCCAAAGTATTGGAGCCTCAGCTTCACGATCTGTCCTTCCAGTGAGCACTCAGGGCTGATTCCCTTCAGAATGGAGAGGTTTGATCTTGTAGTCCATGGGACTCTCAAGAGTCTCCTCCAACACCATAATTCAAAAGCATCCATTCTTCGGCGATCAGCCTTCTTTATGGTCCAGCTCTCACTTCCATACATCACTACTGGGAAAACCATAGCTTTACCTATATGAACCTTTGTTGGCAAGGTGATGTCTGCTTTTTAGGATGCTGTCTAGGTTTGGGAGACTAGGGTCTAGATCGCCACTTGGTGACCTTGGGCTAGTCACTTCCTCGCAACCTGGCCTACCTCACAGGCTTGTTGTAGGGATTAAATGAGAAGGTGGGGAACCATGTATGCCTTGAGTTCCTTGGAGAAAAAGATGGTATGTAAATGAATGAATGAACCATGGTTCAAACTGTTTGTACTATTTGCCTTAGCTGATCACTGGACAGGGGAGCACCTAGCCCATGAAAGGCATTTCCCAAGCCCTGTGCATTGCAAGCCTGGCACCTTGGCAGTCACCTGGGGCACCTGCCACTAAATCTGGCTCTGGGCAGTGGAAAATGGTATCTGGGCACAGATGCTGGTACACTGTTAAAGCTAAGCAGGTCATGTCTTAATGATGGACATTCTGCTAGTAAATAAATCAGTGAAAGCAAGACTAGCATTTTTATTTTCCAAGATCTTTTTGAATCACGTTATCCTATGGAGAATTTTATATGCTTTTTTGAAAAGCTAACACACTCTGGGTTATATCAGAAATACGTAAAGCAGGTCAACACAAGTAAAAGAGGATGTAGTCTGGGTTTGAAATGTGCTTTTATTTTCCTCCAGTGTCCCGGCAATGATGAAATTCTAACCCACTTTGCTGTGGTTTGTAGCAACTTCTGGCTTTGAAAGCCTGGATCTCAGTTCTGTTACCTCTTTGTAATGCGCAGAGAGATCAAGCCAGGAGGGAAACAGTTCTGGGATGAGCAAAGAATCTTGGAGCCATGAGTTAAAGCTACTCTGATCTTTAAAACCCTAACCATCCTGCCATATTCATTTGCAACACAGGAACATACGCAGCAGCCCAGATGAAAAGCAGGATGCCACCAGGTCTGGTTGCAACATCAAAATTTGCAGGCTCAATGTTGGAATCCAATTTCGTTCTATATATTTATATCTATATCTACTGTATGTGATTGTTTGTAACTTGTTGAGTGCTGCAATTATCTTCTGTACCATTGCCATCTTCTTTTGAACTAGTTTTGAGCTAGTTTTTCTTCTCAGTGCAATCTTGGAAGCCCATAGCCAACAGAATGCATGTTGTCTTTTCTCGTTTGCAGGTTCTGAAAACCAAAGATCTAACATCACCTATGCAGCGCTACATTGATAGCAAGGTAGTTAAAACCAGAGCTGAAGGCGAGTGGCTATCTTTCGACGTAACTGATGCAGTACACGAGTGGCTCCACCACCGAGGTGACCATATCCTAAGCCTTTGATCATTTAGAGCCTGCCTGTGCTAAATCTAAATAGTTTCAGGTCTGCACTGGATCTAAAGGCAATTTCCCCTTCCTCCCCTTGTGTTTTGCAGACAGGAATCTTGGATTTAAGATAAGTTTACACTGTCCATGTTGCACATTCGTGCCTTCAAATAATTATATCATCCCAAATAAAAGTGAAGAGCTAGAGGCAAGATTTGCAGGTAATGACAAACCATAAAAATTAAAATTGTTATGTGATAAGTAAGAGGAGTTTTTACAGTACATGGAAAATACAAAAACCCAGTTCATTGAAAAGATTGAGCTCTGTGTGCTTAGTGTGTGTGTGTGTGTGTGTGTGTTGTGTGTGTTGTGTGTTGTGTGTTTGTAGAAAGAGTGATCTTGGTCACTCACCACATTTCTCCAGTGCAGCTAAGAGGGAATGCTCATGTTAACGCCAAAGTTTGTTGTTGTTTAGTCGTTTAGTCGTGTCCGACTCTTTGTGACCCCGTGGACCAGAGCACGCCAGGCACCAAAGTTTATTGAAGCCAAATATTGTTTGGATGATAACTGGGATTCCCCAGAAGCGGGATGCAAATCCCTGACTGGCTCCACACCCAAATCCAAGTGGATTCCTCAACTGAATCAAGTGGGAGCAAGTGGGTCATGGTTATTGAGTACTAGCAAATGAGAACAAAGGAAACATTTGTGGATAGATTTTTTTAAAAAAAACTGCAATCCACAAGAGTGTTTTAGGTCGGAATACATTGGAATTAAAAATCCATCTTGCAACAATAAAGGAACCCATAAATTGATTTAACAGAAAATTACAACAAAATTGAGAGGAATCAAATTCAGCGATAATTTAAATTGCCTGAGAAGGAAGATGAAGGGTCCCCATTCCATTGTCCATCTTATATCAAGCCCTCACCCCCGAGTTTGCTGCTTTTGCTTGTAGTTTACTTTACGGTAATTTAATTTAATTTAATTTACTCAAATACAGTAACGGGATCTGGAAGGATGAGTGTGTGTTTGTGTACAGAGATTGGGTTGTTGTTTTTCCTTTAGTGATGATACCTGGGTGGGTTTCAGTATTCTGTCAAAATTTATTTCCTGTTATCTTCTAGTGCAATCTAACCCCATACAAATCAATGAGTCAGACTTTTGTTTTCAGCCTTAGACTGCAGTCCTAAGCATACATATTAGGGTGTAAGTCCTATTGTGCTCAGTGGAACTTGATTCTAAGTAAGCATGCTTAGGACTGGACTGCACAGCATTTTTAGCTTAGATTAGTAGAGTGTATCAGAAGCGTAGAGTTAATATTTGAGTTAAATAAATATCTAAATGCATGTTGTACTGAAATAACTGTGAAAGAAAAAAACTTTAATATATTGTGTTACAACTGACTAAATGACTAATCATGAATGCAGATGAAGTTTATGATAGTTCATCTCCTGGCATTGTTATGTGCTGAAATTGCATTTTATTTTATTTTATCTGATTGAGGGCAGAATACATGTTCAGTTTGGATACTTCTCCAAACCACAGCTTGTCAGATTAGAAACGCAGCCTCCATCTTCTGTTGTACACCAGTTCCAACTTCCGTTTCTGGGTTGTTCTAACCATAGTTTGCCATGATATCCTATGCCAAATCATGATTAGTGCTAACCTACAAAGCAAGGTTTACAAACACATTTCAATTATGGTTCGGGGCTCAGCACTAACCATAGTTTCTACAACCCAGATGTCATACTATAGTAAAATAAAGATGAGTGTTGGTGTGTGATGAAGGAAGGCAGTGCTATAGAACTTCCCGAACAAAGGTTTGGAAGGTTGTCTCAAAGGAGCCACAGCAATCAACATAATGAGAACTTCCTATGAAATTTACATATGCATATCAGCATGCAATAAATGCTCCCACCCAATGCCAGTGCCTTCTGATTTTTTTCTTTCTGTGGTTCGAGTTTCTTGTAAAAAGTTGGTTTATATAATTTGTTCCAGAAGAGCAGCACAATATTTATTACCAAAATGTATTTTTTAAAGGTATTGATGACTACTACACATATCCCAGTGGTGAGAAATCTTTAAAGCCCAGTAGGAAAAAAAACAGTGGGAAGACCCCACATCTTCTGCTAATGTTATTGCCCTCCTACAGAGTTGAGTCGCAACAGTCCAGTCGGCGGAGGAAGCGTGCTCTAGATGCTGCCTATTGTTTTAGGTAATTATGGATTGAGGCGTTGTCTCTGCCTGTCTGCCTGCATGCGTAGAAATAGGTTAACATTAATAGAATATAAATTTGTTGTTGTTGTTTAGTCGTGTCCGACTCTTCGTGACCCCATGGACCAGAGCACACCAGGCACTTCTGTCTTCCACTGCCTCCCTCAGTTTGGTCAAACTCATGCTGGTAGCTTCGAGAACACTATCCAACCATCTCGTCCTCTGTCGTCCCCTTCTCCTTGTGCCCTCCATCTTTCCCAACATCAGGGTCTTTTCCAGGGAGTCTTCTCTTCTCATGAGGTGGCCAAAGTATTGGAGCTCAGCTTCACGATCTGTCCTTCCAGTGAGCACTCAGGGCTGATTTCCTTAAGAATTGAGAGGTTTGATCTTCTTCCATGGGACTCTCAAGAGTCTCCTCCAGCACCATAATTCAAATAAATATAAATAAATGCAGAATATAAATACAGCCCCATAATTCCCTGATTCTATTTTTTAAAAATGCCTCTTGCTAGGTATGAAGTAAGAGCAGTAGTTGAACACCTGAGTTCTTATAGTATCTTTACAACTGATTTAATGTAACAAAATTCGAATTTTCTTCCCAGTAAATTCCTTTATCTCCTACTGGCCTTAGTTGTAATGAAAGGACCACATTTACTTTGCACTACCCCACCCCCCGCAGAAAACAAAAAACCCATGCATATTGTGGCCAAGTTTAGATGTACAGTGGAACCTCAGTCTTTGAACGTAATCCGTTCCGGAAGATTGTTCAACTTCCGAAACGTTCGAAAACCGAGGATCAATGGATGGTCAGTAAAATCCATTGAAAAAATCAAAAGACACGTAGCGGAAGCTGTACGACTTCCGAAGCACGTTCAAAAATGAAAACAATTACTTCCAGGTTTTCAGTGTTCGGGTTCCAAATTGTTCAGCTTCTGAGACACTCGGAAACTGAGGTTCCACTGTAGCAGGAAACAGTATTTTTGGAAATATGGAATAACCTGTGATGAGCTTTGGGCTTGCATATACATTTCTATCTCTCTTCTACACCTAGTTTGCTCTTATAGCCCAGGAACTGGGACAACAGTTTGAACCTGATGTGTCATCACTAACCATAAGTTAAATAAACCATCGTTCCCTGAGTTCTGGTGTCATGGGAAACAAACTAAGCTAGCCCACATCCTATGCGCACCTGCTTAGGAGAAAGTCCCACTGAGTTTGTGAGATTTTCTTTTTCAATATAGTGCACAGGAAGGCGCTGCAGTATGCCAAGAGAGAACCCCCTGGTGTGCCCCTAAAACTTAAGTGAATAAAAAAAAATGAAAGTCTCCTGTAATTCCCTCCGCAGAGCAGGCTTCCCACTGTATCGCTGAATGATTTGCTGTTCTAGTCTTGCTTCCCACTGATCAGCCTCCATTGGAGATGAATAATGCTGTCACGTTTCTGCATTGCGTTTGTTTGAATCATCCATTCACCCCTGATGGAAAGAGTAGGGATTTTAGAAGGCATTGATTTCCGTTCCGACCCATGTTCATCGCACACAGCCCTGTTTCTGTTCTCCTGCAGTTCAGTTTCTGATGTAAAGTCATCTCTTTGCCTGCTGTGGTGGGACTTTATGGAATTAATTATGCAAATAATTAATCGCTGGATTGATTACTGGCCCAGACAAATAAGCAGACGTTGGCCATTTCTGCTCCTGTTTCAATTGCCATGAGATTGCCTCAACATCCCTGGCAGCGAGATAGATTGGAATCAACTGTTGTTGGAGATGTACCCAGAGGAATGACTCATGCAGAAACACCATTGGGCAAGTTTCAGATGTATTAAAAGTGGGCATGAGAAGGCCGTGGAGTCACCACAGGCTAGCTGTATCCCCTAGGGGCCAGTGATGCTTCCATCAGCCATGGCTACACATTTGGCCCATGTGAAAAGGACCCTACTTGCATATTGAAATATGCATATAGAACTCATTGACCAAGGAGAGGATCCTGGTTGGTCCAGAGTCCTCTCCCAGCTCTCTGGTTTCATGTAGGAGTTCTGCGGGGGCCTTTTCTCACATTTACTGAACAGGTAGCCAACTGGAAGTTACAGGGATGGCCAACGTGCTCCCTTTGCTCATGCTTTTATCTATTTCATTAACAAAATTTATATACCACTTTCCCAACAGAAGACCTAGAAGTGACTTATACTGGACAATATAAAATATTTGTTAACAGATACTAATAAAAGTGTTTAAAATATGCAAGGGGGTTATTACTGCTACCGCAGGGATAGCAAACATGGCACCCTCAGATGTTGTTGGACTCTATCTCCCATCATCCCTGACCACTGGACAGGCTTGGTCCAACAAGATCTGGAGAGCGCTACGTTGTATGTTTCTTACTATTTTGAAAGTAAATGTTTCTCGATCTAAAAATGAAGTGTACCCCTAATTCAGAAAAAAAAGCATCCATTTTGAGAATCATAGTATTGTAAAGTTGGAAGGGATCCCAAGGGTCGTGTGATCTAACCCCCTGCAATGCAGGAATCCCAACGAAAGTATCCACCCAAGTTTGATGGAACACTACATAGGGCTTACAAAGAATCTCTGTTTAGAGTTGCATTGAGCTCAGCTTCTTGCTCCCCAGCCCAGTTTTGGTGGCTGTGACTTTAATAATATGCTTGTCTGCAATTGCATTTTCAGGAACGTGCAAGACAACTGCTGCCTGCGCCCATTTTATATTGACTTCAAGAGAGATCTGGGATGGAAATGGATACATGAACCTAAAGGATACCATGCAAATTTCTGTGCAGGAGCTTGTCCTTATTTATGGAGCTCAGATACTCAGCATAGTAGAGTAAGTCTCTTCCTTTGCGGGGTGGGGGTTAGATTTGTTTCCTGATAGAATATTAACAATATATTGGGTGGGGTGGGTGCAGAAAAGCAGGCTTTTTGATAACAAAAATAAGTTTTTCTTTGTCCTCCCCCTGCAAAAAACCCCTGACAGCTAGTGCATTATACTAGTGTATTATTGACACAATACATTTCCAATACAATAAAATTTGGCGCTGCCAAAGTCTTTTAAAAATAACTGGTGCAACATGTCTAGTCTGCACACCAACTGAACATATTTCAAACAGGTCTGCCTTAACACCTTGTATTTTTAAGTCCAGTTGCACAGCACACTCTCTGGCACAATATCCTCCATCTCCCATCACGTGGCCAGGGATTATGGGAATTAGAGTCTGGGAACATCTGGAGGGCCACCGGTTCCCCATCCATGCCCTAAAACAGTCAGTGCCCAAGCAGGGCCAGGGCGATTTCATTCCGACCTCAGTGCCTTCTCCCTGCTGAAGCAGATGTCTGAGGAGTAGCGGCAACAGTTTCCTGGGCCTGTCCTGTTCTAAAATCAGTTTAGGCCCTTCTGTAGGCCAGGTTTTGATCTTCCACACGGCCTTAATGCACTGACTCCACCCATGGAAGTCATTCTAGGGCAGGCCTGCACAACACATGGGACTTCTACGTTGCGCAGGCCTGTTCTAGGGAAAAGAATTCTCCTGGGTGGCTGTGATTAGGATTGGGTGTGTTCCATGTGCTGGCTTGTGAAAACCCAGCACAGAATCTAGGGTCTGGCACACACTTTGGCATCCTGAAAATCCTGGCTTTCGTCGTTAACACAAAAGCCAGCGTCTCTTGGTTGCAGAGAGAAAGCTTGAAAGATTTGGGGCAGCGCCTGCTTATTTGAAGAGCTAAGGAAAGGTTGGGAAGGGTGGCTCTCGGTCTGCCCTTTATAATCCCTCTGCCCCCAATTCTACAGCTATAACCCCCTTGCCATTTTTCCTCTGCTCTGTCCCAGTGCCACCTCAACCCTTTCTCTCCATCCTATTCCAGTGCCATCCTAGTCTCCTTTTTAAATGGAAACAGTCTTAATTCACTGTAAGCCCAGGTTTCAAGAGATCAAAATCCTCACAGGACGCTGCCTCATCCAGAGTCAGACCATTGGTCCATCTATCTCAGAGTGGGGAACTTTTATGGCCAGATCCTTACCTCTGGGTGATGGAACCTGGCACCTTCTGCAGAGCACATACTCTGTCCCTGAACTGCTCCCCTTTCTAAACTGAAAGACGGTATACATGATTGTGGAATTCACTGTTAATGGAGGTTAGACCTCTCAGTGGCTACGCGTCACAGTGGCTATATGCTGCTTTTAGTATACTACTCTTTTCCAAGCACAATTCAAAGTGTTGGTGCTGACCTTTAAAGCCCTAAATGGCCTTGGCCCAGTATACCTGAAGGAGTGTCTCTACCCCCATCGTTCTACCCAGACACTGAGGTCCAGTGCCGAGGGCCTTCTGGCAGTTCCCTCATTGAGAGAAGCCAAGTTACAGGGAACCAGGCAGAGGACCTTCTCGATAGTGGCACCCGCCCTGTGGAATGCCCTCCCACCAGATGTCAAAGAGAAGAGCAACTACCAGACTTTTAGAAGACATCTGACGGCAGCCCCGTTTAGGGAAGCTTTTAATGTTTAACAGGCCACTGTATTTTAATACTTTGTTGGAAGCTGTCCAGAGTGGCTGTGGAAACCCAGCCAGATGGGTGGGGTATAAATAAATTATTATTATTATTATTATTATTATTATTATTATTATTATTATTATTATCATTACATTAAAAGCTGTTGGGTGGCAGCTATAGGAGAGGTCAGTTGGTCCCATGTCTTGCCTGTGGTCTTCCCAGAAGCATAGTGGTTGTCCACTATGAATGAATGTGAATCAATTAATTACGGTCCACTATGGAAACAGGATCCTGGGCTGATAAGCCTTTGGTCTGATCCAGCGTCCCAGTTCTTCACGTTTGTAAAAACCAAGCTGAAATCCATGGAACCTATGAAATGTGTTGCTGAGCATCTGGAGGAAATGCCTTCATCTCTCTTTCCTCTCTTTCCAGGTTCTCAGCTTGTATAACACTATCAACCCAGAAGCCTCTGCATCTCCATGCTGTGTATCCCAAGATTTGGAGCCCCTCACCATCTTGTATTACATTGGAAAAACGCCCAAAATCGAACAACTTTCTAACATGATCGTAAAGTCTTGCAAATGCAGCTAAGGGATATTCTGAAGCAGCACCAGCAAGTGCATTGGAAAAGAAAGGAAGAAAACAAAACATAAGAAGAAGAAGAAGAAATGTAAAGAACACATAGGGTCAAGCAGTGATTTAAAAAAAAAAACAAAGGAGGGAAAAAAAGCGGTACTAGTCCAAATCGTTTGAGAGTTTGTTTCATTGTTTTGCGTTTTGTTTTCAAAAAAAAACACCACACACCATCATCTGAAGCAAAAACCGTGAAGGCCTTATCCTACATTTCAACTACTTGGTTAGTGAGATAGACAAGAAGGAATTTTCTTTTAAAAAAAAAAAAGCAAAAAAAAAAAAATACTAACAAGAAAGAAAAGAAAATGAAAAAAAAACCTTTTAAAAAAATAAACACTGGAAGAATTTGATAGAGTTCTTATGTGAAAGGAAAAAAACAGGAAAAATATCCCATTCAGTGGAGTTGCTGTATCTGTTCCGTGGCTTACTTGACCTGCGTGTTACGCCATAGATGCTCTACCCATTCCCTGTAGTTCTTAGGAATTAACAGCGCATTATTTATTTTTGTGTTATATGATCAAATGAGGGGGCATGTCATTACCATGGGGGAGGGGTGGGGGGAACGAGGGAGCAAAAAAACAAACAAAAAACGAGCAGACCAAATAAACTGCAAGAAACCTGGTTTCATTCCTTAGAAACCTGAGCTCAAAAAAAGAGATTTTTTTAAAAAAAAACTCCTGCAAACCATGATTTGTTTAGCTCAGTTAAAACAGTAGTTCGCTATTTTTCAGGAAGTCTGCCTTAAAAAGAAAAAGCCACATACACCGTTGTTTCTCTTGCTGAGAGCCTATGCAAAGCCTCGCACCATTTGTTTTTATACTGAAAACCTTATCAATAAAGGACATTTTTGTTTCAGTCTCAAAGACAAGTCTATTAAGATTCTTTTAAACATATAAACATACCACCACCAGTGACTGTAAATGAACTAAACCGTCAGTTTAGTAAACCAGTGAAATATTTAACATGTACTGGTCTAATCTTCAGACCCTAATACGTTGCTGTATAGCTATTGCTTTGGGATTGTTGGTCTGCTTTATTTGTGTTTGCGCGGGATTTTCTTTTGTTTTTGTTTTTGTTTTGTATATGTAACCGTACCTATAGTATTACAATAGGTGGGTAGTAAGAAGCCAGCTTAATTGGAAACATATCTGTAGATCTCTATTGTAAACTATTAAAAAATTAAGTACTTTATGTGTAACGTGTAAATTTTCACCATATTTTTGTACTCTGTTAATACTGTCAACTCTGAAGAGTTTTAACTTAGGGGCTCTTGTTGATCACTTGGAATTGTGTGTTTCCCTCTAGCTGGCCAGTATGAGTGAAGCCCCTGATTTTTTTGTGTCCCCCCCCCCCCAACTTGCACTACAAATACATGTTTTGTAATATTTGCTATACATGAGCTTTGTATGTTGTTTTTCATCCTGACGATATAAGCTACCTGACTCCAATTTCATTCTGTTTCGGAAGAAGAAAATAAGGTAGAGTAAAAACAAAGCAAACAAAAGGCAGGCAAAAAAACCCACCCCTTAGTCATACATTTGAAAATGGGAGGCTTCAAAATGCTGAAGTTTAAAATCTCTGTTTGGGTGCTGGAGCAGAAGGCAATTCTGTTTTTTCCCAGATGGCAGGGACAACACAGAAGCAAAGACTTCTGCACTTCTGGACTTATAATTGATCTGCTTGTATAATAAGCCATTCCTTGGCCTGATCAAGTTGTAGTCACCCGTAGTTTGTCAAAGGGCACATCCAGCCACTTCAGATTAGCGCTGCGGTGGTGCTGGGGGTCTGCATGAGACCATGTATATGCATCAGCAATATGCAGGGGAAAGGCCACTTAACACGTGCAGCCTCACTTCTTCCACTTAGGGGGATTGGTTAGTTTCTGTTCTGTTTAATTCCATAACGGGGTATCGAAGTCAGTTCAGCCGCAGTCAAAATGAAAAGAGGAAAGTCACACGCTACACCCCCATTCTGATATAGCAGGCGCAGGGGTTTGGATCTTGGCTCTGCTGGAGCACCCACTGGGTGACCTTGCGCTAGTCGCCTTTTCTCAGCCTAGCCTACCTCACAGGGTGGTTGCAAGGATATAACCGGCATGTGTGCCGCCTTGAGCTCCTGGGAGGAAAAAGCATTCCGTTTTGCAATCCCAGACAGTCCTGTATTTGAAGGGCTGCTGGAATAGGCTTCTGTTTGAAGGAGTCCTCTGTTGCTCTTGTCTAGGCCAAGCTTGGCTTAAAGATAAAAACAGAAAGGAAGACTCAGGGCCATAAAGATGCCCAGTAACTGTTAGCAGCTGAGTGCAGGGTTCTACACATTGGCGATATGTATTGCATGTCTATTTAAATTAGAAATTATTTCCAAAATATGCATCACGACATAAATTAACACATGCAAAGTCCTTGCAAATGTCTTTTTTTGTGATGTGTGGGTTAAACCACAAAGCCTAGGACTTGCTGATCAGAAGGTCAGCGGTTCGAATCCCTGCGACAGGGTGAGGTCCAGTTGCGCGGTAACAGCTCCTGCCAACCTAGCAGTTCGAAAGCACGTCAAAGTGCAAGTAGATAAATAGGTACCACTCCGGCAGGAAGGTAAACGTCGTTTCCGTGCGCTGCTCTGGTTCGCCAGAAGCGGCTTAGTCATGCTGGCCAGCTCCCTCGGCCAATAAAGCGAGATGAGTGCGCAACCCCAGAGTCGGTCACGACTGGACCTAATGGTCAGGGGTCCCTTTACCTTTAAGTGGCCAACTTAGCTGCTAGGTGGGGAAGGAGAAGCATCTAGCTTGCCTGGGAAGATTTCAGGTTTGTTTCAAAAGAAAAGGTTTGCAGCTGGTTCAAATAGGGGAATGGCATTTGTACCGCACAGTTGTGCTCACACTTCCCCACATAGCCCAAACCTGCTTCCCTGCACATGCAGCCTAGCTAGGTTTGCGCATCACATGCCCAAGTATTTAGTCCTAAGTAATCCAGGGTGTGTTTAAAAAATCACAATAGTCCCTTTAAATTGATACAGTCAAGGGTGTGTTATGTTTCAAGATTGCGGTTTGATTCATACTTTCAGGAAGGTTTGAGTTTGAGGGGAACACAAGCCATGCATATGGGGGTTCACAATGAGGCAAATAAATTCAGCCACAGGGATCATTAGTTGTATGGTTGTATGCTATTAAAATGATCCATATTAAAATCACATCATTTTAACTCTGAATTTTAGTAAATAACATTCAGTTTGTTTAAACTGTAACCAGTAGTGCAATCCTACATATGTTTGATTGGGAGTAAGTCCCACTGTGGTTGGTTGGGCCTACACAGCCACAGTGGGAACACTGCCTTAACTGTTTTTTATCTGACCTAATTGCCAAACTGCTAAAGTGCTTTCCCCCAATGCTACACAGATTACATTTTGACAGCCACCTTGAGGGCTACAGACTCTGTCCCTGCAAAAGGACAAAATCGTACCTGTAGGACAGTCATTTGAACCCAGGGTTATTATTGTTCAGCTTTGCCTATCTTATCTGGAGATGATGAACATTTGTTTTCAAAGTTGTTGTCCGCAAATGACCAGTTTCTCAAATGATTTCTAGGATCAGGCCTTCCATCTGTGCATTTTTATTTTGTCTTACATAATTTATTCATTGCTTCCCCTGATGACGCCTTTCTCTTTTTCTTCATTAAAGTGCAAAAGCAACCACACAAAAGCTCCTTTTTGTTCAAATTATTTTATACTATTTTGATAGTAGTACATTTGCTTTTATCAAATGCATTCCGTTCCTACTTTTAGGAAGACACATGAACAAATGTTGGCTTTCATATGTGATTTCTGACCATTCCAAATGGATTCAGTCAGTGTCCAAAATCTATCTTCACAGTACAATCCTTTGCATGTTTACTCAGGAAAAGTCGCACTGCATTCAGTTAGGCTCACTCTCAGGTTAGTGTGCCTAGTCTGTACTTACTTGGGAGTAAGCCCAATTGAACAAAATGGAACTTACCTCTTAAAAGACATGAATAAAACTACATTCCTTTTTTAGGCTTTGTCAACGTCAACCAACTTTCAGACATTCGCTATTACAGTGGTACCTCTGGTTACGTGCTTAATTCGTTCCGGAGGTCCGTTCTTAACCTGAAACTGTTCTTAACCTGAAGCACCACTTTAGCTAATGGGGCCTCCCGCTGCCACTGCGCCGCTGGAGCACGATTTCTGTTCTCATCCTGAAGCAAAGTTCTTAACCTGAGGTACTATTTCTGGGTTAGCGGAGTCTGTAACCTGAAGCGTAAGTAACCCGAGGTACCACTGTACATTAATGATTTGAATGGTTCTGCATTAGTGTCTATAGGAATATGATAATGAAATGAAGATGTCATTTCCATCTAAGAAAACAGTCCAGAAATAGGACTTCCATATATTTTATTTGGAAATAGAGATTTGGTTGGGTTTTACTTGTGTGATATATTAAGCCGGTACATTAGCCATACTCTTTAACTTTCTCACAATAGAGGATTATTTGCACTGGGCCAAATCTTGATACATGCTGAATCGGTTCATGAAACACTGAAACAGAGGTACAAATAAGTCCTCTTCCCAAGAACCACTCACACGTTGAAGCCATGTTCGCATGCTGAAGCCACACCAACCAGCCCTGCCCCCAGTATCCTGCATGCTGACTTGACTGCTCTTGGCATCCCTAGCACAGCATGAGCACCAGGAAATCGGGGAGGAGTCGCTTGGCATGACTCCACTCGCACATTGATTCAATGTGTGGGTAGTTCTTGTGAAGAGGGATGTTGTTGCAATAAGAATGACTGGAAACTGAAACAAGTTTTCCAGAATAATGGCCACACTCTTGTTCTCCGGAGGCTCATAAGCTTCGGATCAAATGTTACAGCTCTTGTGTGGAGACTGCCAAAAAATGGCTCGAGAAACGTTGCACTCCATGCCGGCTGTGATGTTTTGAAAGCTGCTTTCCTCATGGTTCAACCAAGTAATGTGTAAATGCTCAGAATCAACGCTGCGAGTTGGCAGCCGCAGAGGAAGCTCTTCTGTGGAAGCTCTTCACATTCCTCAGGACAACCTTTTGAAAAGCGGTTTCCAACTGTGATGGCTGCCATGTGGATTCCCACACTCTCCACATAGAGCTGGAGGTCTAAGTACAAAATCCCCAAGAGAAGACCAGACGGACATTTCTATTCCAACTCTAGTCTTGGCAGTAACTCTTACTGAAGTCAGTGCAGGTTACCTGGAATAGGTATCTAATAGCTCAGTTTCACATGAAGCCTGTTTCTAGCAACAGGGTTAAATTCCACAAAAAACAGATACTACAGATACTGGATTGTCGCATTATATTAGGGGATATAACTTCTATATTTGAGGTAGCTTGGTCGTTCTGTCTTGGATGTTCTCCATATAGAAGAGGTCTGTCGGATTCTGTAATGCTTTATTTTCAAGGACTGGCACAGAAGTTCAGTGGTACCTCAGTTTTCGAACATCTCCGTTGACAAACGTTTCAGAACTCCATAAACCCGAAACTCCATAAACCTGAAAGTAAATGCTTCCCTTTTCAAACGCACTTTGGAAGTCGAACGGCTTCCGCTGAGGTACCACTGTATTTTTCTCAATTTCTCAATTTTCTCTATTAAATTTGCAGACCACCCTTTGCACCTCGGTTTTCAAACATTTCAGAACTCGAATGGTCTTCCAGAATGGATTACGTTCGAAAACTGAGGTACCACTGTATGTAATCAGAACCATTTGGATCCTTTTAAATTTGAGAGATTTCCCCCTACAGCTGAGATGGGGTCCCTGAGGCCCTGCAGCCATTTCTGAGGGCTTCAGCTCCCATCAGCTACAGTCAGCACTGCCAGTGGGGGAAGGGTATTGGGAGTTGTAGTCCAGTAATATCTGGAGGGTCACAGGATAGCTCCACCTCCTCCTCCTCTGTTGACATGGAGACAATGGAATCTCGGCTCCTAGGCCATTAAAGAAAAGTTTAAACAAGTTGCACTTTAACCTGTGTATCTCCAAATAACATACATATGATTCTCAGACTGAAGCAGGACATGAGATTCTGAACTGGGTATGAATTTGCTTTCTCTTGTGAAAATGGATTTATGTGGATGGCCAGTCTCAATGGGACCAAAATGTGGTCCCACACAAGTCCATAGACGTCCTGACATCTCACTGCTCATGAAGGATATATGTCCATTTTTGCCTAAGTGACCCAAACAGCAAAATGTACTACTATAGTCCAGGCTTCCTCAAACTTGGCCCTCCAGATGTTTTTGGGCTACAACCCCCATGATCCCTAGCTAGCAGGACCAGTGGTCAAGGATGATGGGAACTGTAGTCTCAAAACATCTGGAGGGCTGAGTTTGAGGAAGCCTGCTATAGTCCATAGTGTACTACCATGAATAGATGAGTTTAGATTTTTTTTGGGGGGGTGTCACAGGTTTACATTATGCCTTGAGCGGAATCCCCTTTATTTAGTTTAAAACCGAAATGAAAACGATTTGCTGAAGTAGAGATAAGGAGAATAAACCTTTCTGAAGCAATCAAAGCTTGCGTATTTTTTGCTATTCTTTTCCAATTCGGAAAAGCAAGAAGCTAATTGTGCTTTGCTGGGAATGGATTTCTGGCATGACTTAACAACTGAAAAAAATAAATCTATGAGTGTCATAATTAAAAATGGAAAATCAAATATTAGAATAATGGCAATGGACATTTTAGGCAAGAAACAGGACATGATTCAGGATTCATGGCTAGCACAGCTGCTTTTTAACTGGGAATGTGCATGGTTACACGTGCCCTGACACTTGGCAATCCCCTCTCCCTGGCACTGTAATGTTGGAAGTGTAGTGTGATTATTGCCCATCGCGCTTGACCCCAGTGGACAAAGTGCTCCTTAATTACAGGAGACTGTCAGTGCGGAGAGAGCCAGTGTGGTGTAACAGTTAGAGTATTGAACTAGGACCTAGGAGACCAGGGTTCAAACCCCAACTCAACCATGAAGCTTTCTGCCCTTGGGTCTGCCATAGCCTCTCAGCCTAACCTACCTCACAGGGATGTTGTGAGAATTAAATGAAGACAAGGAGAACCAGGTATGCCATCTTGAGCTCTCTTTGGAGAAAATGTGGGATGTAAATTCAATAAATAAATAAGGCATGTTTCAGTTACCATACATTATTCCACAACTCTATACTTACTGCTGGGGTCAGCTACAGAGCAGAATAATAAAAGTATTTCCCGCCTTCTCATGAACCACATTATTTTGAGAGAAAGAGTTCTGCAATCTGGGCGACAGTGCCAAGAAGGTCTGCTCTCATGTCTTCATTGAGCACATCTCCTAAGGTGGTTGGAAGCAGAGGACAGATACTGAACATAGTGCACAAAGAAGTTGATGCAGGAGATGGTGTTCTAAGTTAGCACTTCTTGTATCCTGTCCTCTCTTCAAGAATAGCAGGCAATGTACATGGGGGCTTCGATTTGTCTTATTTGTCTTCCCAAAGGTTAGTTAGCTTGAGAGCCCACAATTAACTCAATGAGCTTCATAATTGTGTTGGGATCATAGCCAGACACTGGAGAGACCTGTCAGGAGTAAGTATGGAGTGGACCAATGGTACCAATGGTTATTAGAAAAACTAACTAATAAACTGAAACTGACACGGGGACAAATAGAAGAAGATACCTTCACCCCGGTATGGCTCCCCTTTATCACATACACAGCCCAACAAGACAACAACAAGAATCCACCAACAGCATATGAATCAATATGGCTAACGTGATCCAAAAACACCCACCCACCCCACTCACACATGAAAACAAAGTTCACCACAGCCAATCACCACACCCTAGGCTAACCCCAACTTCTCTCACCACCAAAGGTGAGTAGTAAAGAGAACCTGCACAAGCGACGCTGACACAGAACCCCACACATAATGTTACACTAATGTCTCAACAAATGAAACTGATATGTAGAAAATGTAACTTGAAAAAAGAGACATTGCACATATTTCTGTAAACCAAGAAATCTTTAATAAAAAATATGTTGTTGTTGTTATTGTTATTTTGGGATCAGTGATGTAGTGGTCACTGGTTATGTGAGGTCACAATTCCTTACTCTTTCTGCAGGAGGGACCCCCTCACCAGCATTCTAGAGGCATCCAATCAGCATTTAAAGAGGAGCTTTATACTCAAAAACTTAGCATATAGCAACACCAAAAACACGAGGTGCTTTAGTTTCAAGACAATGACATGCAAGTTCTATTATGTACAATGGAACTACATAGAAAGCACAACTTAAGTCACTCTGAAAGAAGATACCGGAGCACTCTAAATCATTTGCTCATGTATGACCACAGAAAATAATAAATCCCATTGAAGCACAGGGAGATCTGCATTGGTTTTGCAATGCATTTCCTAATCTTAGAAGATTGTATATAGTATATATAGCAGACCGTCGCCTGTTCCGAGACATTGAAGCAAGGGATGTAAAGATAAGACCTCTGAGAAGCTTCGATATTCAGTTCTGCCCCAAGTCACGATGAGAGAAAACAACAGCTAGGAAGTGAAAGAGACAACACCATGTATGGAGAGAAGGAATCTCCTTGGATATAACAGTTTTCACGCGCAGGGCAGAATACAGATAATAGTTTGAGTTCCTCACTTGAAACTTTATAAATGTATATATTGTAACATCACAAATAGAAATTATTAATTATGTAGTTGTTGGACTAAGGCGTTATTATTATAACTGAAATGTAACTGACATTCATTAAGATTATGGAACGCAGTGATACAGAAATACACCCAAACCATCATGCGGAAGCCACTTTAACTAAAATGTATTAACTGGAAGTTCATTGGCACTTTGATAATCGTATAATTTGGGAATCAATTGTTTTTGTTGTAATTTGGCTGTTATTGGGAGTATATTAAAGGTAAAGGGACCCCTGACCATTAGGTCCAGTTGTGACCGACTCTGGGGTTGCGGCACTCATCTTGCTTTATTGGCCGAGGGAGCCGGCATACAGCTTCCGGGTCATGTGGCCAGCATGACTAAGCCGCTTCTGGCGAACCAGAGCAGCGCACGGAAACGCCGTTTACCTTCCCGCTGGAGCAGTACCTATTTATCTACTTGCACTTTAATGTGCTTTCGAACTGCTAGGTTGGCAGGAGCTGGGACAGAGGAACGGGAGCTCACTCCGTCGTGGGGATTCGAACTGCCGACCTTCTGATCGGCAAGTCCTAGGCTCTGTGGTTTAACCCACAGTGCCACCTGCGTCCCTGGGCGTATATTAGAAAACTAATAAAAAAATATTCTTAAAAAATAACCTTAGAAGGGGTGTGGCTGTGACTACCACGAAGGGATCCTCCACTTCTGCATTTGCAAGGCTTTTTTCCAGCCAGAACTCAGTTTCGGCACTTCTCAGGTGGGGGCCATTGCCATTATAAGAGAACAAGGGAAACATTCATGGTGAGCACCTCTTTTTCTAGAAAACTAGCACTGTGAATTTGCCACTACAGGTTAAGATCATGTCCAAAACTGTATACGCTACACAAAACATGCAATACATATAAGTGGGGGAGGGGACCATCATAAAAGGAACAGAATTTACTCTGAAAAGAGTTTATGATGTAGGATTGGAAATACGAGAACTGTCCCATCACTGTGAACAAGCAGCTATGTGTTATTAAAAGGTGGATGCATGTGCCAATTTTTCTGCTAGCAGTGCTTGTCTTTTCGCTTTCCCTACACTCCTTCTATATTGGTTGAGTCAATATGTCGTTAATAAAAGTAAAATATTTGATACGGAGGGTGGGGGAGGAGAACCTAATTGTATAAGTGTCTTGAAAACTTTCTATTTCCAAAGAAGAAGAAGAAGAAGAAGAAGAAGAAGAAGAAGAAGAAGAAGAAGTCCAGAATCTGCCTCTTAGATCAGACAGAACAAAGTCTATCAGGAGCCATGAGTTCTGGGAGAAAATAAACTGCAAGGTTATGTAATTATATGTGGTTATAAAGTAGATGTGAAGTCATGTAGTTGGCTTGTCACTGGGTATGGGTGTAACAGTAATTTCTTCATCTGTATATAAAATAAAATAAAACGGAACAGAAAACTATGAGAACTCCCAATCAAATTTGATATGCTAGTTTAATGAAGTAACCTGCTGGAATCCAAGAGTGAGTCTCAGGGGAATAAAAGAAACTACGTTGTGTTGGTCCAACAATCTAATCTTGCCTTTGAATGAACCATTTAATGCCAAACCAAAAAGTTGGCAAGAAAGGTCCAGTGACCACTATTTCCTGGGTTTTTGTTCTGCTTGCACATACTTCAGCAATGCTTACTATTTATAAAGTAGATTCGGAATCCAGAGCCCCCCCTTTTTTTACAGTGTTTAAGTAATTCATCTTTTGTGTCTTAAAGCTGTGAGATTGGTTGCTATTATTTAAACTAGCCACATGCCAACTAAATAGTAGGGTCTGGAGTGCTTACACAATACAGAATGAGGGGTGGGTAAAATGTATGGGGTGGTCCTTAGTATTTGACACCCTTATTCTTGCCAGATTCAGAACATCATTCTTGTAATGGGAAGGCTAGCAGATGGTATGTGTGAATGTAAATAGCAATCGGTACTTGGTGATGGTGGACTATTTCACAAACTACATAGAAATAGTATGTCTGAGAATCGTGTCAATAATGTAGCAGGCAGGCTACAGAGCATATCTGCACATTGTGGACTTTCTGAAAAAGCTTGTAGCAGACAATACTTCTCAGTTCATATCTGCAGTCTTAAAAGGTGGTGACCAGGTTGTTACTAATGATAGTTGGGATTTCAGGACATTGTTTCGTTTGAGGACTATTCATTACTAATTTGACACATTTTGAATTACCAAAATAGGACATGATTATATAGCAAGGGTTAAATGTAACTGGAGGAGAGGAGATGTAACGGAGAGCTTAACTGTTATGCTGCTATGCCAACCACAGGTAGTGCTGTATCTGAATTGCTGCTGTTCTAGACTATTTTTTAGCAATAAAGTTGTTGTCCTATTAGGCATCCATTTTGGCCTGGCCTCTTCTCTGAAAATAGCCTGACAATTTTGTAGATGTACCTTCCTTCCAATACACTGATTTGAAATATAGTGTTGTACTTTAGGCACTACTTGGAAGACAGAGAAACCCTATTGCCGAAAATCCCACACTGGTGCAAGTACACATAATTAATTACATGATAACAATTTACTTCTCAGACTTAGAAAAATGTAAACGTGGAAACTCTATAGAACTGTTTGATAAACTGACATTCTATTCAGATATCTTCTATGCTAGATCAGTTGCCTGGATCAGTCTAGGAAGACTCGGATACAATCATAGCATTGTAGAGTTGGAAGGGACCCCAAGGGCCATCTACTCAATGCCCTGCAATGCAGGGATCTCAGTTAAGCATCCATGACAGATGGCCATCCAACCTCTGCTTAAGAACCTCCAGTGAAGGAGAGTCCATGACCTTTCTGAGGGTGTTCGTTCCACTGTCAAACAACTCTTACCGTTAGAAAGTTCTTTCTGATGTTTAGTCAGAAGCTCCTTTCTTGTAACTTGAATCCATTGGTTCGGGTCCTAGCCTCTGGAGCAGAAGAAAACAAACTTGCTCCATCTTCAATGTAACAGCCCTTGAGATATGTGATGATGGCTATCATATCTCCTCTGAATCTCCTTTTTACCAGGCTATACAAACCTAACTCCCTCAACCATTCCTCATAAGACTTGGTTCCCAGACCCTTGATCATCTTGGTTGCCCTCCTGTGCACACGTTCCAGGAAGGGAAAGGAGAATGTTAGCCGCTTTGAGACTCCTGAAGGGGAGTGAAAGGCGGGATATCAAATCCAAACTCTTTCTTTCTTTCTTTCTTTCTTTCTTTCTTTCTTTCTTTCTTTCTTTCTTTCTTTCTTTCTTGTCAATAATATTCTTAAATTGTGGAAATAGTACTTCAAGTGTGGCCTAACCAAGGGAGAATAGAGCAGAACTATGACTTCCCTTGATTGGGGCACTATACTTCTGTTGATGCAGCCTAGGATATTACAAAACATGTAATTCTGTGAAAAGGAATGAGAGCATTCAGATTATTAATACATTACTATTCAAAGAAGAATTACTCAACTACTTTCTGTATATGGAAGATTAAGCACAACCTGGGAAAAACATCTAGTGGCTGTGTAAGAATCCAGGCCTTCATAAATCAGTAGAAGGATTTTTTTCAGGGGTAGGTGATGGACATGTAAATCCTGCTACCCAATCCCAGACCATATTATGTTACTATTAATCATTATTTAAAATTCTCTCCCCTGTGCAATATTGATCTCGTTTAGAACTGGCTGCTTCAAAGTCCCAGTTGAAGAAGAAAATAGAGGAATGTTTCCCCCCCAGCCATTAGGATTCTATAATTTATCCATGAACGAACTACATAGCTGTTATGAAACTGCAAATCCAACATGTACAAAGTTGGCACTGTGAGGATGCTACTGAAGAAGAAGAATGTGCCAAGGTCTCAGTGTTCCAGTTCTCAAAGGAAGCTCTCTCATTTTGAGGCATGATTCAGCCAGAATTCAAATAACCAAAGTCATTTTTTTTCGTGTGAGCCTATGCTTAGACCTCCTACTGAAAGTAGTGGGCTGCAAAAGTGCCTACATGTGACTGGATTCCACTGTAAGTTGAAGGATGTGGTGGCTGAGCTAGACCAACCTCACTGGTCTATGATACCATCAACCAGCCATGCATATTAATCTCTTAGAGCACAATCTATCCCTACTCAGAAGTTTAATAGGATTTATTCCAAGCTAAATAGGTATTGTTGTTGTTGTTTAGTCATTTAGTCATGTCCGACTCTTCGTGACCCCATGGACCAGAGCACACCAGGCACTCCTGTCTTCCACTGCCTCCCGCAACTTGGTCAAACTCATGTTGGTAGCTTCTAGAACACTGTCCAACCATCTCGTCCTCTGTCGTCCCCTTCTCCTTGTGCCCTCCATCTTTCCCAACATCAGGGTCTTTTCCAGGGAGTCTTCTCTTCTCATGAGGTGGCCAAAGTATTGGAGCCTCAGCTTCACGATCTGTCCTTCCAGTGAGCACTCAGGGCTGATTTCCTTCAGAATGGATAGGTTTGATCTTCTTGCAGTCCATGGGACTCTCCAGAGTCTTCTCCAGCACTGTAATTCAAAAGCATCAATTCTTCGGCGATCAGCCTTCTTCATGGTCCAGCTCTCACTTCCATACATCACTACTGGGAAAATCATAACCTTAACTATGCAGACCTTTGTCGTCAAGGTGATGTCTCTGCTTTTTAAGATGCTGTCTAGGTTTGTCATTGCTTTTCTCCCAAGAAGCAGGCATCTTTTAATTTCATGACTGTTGCAGTAGAACAGAGACAGTGCCTTATGTGATGAATGCAGGGCAGGCAGAAAACAATTCCTTCTTACATTCTCACACCTGCGTGCTTGAAAGTGGCCTCCATCCTGGGAAAGTAGCGTCCACATTATACATTTTACATCTATCTTTAACAGTCATGGTTGTCCCCTCCCCTGGCACACAAAGAATCCTGTGATTAAGGGTGCTGAGAATTGTCGAGAGACCCTCCTCACAGAACTACAACTCCCAGAGTTCCCTGGGAAGAGGGATTGATTGCTAAACCAGTTTACAACTTTGGTGTGGATAGGGGCAGCTTGAGGTGTTTTGCCCCACTTCTGCTCCCACGATGGGGGGAGCAAACTCCGCAAGGGCTTCTCCATGAGGTGGGGGGAGATCCTTTCTGGACCCTTCCGCCTGGAGGTGGAGTTTTGGATTGGCTGTTCCCTTCAGGAAAAGCCAGTGTAAAGCGCTGCCACCCTGCTAGGTGGTGGGGAGATCTTCCCCCACCCCACCCAGTGATACAGCTGGGTGGTGGAATGCCTCCACTTTCACTGATTCAGCAGGAGGGCTGAACTTTGTCACCGGTCTTTCTCTGCCCCTAGAGACTTGGGAGACCAGCGGCAAAGCTTCATGGCAGAATGGGGGGTGTGCTGCCCCTTACGGAGTGCTGCCCAAGGCAGCTGCCTCCCCCTGCCTCATGCAGGGGGCTGCTCTGGGTGTGGATGTGCCCAAAAGACTGATATCAAAACTTGACCCAGTAGGTAGCCTGACAGAGGCCTTGGAATGAACTCCGCATTGTCCATCTCTCAGCTCAAGATCAACAGTAGGGAAATGTGTTTGCTGGCTGGCTCCTCCATAGCAGAAAAGCTGAAGAATGATCTGTATTTGAAGAATTTCTGCATGAAGAATTTCAGAAGCTGAGCTTACCTTATTGTTGAGAGGTGGCTGTGGGTTGCCCAAAGGGATGGATGGTGCTGTCAGTTGTGGTTTCAGTTTCTCACTCTTCCAATCTTAACCTCAGCTCTTACCATTTCAACATTAGTTTGCTTTTTTTTTTAAGGAAAAAAAAATCTTCTCAAGAATTTGTCAACAGTTTAGTACACATTTCTCCACTTCTTCTTTTCCTTGTATCATATGAAATGATGACATGACAGCCTCCCATCAGGGTGGGAAGTTCATGGAGCAAATGCAGCCTGGCTTGGAGTTCCTCTCACCTCTTTTATAATCCAGTCCTGTCCCTTCAGCTTGATGGACTCCTTTGAAAGACTGCCAGTTGGCAATGATAACTCCTCATGGTACCGGCTTGTAGACTGAGCTGAAAAAACAACGACAGTGTATATATCTCAAGGAAAAGTGGGAGGTCAGCCAGATTCTTTCAGGACTTTTTTATAAGAATCAGCTCCTGGTATCCTAGGGCAGCTGCCAGGACCCCTGTTGAGCCCACCAGACACCTAGTGCTGTGCCGAAACCTGCTCTCCAATTTCTCAAAAGTTTTCTTGGCCTGTAAAAGAGGCTGCAATTCTTATGCCTCTAAAAGACGTCCATGCAACATTTATGACTAGTGGTAGTGGCTGGCAGAGCACAGAGGAGTGAGACTGTGTTTCCTACCTGGCTTCCAAACATGGAGGTTTTTGCCAGTTATTGAGAGGGAGAAGGGCAAGGTGCTATGGAGCTCAGCGTGGTGATAGGACAGCTCTTCAGTCCACCTCACCTCTCCCACTTTGCCTCTTGGTTACCGGCCACATCCTCCATGTTGGGAAGGCCTATTGGCCATGCTGCCCTGTTGGCCATTACTGATGATCAGCTAGCTCAGTGTTTCCCAAATTTGGGTCTCCAGCTGTTGTTGGACCACAACTCCCATTATCCCTGAACACTGGTCCTGCTAGCTAGAGATGATGGGAGTTGTAGTCCAAAAAACAGCTGGAGACCTATGTTTGGGGAACACTGAGCAAGACTGAATGTAGCTCACCAGGTAGAGAGACTGACCTGTTTTTGATCTTTGCACAGCACTTAGCAGGTGGTGATTGGTGTAAGTGAGTTCTGCTGGATTGAGAGTGAAGGTTGTTATCAGTAATGGATCCAACTTTGGTGAAGGCTTGGGCAAGAGGATCTCAGTAGGCCCTGCAGCTCTCAGTCGGGCCTGCTCCTCATCTTCACACAGTCACTGCTGCCCATCAGCTTGGTTTCACCCAAACAGCTGCCCAAAGCTGCCATACGTCTGAGAATCACGTCCTGGTGGATTTTTCCCCCAGCCCTATGGCAAGCAGGGTAACTTTGATAAAATATCTACTACTTTTTGTATTTTTACTGTTGCTACGATAACTGCTTTTGTTTCTGATGTTTCTGATCTGTTTTATATTTGTTTTATGGTTCTCTTTTGTAGGCTATCTTGGAAAATCTAGATTAATAAAATTATGGGGATTTTTTTTAAAAAAAGAAATTTCTACACCACATGAGTGTAAAAAAAAAGAAGACCTCAAAGTGGTTTACAAAACGAATAAAATTATCCATAAACACAGTTCAGAACAACCATTTTAAACCTAAAAAATTAAAATTTCATCAAAAACAGATTAAAACATGCATCAACCTTCTAGAAATGTGGCTAGGCTTGTCTAAACAAAAATGTTTTTAGCAGGCAGGGAAAGGAGTACAGGGAAGGCGCTTGCCTGATATCAATAGGCAGGCACTTTCAAAGTATAAGTGCTGCCAAACTAAAAGATCTATAGAGATGCATGTACTGTCCAGAAGTGCAGCTCCACATTGAACAACACTGAATGTCAGCGACTTCTAGATCGTGCCAACATTTTCCAAAGGACTCATTTGCCTTAGTTTTGCCAGTTCAGTACTGCAAATGAACCGAGATGAAAGCATCTTCGGAACCCCATCTAATTACAAGCGCAGCCACAAACGTTAAGAGTGAAATGGGACTTGTTCCTGAAAGAAAGCGCAGTGGAACAATATTATGCAGTGTACAAATTCCATCAAACCACTGTACAAATAAACAATGCTACTGAATCACACAACAAATCATCGTACAATTAGGCCACACAAGACCATCTGGTTTACAAAGCAGCCTCTGAGCCAGAGGAGAAAACTTTGAAGATAAATATTCCCATATGCGAAAGGCAAATAAAACAAAATTACTACTCGCATGGAGCATCATTCTGTAATGTAATTCTCCGTGGGAATAGAGGGTTTCATACAGGGACTGCTCCGTTTTGAACGAAATTTGACAGATGCAGAAGGGGATGGAGTTACAAATTGGTTTGGGCGCCGTAGGAGCTTGACTAACTGGCAGTGATGTTGGCTCTCTGGCTGTTTGTTTTCTGCTTGAGCGTATCATTGTGGATAATGCCTCAGAAGACAACTCAAAAGTGCACAATATATTTTAGTTTCTCCCCCCCCCCCCCACCTCCCAGTCTAGGGGTGGATAGGTGCATACATCAAGTTCCTCTCTGCTTTTCTAATAAAAACAGCCTTTATGCCATTTCAGACAACTGTGAGGTAAAAGTGCCACAACACTGAAGGCCCAATACCTATATTGTGTGGAAGGGGCTTCCTGAAAAGATGGCCTCTACAAGTGGCCCTCACAGGAACACAGGAAGTTGCCTTAAACTGAAACAGACCATTGGGCCATCTAGTTCAGTCTTTCTACATAGACTGGCAGTGTCTCTCTGGCGTTGTAAGGAAGGAATGCTCTCCCAGCCCTACCGAGAGATGCCAGGGAACTTGGGAACTTCTGACTGCAAGGCAGAGTCTCCACCACTGCATCCCTCACCTGCACAGTGTAGGTTAAATCAACACTAATTATGTTAAATCAACACCCACCACCTCTAATTTTATAAAGTTAAATTGTTTTCTTGTATCACATGCAACACTTCCCGAGTGGACGCGGCAGCCTTTCCTTAAGCCAGCCTTAAAAGGGTCATTTTTCCTCAGTCAGAGCCTGATTGAAATGCTCATGAAAGATGAAATCTCTGAAATCTCAGTGAGGCCTTTTCTCTGGGTCGACGTGCTCTGACAGCTGTTCCCTGAAAGACGCCATTGACCTCTTGAGCTTAGGGCTGTCCTTTGCCAGAAACCTACAAGGTTTCCAGAATCTTCATTTGTTTGCATAATGCCTGACATTTAGTAGCTTGTTTTCTATTTACCTCATTCCATATCTAATTTTATTTTATTTGACAGAGAAGGAATTTCTTGTTTTTTGGCGTCATGAGCCCATGGAGGGAAATTTGGTGGCGTAAAAGAAATTCTCTGTACTTGTATTTCTTTATTTCATTTATATCCCACCTTTTTCTCCAAGAAGCTCAAGGTGGCATACATGGTTCCCCTGTCCTCATTTAATCCTCACAACATCCCTGTGGAGTAGGTTAGTCAGAAAGGCAGGGACTGGCCCAAGTGAGCTTCATGGCCGAGTGGGGATCTGAACTCTGAACTCCCAAGTCTTTGTCCAACAGTCTATACCACACTGGCTTTAAATGACATGGTTCTGTCATGTCTTCAGTAGAGCCTGGAACTACGTGATGTTCTCCTTGTTTAGAATCTAATATGAACAGAGGTTATGCCCTAAAGCAGGGAATGGGGAACCTATGGCCCTCCAGATGTAGTTGAACTACAATTCCCATCACCTTTCACTTTGGCCATGCTGGCTGGGGTTGATGGGAGCTGTAGTCCAACCTTCTTGCAGGGGGCTGTGGTGGACCACTTAATAAACATTTTTTTTGGGGGGGGTGTCTATAACTCATATTTTGATAACCATAGTTCTGCCTTTTAGCCGATAATTTTCAGTGGAGGAAATTAGTAGACTGCCCCAGTTACACTGTGAAAGTATCACAGGTCCCCATTTCTGGGTGTTGTTATGCTGCATGCTATATCTGGCCCTGGACAGAACAGCCTCAATCTCTGTCATCAAAATAAATAAATCAAGTGTGTTGTCAAATATATATATATTCAACTATCCCCTGCATGGATAGACCACGGTCTGAGAACCTCTCCAATACAATGCTGTAATTTATCCTTCTTGGCAAAGCACATTCTCCTTATTTTGAAACATATAGTGAGTCAGAGCATTGGTCCTTCTAGCTCAGTATTACCTACACTGACTGGCAGCAGGCCTTCAGGGTTTAAGGAAGGAGTCACTCTGTTCCACTCTAGAGTTTCTTTGTTCAGGCAGGTAGGATGTTGATTACATAGATTTCATTTCTCTGAAATGGCAAGCATCATGAGGAGGGACAAAGGAAAGGGGAGTTACCTCATAATTTCCCCCCTTTTCTCTTCCCATCACTCTTCCTCCAACACCATGTAAGCGACATTATTCACTCTGTAAAGATACTTGGGAAACTTGCTAAGTTTTTCCCTCAGGCCTGCAGTGGATGTACGCTGGGGAACAGGAAATGTGGAGTCTTGTGATGCAGATTGTTATACCAGATGACAATCATAGCACATGCTATTTGTGTAGATCAGTGGTGTAAGTGAGTCATCATGTGGAGCTGACCTTAGCTGCTGTGAAAATGGGCCTTTCAGTCATCATCGCCATAAAAATTCCAGAATCTTCGAAGCCAATGCTATGCTAGAATTTCAAGTTCTTCTCCAATAAGCAATGGTAATTCGTTCGGAAATAGTCGCAACACCCCTGAAGTCAATGGCAATCTTTTCAGGAAGGGTGGGCTAAGACTAGCTACTGAATTTGGACTCTGGTAACAGCCCTGGCTAGATTTTAAGTCAAAATCTTCCTTCTCACTCAATATTTCTTAGCTTGCCCTTATGCAAGAAGATTGAAATCCAGTATCTCAGAGAAAGCAAGTCATTCTTCTTTGAGATCACCTATGCTATGGTGTGGCTCTCCAGATAAGTGTCCCTATTTTTCAGGGATGTCCCTGATTTAGAACAGCCATCCCAGTTTCTTTGACCCCAGAATGTCCCACTTTCCCCTATTTTCATTGGAAAAATGTTGGAGGGTATGGAGTTGTCCGACCTCCAAGCTGTCTGAAGGCAATACTGTATAGGAAAGTTTTTTTAATGTTTAATGTTGTATTATGTTTTTATATATGTTAGAAGCTGCCTAGAGTGGCTGGTAAGATGTGTGGGGCATAAATGGTAAAATTATCATTATGAAATGGGACGTCCCTATTTTCTCTGGGGAAATGTTGGAGGGGATGCAGATGTTGATGGTCTACAACCTCCATCATCTCTGAATATTGGCTCAGCTGGCTGTGGCTGATGGGAGTTGAAGTCCAACAACAACTGAGGGCCCACAGCTTCCCCACTCCTGACCTTATAGAGTTGTACTTATTCCTAAAAGCTGAGAGCCTGGCTGGGCAAAAGGTCCTGGAGGGCCACAATGTGGAAGAAGACCAGAAAAGCTACACTGACTGGGCAGAATAGGAGCCTTGGACACACTTGAGCATACTTGTGACTTGGAACTCCTTCTGGGCTTCCAAAGAGGCATCTGATTGGCTACTGTGGGAAACAGGATAAAGGACTAGATAGGCCACTGGTTTGATTCAGTAAGGATCTTTCTTATGTTCTTGTAGAAGAAGAGTTTGGATTTGATATCCTGCTTTATCACTACCCTAAGGAGTCTCAAAGATACCCTCTGGTATCTCAGTGATAAACTGCTTCTGAACAGGAAGGTTCCATTTGAACAAAACCTAAGCTTAACTAGGGGCTTTCATGGATAAGCTGGGGTGAAGCCAGATAGAAGAGCCCCATCTAAAGTCAGAAGAAGCCACCCCCAGTCAGAAGAAGAAGAGTTTGGATTTGATATCCTGCTTTATCACTACCCGAAGGAGTCTCAAAGCAGCTAACATTCTCCTCTCCCTTCCTCCCCCACAACAAACACTCTGTGAGGTGAGTGAGACTGAGAGACTTCAGAGAAGTGTGACTAGCCCAAGGTCACCCAGCAGCTGCATGTGGAGAAGCAGAGATGCAAACCCGGTTCACCAGATTTAACCACTACACCACACTGGATCAGTAGCTTTACTGAGTGTGTGCAGTGATAAAAGATGAGTCTTACAGGCAACAGCCTGCAACCTAAAATGGTAGATGCTATAATCCTTGACTGTTGAAGATCTGTGTTATGAAGTACATTTAAGTTGTAACTGAAAATGCTTGGAATGGTGGTATGGTTCAGCCTTTAAACTTGTTGCCAGATGATCAGCCAGCCTCTGCCATTGTGACTTTACCAGCAGCCTCTTGCACAGGAATGAGCAGGCAATTTGAGGACCAGCACAGCTTCACTATAGCCGCAGGTTCCCCATCCCTGGCTCAAACCATTACTAAGCATTCACATGTCTGTAAGAAATGTGCACAACTTGGCCTGCCATTAGTAATCCCCCCCCCCCCCAAGTAATGGCATGTTTTGAAAGTATGATGTTCTTACAACTTATTTACTTGGTTCAGTGCACAGGCAACATCTGGTTTCCAGTTGAATCCAGGGCTAACCGAGGCTCAGTGAGCATCAGATGTCTTGCCTGAGGTTGCGCACTGATTGGTGCCTCAGTCCCCCATTTGAACTCAGCAACTTCTTAGTTCCCAAGCTCAGATCTGAAGGAATGACTGGACTGCGTGGGCCTTTCTAGTCCACATTCAACATTATGAGGCCATTTCCTCCGGCTCTGCCTTGGATGTTGTTGTTGTTATTGTGGTGAGCTTTTAAAAATTCTCTTTCCCTTGCATTGGTTGTGCCAGGCCATATTATGGAGCTCACCATTTGACACTTGGGGCCGGCAGCTCCGATTTTGCTTCTTAATTGTATGTTGCTGCAAAATGTCAAGCCGCTTGTCCAAGATAAGGGAGATAAATTGTGCAGGAATCAGACGATGTTTTGCTGTGCTCCACTCTCCTGGAGCCTAACAGGAGGCCTTAGCTTGAGAACCTTGTGGAGTATTCGGAATGAAGTTTCCTAATGGGCACATGCATAGTGTCTTTCCATAACCACGATTACCACTTACACACATGCTGTGGGGAAAAGGAATTCAAAGCCAAGGCAGTCATGGCTTCCCCCATAGGATCCTGGGAACTGTAGTTTGTTAAGGGTGCTGAGAGTTGTTAGGCGATTCATTTCCCTTCAGAAAGCTATGGTTCTCAGGGTGGTTTAACAGTCCATCCCTCTTCCCAGTGAACTCCTGGAATTGTAGCTCTGTGATGGAAATGGGGGGCATCTGTGACATAAGAAAGAGCCACATGAGAATGAAGTGAAAGCCCTGTGGGATCCTTCCCCCATTTCTGACACCAGAGATGCAAAGAAGAAGCCCTTTGCAGATGTGCTCTTTGAAGCAGCCACCTCCTCCTTTAAACATTAGAGCAAGCAGGTGGGTGGTGGTGTTTAAAGGAAAAGGGGCAGCTGCTTCAAAGAGCGTTTTTGCTCAGACAGGAGTGCAGGAGATTTGCAATGGAGTGTAAGCAATTTTGACAGGTGGGCAGCAAGACAGGTCAATGCAGAAAGATCTATTTCATAGTGGAACATTTGCAAACCACTACAATGGAGCTGCTCTAACCATGCAGTCCTTTTATTTGTATAGACAAAAGCCTCCTCCTAACAGAGCCAAAAGGGGGGAAATGGTTTCTCCTGAGCCACTGATAATTTAGAATCTGACACATCAGCTGGCTTCAGAGCCATGAAAACGCTCTGATAATGGGTTTGGGGGGGGGGGGGGGCGTTGGTAGGAAAAAGAAATATTCCAAGCTGTAATGATTAATGAGCAGACATAAAGAGGGAACACAAACTTATGGGAAACCATTTCAAACGGTGATGTCAGCAAGGAACAATTCGCAGACATAATTGCTAAAAAATTATCAGAGACTTCCTTGTCAAGTATTTTGTATGTTTATAAAGCTGTTGGTGACTCATTGAAAGCAGTCTGGGAGACTTATTTGATTTGGAATCAGGGTTTTATTATAGCTTAGCTGTTATGTAATAGTTTATTCAGACTAACGGTCAGCTATTCTTTCATGTCAACAGAGCCCGTGTGTGTGTGGCAAGAGGCTCCTTGTAATTCTTTCAGCAAAATGATATCTAAATGCTTTTCCATACTTTTGCATTTCGGATGCTGCCTCCATTGAGAATGCACTGGGGGGAACCGCTCTTGGCTTCATTATCCTCTAGCTTCGCTGAGATGCCCAGACCAATGCTGAAGTCCACAAGGATTAACTTTATATTGGGTGTGCAAATAGCCCTTCACCTAGTCACCAGTGGTGAGTACAAATCCTCCCCAAGTGAGCAGCAAGGAATCTTCTGTAAATTGGAAAAAGAACTGGTTTCTTCATATTTCCTCTTAGACTGTCAGTATGCCACATATAAATAATACAGGTATATGGGGACAGGTGGAGAGGTAAACTTGCAGACTAGAAACTTTTTTGAACTTATATGCAAGGCAACACAAATCCTCAAGCTACTGGTAGCTGTGAGAGTGCGCAGAGTGGGTACCATCAATGCAGCTGTGATGACATCCTCTGCATGAGTACACCCTGCTCTGGTGCCTGTCAGTTGCCCTGCCAGACTTATAGGTTACAAGGAAACACTTTCTCCTCCTCTTCTTCCTCCTTATGTGTTTTCCAGATATGCTATTTCATCATCATTTCTCTCTTGCTAGGACTCACTCTATGTTCTTGTAATTTGTCATTTCTGTAATTTGTTTTACAGGATTTTAAAATTGTAATATTTTTTTGGGTAACCTGCCCTTATGAAGGTGGATGGGTAAGAAAGATAATCAATATTGCTACACGCCACCCTAGTCTCCCAGCAGTGTGAGATTCCAGGCAAGCTTACCCAGGGTTTGTGTTTCCTTTCGGGAATGAGGCACAGCGGAGACTGTGGTGTCTTTATGATATATGGTTTGTTTATTCATAAATACAACCTGAGCCCTTGATGGAGGGATTCACAGCATTAAGAGGGTCTTGTTTCTCCGATAGCTGCAGCCTTGGATTCAAGCATCAATCAACCATTGTGTTCTGATCCTCTCTCCAGCCTTTCCCAGCCTGCAACTTTTTCCTCCTCTAGGTCACATCACAGCCACCTCTCATCTCTACATCAGACTCTAGCTTTGTCTTCTAACTGACTCTGAGATGGCCCTACCCACTGATCATCTGGGCCTTTGCTGTCTTAATGGCCCATTACCTTTCCTTTGTTTTCTCAATGGTCCATTTCCCAGGCGATCTCCTGAACATGGGAAGCTGGGTCCAGGGATTAGGAGTTTTGAATCCAGTTTAACACACACAAACCTTGATTAGAATCTAACACTTACTGGACCCAGGAATTTAGGGGTCATAAGAATACTATTAATAATGACCATTGTATACAGGTCTTTAGTACTCTATGCTGCCTCTTCCCCCTCCCAACCCAGCCATTTCTGCCATTAACTCTAAATCACCTCTTTCTCACCAGGACTATGAGTATGGTTTGGTGAAACTGATTTTGACTCTGTTTGATGCCTTGGATCCAGATCACTCAAACAATTTCCTGATTGCCCACAATCTGCTTTCCCACTCTGCCCTCTGGCCCTTGGCTATGCTGACATTGCTAGTTTTGAACTGCCTGTGCATACATAAACAATCCATTATACGGTCACTAAGCCAAAAGCTGGCCTAGTGACCTACAATGCCACTGGTTGATATATGGTGCTGATGCTTAAAAAATGGCATCAGGAAAGTAATAGACTTGGAGGAAAACTCCGATGAATAACAGAAAAGAGAACATGAAGTTTCCCCTATCAGAATCTGCACACTTGAAGTTTAGAGACCTAACACAAATATGAATTCTACCTTCTAAAACTGCTATTTTTCTACTGTGCAATTTTGAAAATTGTGGTTGCCTGAATGGTAGCGTTGACCCAAATTGTGGAATACATAACATAGTCTGCCATGCCAGTGCAACAGCCACAGTTTGTGACATTGCTTTGGCACTTTGGTCATTGTGCTTTATCTAACCTGCTGTTTCCCCCTGGAGCAGCTTGTAGGACTGGAAAATAATGGAAGTAAATTTGATTTAAGTTGTGTGAGCAAGCATATTGAACAGGCTAGCAGTTTTGTGTGCTTTTGACTAGGTTTATTTTAGTGGTGTTTTCAGTGCATACTTAACACTGTCATTTAAGCAGGGCAAGTGCATTTGCTGATCCTCCTGAGCCATGGTAGGTTTTGCAATTAGGATCACTAACGCTTTCCAGCGCCACTAAGGTTCAAAGCAAAATTGCAAATAATCTGGATGCAATTATTGGGTTGGCACAGGAACTATGATAGGGGGATTACACACTGCTTTTTCTTAAACACTTTAGCACAATAAGATCTTCAGTTATGTTACCACTTTATTCATTGGGGGGTTTTTATATTAAAAAACTAAAAAGACCCACCAAGGGAGATGTCACCAGACAATTCTCACCATTGACTCAGAAGGCTCCTTAGTTCTTTGTATCCGAGTTTTAGCCAGAGAACTACAACACGGTTAAGCCAGGGTAATTAGTGTTAAGATGACGAGCATCAGGCCAATTCATAACTTTTTAAAGTTTATAGGAAGTCGAATCTGGAGATCACTTCCAGACTTCAGAGAAACTGGTCTATCTGAATTTTCAAAGAAAAGATAAGTACAGTGGTACTTCTGGTTCCGAACTTAACTTGTTCCAGAGGTTTGTTCTTAAGCTGAAACCGTTCTTATCCTGAGGCGCACTTTCAATAATGGGGCCTGCCTCTGGCATGCGATTTCCATTTGCATCTTGGGGCAAAGTTCACAACCAGGAGCAGTTACTTCCGGGTTAGCAGAGCTTGTAACCTGAAGCGTTCGTAACCAGAAGCGTTGGTAACCAGAGGTACCACTGTAACAAGATTCCAGTTTAAGAAGGGACACTCTAGGACAGTGTTGGGGGATCTATGGCTTACTAAATGTGGTTGGTTCCCATAATCTCTGACCGTTGACCATACTGGCTGGGGTTGATGGGATCTGAAGTCCAACAACATTCTCCTACCCTGCTAGAGAGGCCACTGAAGCTCCCTCCAAGTGGTGTGATGGCGAGAGGTGTAGCCCAAGTCTATGCATCTTCTACATGAGTAAATTCCATGGTGTGTCATGGGACTTACTTTCAGGAAAGAGAACATCAGGGCTCCTGCCACGTGTGCCAGCACAGAATACACCTAGAGCTCCCACATAAAGACCAGAACTCAGGTACATGTAGCTGCTGTGTTGGTGGTGGGAGGAATTAAACATTTGATGCTGTTGCTAGAAAATAGTTACTATGCTGACACGTCCTCTTAACCAAAAGATGATGTATAAGAAGCAACCAGCTTTACGAGAATTGTCCGTGCTTTTGTTCCACACATTTTTGAGAAAGATGAAGATGAACTGGAAAGAATTCCGAGGACAACATGGATGATAAAAGATTCAGAATGCCAGACCTCTGAGGGAAGGTTGGAAGAAATGGGAATGTTTAGTCTCAAGAGCAGAGAGCTGAAAGAGAACATGGCCACAGTCTTTAGTTATGTAAAAATCTGGAATGAAAGGATGCAAAAATACAATTGTTCTGCTTGGCCTCTTAGGAGAGGGCAAGCTGGATTTATGGTATAGGAAGAACAACTTGGGCAGCAGCTCAGGAACTGTAACAGCCTTACCAGGAACAGATAGGCAACAAAATAAATTGCCCGTGGGAGCTTGGGGAATCTCCCTTATTGGGCTCTTTAAAAACCCCCAGGTTAAATAAGCATATGGCAAGACTTTTCCCAGAACAATTAATCTTGCCATAGCATAAATCATAGGCAGTGTATAATGGCATATAATGTTCTTTCTCATATGCACACTTAACCTGGGGGTATATCCCATTGAAATGAGCAGACTGACTTCTGAGTGGATGTGTAGGATTGTGTTCTAAGGCTCTTCATAATTCAATGGAACCTCCTTCTGGGCAGATATGTATAGGACTGCATAGTAAATTAAGCCCTTTTCAGGCATCAAATGAATGAGTGAGGACTCCGGTTGAATAGGGGCATGGGACAGGTGGGGGAAACACACGTGTGCCCCAATGTTCCTGTGTTCACCTCTCCATCCCCTTCTCTTTTCTGCGTGAGCATGAAAATCTGCAGAAAATCCTAAAGAACCTAATCACATTCAGCTTAACAGATTCCTGGTTGCAGGAAAGATTCTAACCACAGTTCAATGGAACACAGTTCCAATCTCCCTTCAGACTTTCACACCAAATGCACAAAGCTTGGGAGAGGGAAGCCAGTGAGACTTGGGGGGCAGGCGGGTAGGGGAACTACACCTTCCTGAGCAAAACATTAGATCTCTCTAAAATAGTCACAAGCACAAGGAAACAGAGGGTGTGATCTAAGCAGAAAGTGACCGTAGCTCTAGATGAGCTTGTAACATTCCTGCAAGCCAATATGACCATATACAGATTTTATTTTTGAGCATGTTCATAGCTAAGCTGCCACCAGTGATCTGCTCTTATTGATAAACATTTTCCAGGTGATATATTTCACAAAGTCCACAGGGAGTTAAATTGGGACGAATTAATAATTTATCGAGCCAAGTATACTGTCTCTGAGGGCCAAAGTACAGTACAAGCTGTTCTTAATGTGTAAAGTGCCTCTTGCCTTTCTCTTTTACTTAACTGCAAGCAATTGCACCAATAAATGGGAGGGAGCAATTGCTCTTAGGCTTAACTCCACAGGCCCCGCCAGAGATGGCTCCAAGATTTGAAAGGCCCACCCTCAGTGAATCTACTTCTTCATCACCATTCTCACAGCAGGCGGCTGCCCTTCCTCATCCTTGCCTCCACCTGTTTGCTTACCAGGCAGAGTGCCAACGAGGAAGTCAGAAAGGCCACCTGCCACTCCTCCTTCTCACCACTGCTGGGCCAGAGGGAGACATGAGTGAACAAGCAGGTTGCAATGGAGAAGAGAGAAGAAGCAGGTCCTGGGGGCTCTCGCCCCTGCCCACCTCCCTTCTTTACCTTGAAACCGGAGAGCTTGTAAAATAGAGGACACCTTCAAATAGAGGAGTGCCCTTGAACATCCTTCAAACAGGAATTTCCTCTACAATGTAGTCCTAAAGTAGTCATGGCCTTCCTAGATGATGAAGATAATTTATTACCCTTCCTTCACCCCAGGGCCTGCTGGCTTGGTCCTGGGAAAGTGGGTCTCCAGGGCCCTGTACACACGTGTGTCTGACGTCAGTACGCCTACAGGTGCATTTTTGAGAGGGGGTGTGACTAGGTGCCCCCCCCGCTCCCTCATTGGAGCCTGGCTCTGGCAGGCGGAGCTCCTCTCAAGGGTCAAGTCTGACCCGGAGGCAGATTGGAGGAGAGGCGGCAGCAGCAGCAGCAGCAGCAGTGGTGTAGGAAGGGGGCCGGTGGGGGCGGTCTGCCCCTGGTGTCATCTCTGTGACAAAATCCCTCCTGGGTGGATCATTGCACCGCCCCCTGGGTGCCGATCGCCAGGTCGATCGCCCCCAATGGGTGACAATTGCCTCCAATGGGTGCCAGCCATAGGCTCCCGCTGCCCACCCGCTGCCTCCCCCCCAGTTGTAGGGTGGATGAGGCCCACGGCATGCCCCATCTCTATGAGCGCCATGCACCCCATCCCTCCCTAAGGGCGCCTATCTGTGCCCCGCCCCTATGGGTGCTGCATGCCCTGCCCCTATGGGTGGTTCTCCCTGCCCCTGGGCGCGCTGCCCCAGGTGCCCAAGAGGCTTCCTCTGCTGTTGAGTGTTACTGCCCCTCTCCTGCGATGGGGTGCCCATGCGAGGGAACAGCCAGCTCCTTCACACCCAGTCTCAGCACCGCTCCTGGGTCAGGTTTGACCTGAGAGGCAGAGAGAGGAAGGAGAGCCGCTCTTCTCCTCAGCTGGACCTGCGTAAAAATTTGTGGCTGCCCTGCCCCTTCATGGGGAATGTTGTGGGGGCTAGAGCACCCACAGCCCCTCACACTCGGTGCCTATGCTTCCCCCTAAGGCCCTAGGCTAGGGTATAACAATGGTTTAAAGCAACTGACACTCACAGAAATTAGGTGAGCCTTGAAAATATATATACAGTGGTACCTCGGGTTAAATACTTAATTTGTTCCGGAGGTCTGTACTTAACCTGAAACTGTTCTTAACCTGAAGCACCACTTTAGCTAATGGGGCCTCCCGCTGCCGCAGTGCCGCAGGAGCACGATTTCTGTTCTCAACCTGAAGCAAAGTTCTTAACCTGAAGCACTATTTCTGGGTTAGCAGAGTCTGTACCACTGCACACCTCAAGGACCAGGGCAAAGTAGTGCATATTCAGCATACACTGGAAGCTGTATAAAGAAGGTTCCAGACATAAGGGAATTCCACAACTTTGGGGGCTGCCACAGAGAATGCCCACTTCCAGGCTGCAAGCCCCCAAACTTTTAAGGGTGATGAAACAGCCAAGAGAGCCTCCCTCTGCCAATCTTAGCACCAGTGAGGGTCTGTTGGGATGGAGGTGGTCTTACAGGTACGAGGGGTAGCTCCAACTGGTGGTGATGAGTCCTTGTGGTGGAACAAGCCTGCTGCTCAGACATTTGATAAGGAATGGAATCATAGAATTCACTCTTCCAAACCTTACCTGCTCCACTTTATGAACCTACCTATGATATTTGGAAATACCTTTTAAAATAAGGGGATTCTGCTTCCTGGTGTGACTTTTTAACGTTCCAGAGCCAGGAATGGAGACCTGCACATCTCTTACTTGCACAGTTTGCATGAGTACTGTTCAACATCTATGGGTCTGTGGGGGGGAAGGAGGTGGGGTTTGGGAAGCAGAGGGCAACTGAGCAATGGAGGCCTGGAAAAAGAGTGTGAGCAGAATGCCAAAAAGCATTGTTGAGCAGAATCCATTCCATTCCATTAGCCAAAGAAGCTGAAAGTCCCCTTCCCCCAGCCCCCCACCATATACACTTTTTAAAATTACATTTTTAGTAGTTTCCCAAAACTCTTAACACAAGAGAGTGGCGGGTGGGTGAAACAGAGCCTTGAGAAATCACACTTTTCTTTTAGCTTGACAAATCCCAGAACCTTTTGCATTTTTAAACCTTTTAAAATTTCTTTTTGGCTCCTTTTTAAAATATTAATAATGATGATATAACCAGACTGCCTAAAAATAAGCAGTAGCGTTTTTTCCCTTACAGATGGGAGAAACCTGCCAAAAAAGAAGTGTGGGGTTTTGATTTCTGTAGCGTGTTTCTAATACTTCCAACACTGAACCCAGAACTTATTCATTTCCTGCTTCCTCCAAGAAATCATCTCAGTGAAGGGACAGTGGGAATGGGTGGTTTTGTGTCAGTAACAACAACAACAACAACAAAGACGTCTCTCTCTCTCTCTGCTCTCTGTACTTTAATCTCGTTGCACTCAGAAATTGCACTCAGAAATTCCCAACACCATTTACTAAGAAATAGAAAGTCATGTCCAAAGTATCTCTCTCAGACAGCGGATGTTCCTGATAAGAAACTCTAGGAAGGCAGTGACTCCATTCAGGCTGGCAAATGCGAATGATCAAATTCACCTCTCTGTATGGTGCTGGAGGAGACTCTTGAGAGTCTCACGGACTGCAAGAAGATCAAACCTATCCATCCTGAAGGAAATCAGCCAAGAGTACTCACTGGAAGGACAGATCGTGAAGCTGAGGCTCCAGTGCTTTGGCCAACTCATGAGAAGAGAAGACTCCCTGGAAAAGCTCCTGATGTTGGGAAAGACGGAGGGCACAAGGAGAAGGGGATGACAGAGGACAAGATGGTTGGACAGTGTTCTCGAAGCTACCAGCATGAGTTTGACCAAACTGCGGGAGACAGTGGAAGACAGGAGTGCCTGGCGTGCTCTGGTCCATGGGGTCACAAAGAGTCGGACACAACTAAACGACTAAACAACAACAACAACATGTGAAGAATCTCAGGGATGTGACACCAAGGAGAGTTGGCTTTCCCTGATGTGTGAATCCTCTGCCCACCTATAACCAGCCCTCTCAAATCTCCAGAAATAAAAGGTTCCCAGTCTCCTTGGTCTCCCCCTTGCATGCCTTCAGTGAACTGCCCAGAACAGGATAATAACCAATGCTGTCTTGTATGTCAGGTGAAGATATTGTGCGTGAGTTGCTGCCTTAGGAACAGATACTGCTTCCTTACACCAAGTCAGACGAAGTCAGTAATGTCTAGACTGACAATGGCTTCCTAAGATTCCTAGGAGATGACAGGGATTGAACCTGGGACTTTTGGCATTCAAAGCAGATGCTGTTACCATTGAGCTGTAGCCCTTTCCTAATCTGAAGGGCCACTTGCCCCCATATGTTCCAGTTTGTCCACTGAAAACCTCTTGATAGGGCTCTGATTTGTTGTCTTGAGGTTAGATGAGTGGATACATGGGGAGCGACTCTCTTTTCACCTGCTTTTCCCTTTCCTTTCACCTTGCACCTTCAACCATTGTTGGATTTGTTGCTGTTTTGTGGATTTGTTTAATTTTGGTTACATGTTTGTTACTTATAAAATAATTAACAATAATAAAATTGAATAAATTAATTTATTACATTTGATTACTGGGGCAACCTAGCCAGATGGGTGGGCTAGAATAATAATAATAATAATAATAATAATAATAATAATAATAATAATAATAATGAAACTTTTGCATGTTCCATTGAGGGCTGTTGGACAAAAAAAGGTGCATAGAGAGGAAAAAATACTAATACAGTGGTACCTTGGTTCTTAAACTTAATCTGTTCCGGATGTCCGTTCCAAAACCAAAGTGCTCAAAACCAAGGTGCACTTTCCCATAGAAAGTAATGCAAAATGGATTAATCCGTTCCAGACTTTTAAAAACAACCCATAAAACAGCAATTTAACATGAATTTTACTATCTAACGAGACCATTGATCCATAAAATGAAAGCAATAAACAATGTAGTGTAGTCACACAATCAATCAATCAGTAGCTGAACTGGGTTCCACACAGTCACAAAACAAAACAAAAAGCAAAAACAAAAACACAAAATAAATACCCAAAACAGACAGACCTCAGTGTAACCCTCAAAACGGAAGTGTGGCACTCAAAATGGAAGCATAACACTCAAAATGGAGCACATTCGGCTTCCGAAAAAGTTCGCAAACTGGAACACTTACTTCTGGGTTTGCAGTGTTTGGGTTCCAAGTTGTTTGAGTACCAAGGCATTTGAGAACCAAGGCACCACTGTATTTATTAACAGGGACGGATGAGATCATGTGACACCTGGATGCTACTCTCGTCTGATCTCTCCTTAGAGGCGTGTCTTACCGGGTTTCATAAATCGATTGATAATATTTTTATTTGCTCACAGGTGTCCTTTCTATTTTAATTGACCTGTTAAAGAAATTTGGGGCTGCTCAGGGCCCGAATGGAAGGCTGGACGGAACTCTTTGCATGTCCTCCTCAAATCCTTTGGAAGAAAAGAAGAATATAAATAATAAAATGGCAGCCGAGGTTGGGAGAGGTAACAGAACAAGTGTCCTTTTAAAATTTCATACATTCCCATTGCAAGATCACAGTAGCCTGCATTATACATCGCACTTAGCATTTCTGCTGCTACCGTCTACTCTGCCCTCACTGCATTTCCAGCACTGGATTTTCAATCTTTGTTCACAAGACGTTAACCAAAATGCATACGTATCCCGTACTTTGTTATAAAATATTAATGTTTGAAGCTGCTTTTCTCCAACTAGTTCCATATATATTGGTGTCCTTCAGCTGTTCTTAATTCACCTCTAGCCAAGGAGTGGACACTTTGGTATAGGGTAAAGGCATTCTCGTTCCCCACATCAACCACCCCTGTTGTGCACACAGACAGGAACAAATTGAACCCGTGCTGATGTGAAGAGCTGGGGGGGAGGGAGGAGCTGGGAAATGTACAAGGAGAGGACAACTAAGCTGTAAGGCAGGAATGTGATCAGACCCTACCTGCCTGCAGACTGTCTTGTCGGAGTAGTACATGCTCTAGTTATCTCCCGCTTGGACTACCGCAATGCACTCTACGTGGGGCTACCTTTGAAGGTGACCCGGAAACTACAACTAATCCAGAATGCAACAGCTAGAATGGTGTTGAGACCACATAACACCAGTCTTGAAAGACCTACATTGGCTCCCAGTACATTTCTGAGCACAATTCAAAGTGTTGGTGCTGACCTTTAAAGTCCTAAATGGCCTTGGCCCAGTATACCTGAAGGAGCATCTCCACCCCCATCATCCAGCCCGGACACTGAGGTCTAGCTCTGAGGGCCTTCTGGTGGTTTCCTCACTGCGAGAAGTGAGGTTACAGGGAACCAGGCAGAGGGCCTTCTCGGTAGTGGTACCCGCCCTGTGGAACGCCCTTCCATCGGATGTCAAAGAAATAAACAACTATATGACATTTAGAAGACATCTGAAGGCAGCCCTGTTTAGGGAAGTTTTTAATGACTGGTGTTTTAATGTATTTTTAATCTTTTGTTGGAAGCTGCCCAGAGTGGCTGAGGAAACCCAGCCAAATGAGCGGGATAGAAATAATAATAATAACAACAATAACAACAGCAACAACAATAATAATAGCCACCTAACTTGTTGTTGTTTGATATTTCCTCAGGAAGTGGCTTACACCAGATCAGTACTGTCTATTCTGGCTGGCTGGCAGGGGGCATGTCCAGGGTCTTATGCACAGGTCTTTCTCACCTTCAGAGAGCCTTTTTAAAAATGGAAAGCAAGGGATCAAACCAGAGACATTCTGTATGCCAAGCATGCATCATCGCATTATGCTATGCCCTCTCTGCTTGGCTTGTGTCTAAAACAACAGGATGGGGGCATTCGAAGTAGTTTTCCAGTCTCATCTATACAAAGTGCATTCTGAATGTGTGACTGTGATTGCCTCTTTATTTTATGGCAGGGACGCAATCGCAGACCGGAGATTTAGGTTAGCACAATGGAAGCAGATTAAAATGCTCCAGTGCAACAAATCCACTTTAAAAACAACCACCAATATCCTTTTGTGTGTGTGTGTGGTTAGGAAAGCAAAAGGGAGATGCACAAAAAGGTGTGAGGATAAGGGGGTGATTGGCAAGAAGATGTGTAACCTCTGCACAAGGAAATCAGAATGGATGCTCACTGCAGTATATCCTCACTGCCAACCAAGCAGAATGAATGCTCAGTAAAGGGCAGACATGGTATAACCTCCATATAAGTGTTCTGTAAGCAAATCAGGACAAATGCTCAATAGACAAGTCCTTTCTGGGAGATCTTGGTGGCAGCCTTTGTACATTTTGTCTATAGTGAAGAAGAGAGGAAGGTGGTGCTTGGAGGAAAGGCTTGTAACAGGAATTGAGACAGAAATTTGCCCCAAGGCAAGCAGCTGGCATGATTAAGACCCACCAGCTTCCCGATTTCAGCACAGCTAGACGGATTAAAAGAGAGACATCCGGTGTCAAAGTCAAACCCACAGACTTCCAGGATTCAGCAGAATACCTTTAGGGGGACTGCGGGAAGGCTTTTAACCTGCTTTCTCAGGAGCAGCATATTGGAGACAGCCAGAATACTTTACCCTTCGAAGGCAGAAAGGTTCTCCTTACTTTCTTCTGATGCGGCTCGATCTTCCCTGGTGTTCCAGGGGACTCCAAAACGCTGAGACCTGCAAGTCATAGCAACACAGAGAAGCCACTTTATTCTGAGTCAGACCATTGATCCATTTGCTCAGCATTGCCTACCTTGTGACTGGCGGTGGCTGCCCAGAACTTTAGACGGGACTCTTCTATCCCTAGCCACCAAACCTCTCTCACCACCACACCTAGACTCCTTACACCTAAAGCTCTTCTATCTGGCTTCACCCCAGCTTATCCATGAAAGCCCCTAGTTACGTTTGATTGCTTAGATTTTGTTCAAATGGAACCTTCCTGTTCAGAAGCAGTTTATCACTGACATACCAGATGGCAACAGCCTTCCAGTTAGGCCGATGCTTTGGGATAGCAGTGGATGACTGCTGGCCAGTCCTGTCCTGGGTAGACAAAGCTGTGGGTGCCATAGGGCATGTCCTACCCTCCATGAACTAGCCTGCTGCCCTCAGGCAAGGAGGAAGCTGTGACCCCACTGCCTGTCAGTTTCACTTCTGTACTGGGGGTGGCAGACATGGGGTGGGGTACCCTGTCTTCACATGGCCTGATGGCGTTTCCTGAAGGGCTGTGCTGGGACTCTGGAATCTGATCCAAATTGAGGCAGGGGGCCTGCTCAAGCCAGGCCCTACACGCCTTGGATTTTGATTGTAGTTATTCAAGCAGCAATGCTCACATTGACAAGCGTCCCTGCAGGGAAAATTCACCTCTTTTCTACCGATACCAAGGTCCAGAGCTCCCTTCTCTGCCTCTTTATGAGTAGAGGCAGATTTAGGTGCCCGCAATAGCCGCCCAGCTGAGAGGGCACTGCAGGGGACACCACAACAATGACAATCAATGGAAAGCAAGAAGTGGGGGCTCCCTGAATTTTGGTGTTTCACAGAGTGCTGCTGAAATTTTTAATGCCCATAGTCTGCCACTGTTATGAGAAGAGTGTCAGGACACCTGAGATTTCAGGACTCATCCAGTTCATGTGGTTGCGTTTCCCTCCCCCCGCCATGTAAGATTTTTTAAAGTGTTTTTAGTGTTGTATTTTAAACTGTTGTCGCCCAGCGTTGGACCTTTGCTGTGAAGCGTGGGTAATAATAATAATAATAATAATAATAATAATAATAATAATAATAAATTTGTGGGAAACAGAAAACTGGAAGGATATTAAGGAGCTGGATTTCCAAAACAGAAAATTCCTTCCTGCCTCTTCACTGCTGCTCTGTTCCATTCACCCTCTAGCTAATTAGCATGCAACTTTCCACTGCTATAGATCCACAAAGGAGAACTCTGTGAGTTTCGTAGGAAGTGAGAAAAAAAATGTCATTTATTGGCCATTGCCTGTGCTTTTCAAGCAACTGCCTTCCATCCCCAACCATATAGTGCCGCCGGATCCAGCCAAGGGCCCATCTAGCACGGCATCCTGTCCTCACAGTGGTGAACCAGATCCCAAAGTTCACCTGTGATTCCCAGCATACTGCCTCCAACAGTGGAGTACGGCACAGCCATTGTGCCAACACAACGTCCAAAAAGCCAATAAAATGCTTCTCAAAATCTGGACGCTTAGGAAGCACAGGCAGGTTGAGCCCAGTGAGGAGGCCCAAGGGATGTTCTAAATGCCAGACAGAAGCTTGTGGAAAGTCCCGGCTGCTGGCACCGTACGGCAGCCTCCCCTGCTTTGGTGATAGAGAGGCTGCCTTGTAGTGCCCGAGTGCTTGAAGGAACCGTATTACAAGATTTCATGGTATGGTGCTGCTGCCATTCCATAAACAGGCAGATATAAGCTTCCAGAAATAAATAGTGACAGTACTATAAATACTTCTGGGTGTGCTTTCCATTTCTTTCCTTATAGGAAAGGAGTTTAGCTTTGAAAATATTTTCGTAATGTGATCAGTGGACAGTAGTGGGAAAGAATTTCTTTCTAACTTGACTTGCAATCAAAATAAGGAAGGGAGATCTGAGGGGACAGAGAATATTTTTGTTAACTAAGATGTGGCAGTTTCCAACATCTGGATGTCAACACTAGGTTTTGGGAGTTTTTAAACTGAACATTTTGAATATCTGTCACTGCAGTTAATCCCCTCCCCCTGAACAGATTGTGTGGCTACACTTTTTTTTTTTTGGCAACAGTTTTCTATCCTCTTGCTTTATTACATTACCTGACCCATGGAGACTCTCTCTCTTTCTCTCATACAATAACTGTGGGGAAAAGCCCCTCCTGGAAAGAATTTTTCTGACTCTCGTCGTCAGCGTGGATCATCTTGAATAGAGGCAAGCCTTGGTGGGAGATGCTTTGTTTTTGTATGTGAATAAGAATCCAGTTCCTGTACACAGAAAAGAGGCATGATTAAAGAAAATCTACTGGGTGGAATGTCTGGGGGATATATATATATAACATAGAAAATTGAAAGGTCAACAAAAGGCAAGCATTGACACATCCCTCTTCAAAACTAACAAGGATGAATCACTTTCCTCAGATCAAAAGCTGCTTTCTCTTGAGAGCAAATAATGATACATTCTGTATATAAAAGCCTGGACTGAAAGCTCACTCCACACAGGGTGCAGGGAGCGATGGTGAATAGAAGGCGAATAGCTCAGACCCAGCTATAGCTTTCTCTCTTGCTTTGGCTTCACCGCTGTTGCCCCTCTCTTCTTCATTCCCATATTCAGTCCATTGTAACACTTATCCCCTTTGCAGCATTTTTTGCCCTGTTCCCTTGGCAAAAACTCTAGTCCATGCCCCCTGGTCATGTTTCATCTAGACTACTGCAGTAGTCTCTGGTCCATCTGTCGCTTAGTCCGTCCCCATCTCTCCAGCAGTCTACAGCTCAAACCTCTCACTTCTCTTAGGGCTTTGATCACATGATACTCCCCCCTAAATTCCTACAAAAACTCCTTGTGTTTTTCCTCAAAGCCCTTTCTGGCCTCTGCCACCCATCTACATCCGAATGCAGTGCCGAATTTACGTATAAGCTAAACAAGCTATAGCTTAGGGCCCTACTCTCTTGGGGGCCCCAAAAAAATTTAAAGGAAAAAAACCCCTGAATGTACATTTCCAAAATATAGATAAAAAACAAATAAAATAAAAGCTACATACAGTTAGAGCTTAATAATTATTTCACTATTAATATACTTCTTCTTAATTGTATTTCAGTTCAACAATTACTTTGATAAAATACATATTTTGTTATGTGCAAATGGCTTTAGATACCTATTAGGTCCATAAATTACCGGATAGCATATATTCAACACAAAAAACAGCGACAATTTGTTGTTGACAAAGGACAGTTGAACATATAAAGGGCCCCATTACCTTCAGTAGCTTAGGGCCTCATCAAACCTAAATCTGGCTATGTCCTAATGCATATAGGCCTGGGCAGTTTTCTCTTCCAGCTGCACCACCCACTCCCATCCAAAGATCTACTCCCTCAAAATATATACTCCTTTCTCCTTTGCTGTCTCATATGCTGGGAACTGCCTCCTTGTGCCTGGGGCAAGGTCTCATCTCTCTTATTTCCTTCACATCCTACTCAAAAGTCCATGTTTACTCATTGACTCCACCCCTAGATCCTATGCCCAAGTTTCCATACCCCAGCCCCAGCCCTAACCCTCTAGATGTCTTGGAGAACAACTCCTATCAGTCTCAAATAGCATGGCCAGTGGTCAGGGATGATTATGGGAGGTCAACACATATAAAACAATATTTCCCAGGAAAGCCATCTCGACAACCCATAAAGAAACCCAGCAAAAACAACAACCAGAACCTCAGCAGCAAGAACATTTCATCCAATAGGCCATCAACTGGGTTGTTATCATCCTTCAGATGCCACGGAGATGATATAATTTTGAACATGGTGCCCAAAATATGTTAATGGTGGTACCAGGCAGACTTTACTGGGGAGAGCATTTCATAGATTGGGAGCCATAACCAAAAAGTCCTTCTCCCTTGTTGCTACTGTCCAAAAAGTCCTTAAGGGGTCATCCAAAGAAGAGTCTCAGTTGAAGACTGTAAGGTCAGATAGGCTCATACAGAAAGAGGAACCCAAAAGATATGTCAATCCTGGAATTGCTTTGTTTGCCATGAGATCACTTTGTGATGAAGGCTGGGTTAGAAATGCTCTTAATAAAATAGAATAAAATATTGTGAGAGGAAGGGGAGGCAAAAGAAAGAAAGGCAAATACTACAGCCCTAGACTAATAGAATTCATTGGTCTTTATCCAGCAGTGGTTCTGTGCAATTCATCGCACATCACAGCCGGTGGCCGTAAATGGAGAAGCACATTCCTGAATATGCACATTGGAGGACACGCCCAGGCACGTTCAATAGGGGACTATTCTGCCATGGGTGAGGTATTACTCAGAGGCACTTGTGCATCCTCATCAGTAGTACATGCCAAAGATTGCCTCTCTGTGTGGCAGTCCTTGCTGGGTTAGAAACATTTTCTATTATCCTGTTCCTGTCAGATTCCTATACCTCCAAATAACCTCCATATACCTCCATATACCTCCAAATAAGTGTGCTCCTCAAACACTTTTCCTTCCTCGCTGCGCCCCTCACTTCCATCAACTTTGACACACGACATATTTACATCCTTTTTATGCCATTCAGCAATTTGGCAGCTCTGGGGTTTTTTTTTTTTTTGTTTTTTTTTTTTTGTTTTTTTCTTCTTCATTAGAATCTCCCCAAGTGGAAAAGAAATGGCCACGCATCATGAAAGACCTAGCAGAAAGTGTGCAAACTCAAAGATGGCAGGATTCAAAATTAAAACAAAACAAAACACATTGACCGCTATTTGTTTTGGGCTTCGAACAGAAAATAAGCCAGATTCCACAGCTCTTACGCACCATGCATACAGTCTTGGCGGCCCGTGCATACAGTGTACTTTGGACCAGGTTAAGAAAACTATTCTTGTGTGCAAGGGCTGTTCGGCAGAAATAACGCTTGCAAGGGATGGAGGGTTGGGACAACTGCTGCGTGTTACTCTGAAGATTATTCTGTCGCCCATCCCATTCTCTTTCTTCTCTCCACCCAACTCCTAGAATAACAGAAATCCATATCAAGGTTTCCATAGAGATCAAGAGGTTGCTACAAAAAAATTCACATGGAAGGCTCCTAGAGGAAATTTATGCTACTGAGAGGAAGATGTATGAAAGCTGTGAATGCAGAGAGTGTGGGATGTAAACCACTAGAGCAGTCAAGTACAACATTACCCGTTTTGCTAGAGTGGTCATGCAGGGGATGTTGCTCCAGCCAGTCGAACTTCCTGTTACACCTGGCTGGAGCATCCTTCCTTGCATGTGACTAGTAGGTGGGCGTGACCTTTCCAGACTTGGTAAAAGGCCAAGTCACGCAACCACCTCATAGAATCATAGAGTTGGAAGAGACCACAAGGGCCATCGAGTCCAACCCCCTGCCAAGCAGGAAACACCATCAGAGCACTCCTGACATATGGTTGTCAAGCCTCTGCTTAAAGACCTCCAAAGACGGAGACTCCACCACACTCCTTGGCAGCAAATTCCACTGTCGAACAGCTCTTACTGTCAGGAAGTTCTTCCTAATGTTCTTCCTAACCTCCCTCTCTTCAATCTTCTTTTTTGTCCTGCGAACTTCCTAATTCACCTGGACTGGACTGCTGACTGCCGGCCAGCAGTCTCCCTAGGTTTCTCCCATAAGGGGTAAACCTGTTCGTACATGTTTGTAACTTTAAGCCTAAAGCCTGCCTTCAGGGATCACACTGTGCTCTGCCTGATAGTGAGTAAAACTACTTTTTGTTATTGATGAATAAGACTGTTGCATCTTTATTCTTTTAGGAGGGATCAAAGGGGTCTTACCAGGAATAATAGAACATAATCAATCTGGGCAAGCCAGATTGAATTGTTTGTCTTAAGAGGCTCACACAAACCTGCAACCAGTTTTCTGCTGCGTAAAGGGGGAATGCTCTCTGCTAAGTGAAGAAACTTGCTAGTGCAAGTTAGGAAGGATATTAATAATCAATATAGCCTCTCCTGCCACCCTCAACATTTGCACAGAGAGAAAAGCCAATATTTAGCAAAATAAATTGCAGCCATTGAACAAAACACTCATTAAGGCTGCAGTCCTAAACCCACTTACCTGGAAGAAGGTATGGGTGGAACTGGCCATTTCTCTCCCTCGGTTTCTCATTCTTCCCCTGTTCTTAAATTCAGTTCATCCTGTTTGCACTTTCATTTGTGCTTTCTAAAAAGTCACCACAAAAACTAGCCTGCATTCTTGTGTGCATTTCTCCTGATATATGTATTTTGTATCCAAATTCACCCTTTTTCAAGCAACCTTCCCTAGTGTGGTGCATTTTTGTATGTTATGTTCACCAACATATACAGTTTTAGGCACTCTTTCCCCTCAACATATAAATTTATGGATGCATTTTTTGGTTGACTGCTCTGCAAAACTGGGAGAAGACTCAGTTTTTGAAGACGCACTCTGTTTTGGTCCCCATATTGGCTTGGGAAGTGTAGATTAGGTAGGTAGGTTTGCAATGCAATGTGAACTGAATGGATTTCTGCCCCAGTCCTACCTGGGGGTAAGCCCACTGACCTTTGTGGGACTTACTTCTGAGTAGGCATGCATAGGATGGTGCTGTAAAATGACATTTCCTTTCTGCATTATTATTATTATTATTATTATTATTATTATTATTATTATTATTATTTCTTAAAGCCCAGACACTCTGAGCGGCTTCTAACAGAATTAAAGAGGGAAAAATTGGGGTGGGGATGGGGAGAGAAAGAACCAATCAAGCATTAAAAGCTTCCCAAAGCAGGGTTGCCTTCAGAGGTCTATAAAAAGTTAATAATAATAATTTGTTATACATCAGACCCTCCAAGTGCCCCTATTTTCCAGGGATGTCCCTGATTTAGAGAATCCATCCCGGTTTCTGGTTTGATCTCAGAATGTCCCACTTATCCCTAGGATGTCCCTATTTTCATTGGAGAAATGTTGGAGGGTATGGAGTTATGTGACCCCCAAACTGTCCGAAGGCAATCCTGTATAGGGAAGGTTTTTTTTTAATGTTTAATGTTTTATTACATTTTTATATGTGTTTCAAGCCACCAGCGTGGATGGGGCGGCTTGAAGATGTGTGGGGTATAAATATGGAATTCATTATGGAATGGGATATTCCTATTTTCATCAGAGAAATGTTGGAGGGTATGTATCCATTGTACTTGATAGTGTAACATAGCCTTCATCTGTGCTGAAGAATACTGCTGTTGATAGGTAGCTCAGTGCAGCAGAAACTCCACCTCTGTCCAAGCAGATAATAAGCCACCATCAATGGTCCTTTCACCACCAGCAGCCAACAGAGAGTACAGAGACAGGTGTGTGTGTGTTTTTTGTACTTATTGGTTAGGGATTCTTTTCCCCACCCCTTTTACAAGTGCTCATGAAGTGAGAGGACTAGGTGCTCAAGTATCTGTTGAGAGACTGAAATTCTCTGTGTTCCTGTGGAAAAAGTACTGGATTTGGGTCTGGCAACAGACAGTCACATTTCTAATTCATCACGGACTCCTTTGGTAGAGGATTTCTATAAAATTCATGCTTATTCCAGAAAAGGGGGATATTAATGTCATCCGAGTTCCTTGTGAGGTTGGAAGCAATAGGTTTCTATGGTTGCCCTGGAAAGCAAAGATCACTGTTTGCCTCATGTCAACAGAGAGCATCTTTCTGGCTGGGCCACCTTGAAGGCAGGCCCTTTTTCGTTGGCTGTATTTACTTGGGCTATGGGAAGACACCTCATTAATAAAGCTTATTGTATAAATAATTTGTGGCCTGCTTTGCTAGAGATACAGAACAGTAAACTTGTCAAGTTGCCGTTTGAGCATGCAGGCAATACTTGCAAAAGCACACAGTCATTTTTAATTTCTTAGAAGGAATAAGGCTCCAATTTTCAGACATTGCAGAACTTCAGAATTGCTTGTGTGATCCAGGAGTACTACTTACTTAATTACTTGGCATTGATGCTAGAGAACTATCTTTCTCTCCTTGCTCAATTCCATGATTCCTCTAATTTAAAAAAATGATCACAGAAAGTTGCCTTTTATTTTTTTTAAAAAAACATTACTTGTCCAGTTTTTAAGGGTGCAATCCCATACCCAGTTTCCTGGGTGTAAGACAAAACTTATAAAAGCTAAAAGAATGAAGGTTGAATGAGCTACTCAAATCACATTTAAATAATAGTAATAGTAATAGTGATAATTTTATTTATGAATCGCTTCCCTTGGGGCATCCTGAAGTGATTTCAAAATAAAAGCATGTATTTTTGTTTATTAAAAAACTATATCCTGCCTTTTACTACATAGGTCTTGAAATGGCTTGTTGTTGTTTAGTCGTTTAGTCGTGTCCGACTCTTCGTGACCCCATGGACCAGAGCACGCCAGGCACCTCTGTCCTCCACTACCTCCCGCAGTTTGGTCAAACTCATGCTGGTAACCTCGAAAACACTATCCAACCATCTCGTCCTCTGTCGCCCCCTTCTCCTTGTGCCCTCCATCTTTCCCAGCATCAGTATCTTCTCCAGGGAGTCTTCTCTTCTCATGAGGTGGCCAAAGTACTGGAGCCTCAGCTTCACGATCTGTCCTTCCAGTGAGCACTCAGGGCTGATTTCCTTAAGAATGGATGCGTTTGATCTTCTTGCAGTCCATGGGACTCTCAAGAGTCTTCTCCAGCACCATAATTCAAAAGCATCAATTCTTCGGCAATCAGCCTTCTTTATGGTCCAGCTCTCACTTCCATACATCACTACTGGGAAAACCATGGCTTTAACTATACGGACCTTTGTTGGCAAGGTGACGTCTCTACTTCTCAAGATGCTGTCTAGGCCTGTCATTGCCCTTCTCCCAAGAAGCAGGCGTCTTTTAATTTCGTGGCTGCTGTCACCATCTGCAGTGATCTAATAAAATGTACAAAATTTGAGTTTATAAAACAGAAATAAATCTGTTGCATGTATAAAAACAATTAAAAAAAATTCCATATTTAAAAAATGGAAACAATGACACAACAATTAATTCATACATTTTTAATAACAATCCATAAAATCACATACATAAAAATTAATCTACTACATTATTACCCTACCTTACCTCTGAGAAGTACAAGTCAGTGTTCACGGTTCTTCTTTCCTCCGCCCCCATTTTATCCTCTCAACAACCATGCAAGGTAGGCTAGGCTGAGAGATAGTGCCTGGCCTGCAGTTACCTAGTGAACTTGATGACAGAGAGTGGGGTTTGAAACTGGCTCATCCTGGTTTTAGTCCAACACTGTTAACACTATGCCAGGTTTCTTGCTGATGGTAGGATCTTTCTTTCTTTTTTTAATGAAGAGGTTTCTTTGAGTAGATTTTTTTTAGTTAATGGAATGTATTTGCTGATTGTGCCACTATTTATTATGTTGCAAAACCAAAAATAAGTTCAGATGATGAATACCGAGGAAATGATGCAAGGTGCATCCTGGGGAAATACACAATTCTAACGTGGCATCCTGCATCCACACAGAAAGCGAAATCCTTACTAACCAAGACTCACAGGCAGGGCCAGCCAGCTCATGAGAAGGACTGAGCCAGTTGCCCATACCCTCCAATATTTCTCCAATGAAAATAGGGAGATCTTATTCAGCAGCGGCAACAACAATTTTATTATTTATACACCACCCATTAAAGAGTAAAAATCTTCCCTATACAGGGCTGCCTTCAGATGTCTTCTAAAGGTTGTCTTGTTACTTATCTCCTTGGCTCAGGGGTTGTGTAATTCCACACCCTCCAGCATTTCTCTGATGAAAATAGGGACGTCCTAAGGAAAAGTGGGACATTCCAGGATCAAATCAGAAACCAGGACAGCTCCTGTCAATCTGGGACTGTCCCTGGAAAATAGGGACATTTGAAGGGTCTGGTTGCCTTGGGCAGTGGAATCCCATGGGGCGATGTCCTGCCTGCCCCTGCTACTGCCGGAGAAGCAAGGAGAAAGACTGCTGGTGGCATCTGGCAAGATCTCACAAGAATTCCATGAAATCTCAGGAGATCTCACCAGAAACCACTGCGGGACCCGGTAAGCGAGGATTTGGTGGAGGGCTGCGGCAGCGGGGGGCTGTGGGGGAGCTGCGCATCTTCCCTTTTTGCCTCAGGTGGCAAAATGGGACAGGTCACTTATTTCTTTCTTTAATTTTTTTTTATTAACAAATTCAGCATAACAAATCAACAATACAAATCATCTTGTTCTCCACTCCCCCCTCCCCCCTCCCCAACAAATCCTCCCTTCCCCCCAAGACTTCACTCAGCTCCTCTCTCTGATTTCTCATCTCATATTGTTCTCTGCATATTATAAAATTGTATACATCCTTATATTATCTATCCAACATATTAACCCAATAAATTTGTGTATGTTAATTCAAAACCTGCCAAGGAGTCCATTTCATTTTGTTGTCTTTTTAAAATAGACTGTAAAAGGTTCCCATTCTTCTTTAAAGTCACAGTTGTCTTTGTCCCACAATTTACACCAGTTTCGCCAGTTCTGCATAGTTGGGACAAGTCTCTTCTGCAGGACACTGAACCCTTGCCTGAAACTGGAAGTATAAATATCTGCCCAGCTCCTCACAAGGTGTAGATAGCAGAAGCTCTTTGGAGGTGGCCCTGGTTGCATTTCTTCCTAAAAGCCCAATGAACTACACTGCTTCTGCTTTGGTTCATATGCCCATGTGGAACACTTTAAGTCTCCCACTTGCTGCAGGAACCGAGCTCCAGCACTCTCTGAATAACCTGTCTCAGCTGTGCTCTGAGCTGAAGGGAATCTGGAGAACTATAAACCAGTTTCCTTGCCAGCTGGCTTCATCAGAACTAGGCGAACTGTGGCTACAGTCTGGGCTTGGCACCACAGGAAGTGCCGTGAAGAGTGTCCAGTTCAACCACCTATGGCCATAACAGATCTTTTCAGAGTCAAAAATGTTACTTGCCCAGAGACTGATTACTTGGCTAACATCTCCCCACTTTGGTTAAACAGCCCCAGAAAGACACCTAAGAATGCTTTTCTTTCACTGTTCTCTGTGTAAAGGTGTTGGTTGTTAAACCACACAGCGAAATGTAGCTCTGTGAGGGGAATAAGGGTGTCCTAACAAACCTCAACAAACTGCAGCTCCCATAATTATCTGGGGGAAGCCATGACAGTATAAAGTGGTATTGTAGTGCTTTGTAAGTAGGCCGTGAATGTGGCCTAGAGGAGTTTTGGGGAACTTGTGGCTCTCCACATGTTGTTGGACATCAATTCCCATCACTCCAGCCAGTCTAACCAATGATCAAGGATGATGGGAATTTTAGTTTTGCAACACCTGGAGGGCTATGGGTTCTCCATCCCTGATAAAGATAACAATAGCCAAATTTAGCCGGATTTAAGGATTTGCAAGATATTGTATGTGCAATGTTTTCAATAATATAGATATTACAGTCATACCTCAGGTTAAGTACTTAATTCATTCCGGAGGTATGTTCTTAACCTGAAACTGTTCTTAGCCTGAAGCACCACTTTAGCTAATGGGGCCTCCAGCTGCTGCTGCGCCGCCAGAGCACGATTTCTGTTCTCATCCTGAAGCAAAGTTCTTAACCCGAGGTAATATTTCTGGGTTAGCGGAGTCTGTAACCTGAAGCGTATGTAACCTGAGGTGCCACTGTATTGATTTTCCCCTTTAACCATAGGCACCTGGCGAACCCATCTATAAACTACTGTTCACCACAGTAGCTGAATGGAACCAGCTTACTGAGAGACATTGGCTGTTTTGGTCTCTAGCTGTAGATGTTGTTGGGCATCTCATCATCCTGACCATTGGCCATGCTGGTTGGGGCTGATGGGAATATGTTTCCAACAGTAAACCCAAGGTTGGGGTAGGCTGGCATGGACTACAAGTCCCATCAGCTCCAGCTAGCATTCTAATGGTCAAGGGTGATAGGAGTTGTAGTCCAAACATCTAGGAGACATCTGGCTGTGGAAAGCTGGTCTCGACTCATTTCAATCTGGCCTAGTGGCTAAACAATGCATCTTGAAGTCTCTGCTTTGAGTCTTATTTCTGCCATGAACTCATGCCCGTCATTCTATCTTAGCCCTCCCCCCACTAATATGTACTTGATAGGGTTGTTGTAAGGAGGGCAACTACATAATGCATGTGGAGCACTTTGAACACTTGAAAGCACTATACAACAGTTTATGATGTGGGTGAGAGGCAGGGCTTGAGGGGAAACCCTGTAGATTCTCTTTAGCTTCCAAAGGATTTACTTCCAAACTTAAACGGAGCTTTCAATTAATAGTTAATTTCCCTCTCGTAATTTCAAATTGTTCCAGGCTCAAGTTTTCTAATAGCGTTAAAACATATTTTAATTCCCTGGAATTTATTCAAAAAACACCCCCAAACTGTTTTGTTTGGAGGCTCAGAATTAAAAGTCCCTTCTTCGAAAACTGGGCTCCAAAACAGTTTATAAATCGCTAGGAGAGTATCTCTCTTTGTATCTGGCTAGGAAGCAATTAAATATTATTCTTTTATCTTTCCGGATGAGGCATCACTGAAGCTTCCCTCCTCTCTTCTAACTTGATATCCTTTGGATAATAAAGCCAAAGGGCTGAGGGGTGGGGGAGATTTTAAATGTTCAGTTCCGAGGAAGCTCTCCAAAGATAGGTTCCCTCATATAAGAATGTGGTACAAATGTGCTCCTTGCCTCACCACCCTGCTAGCTGTTGCTTCTTTTGGGGGGTATTTGGCATGAAATGAAATGAAAGACGCATCATGACTGTTCTTGAGCACCAGGACTTGAGCAAAACCAGACGGCTGTGTGGTGAGTGCTTCAAGGAGTTCTCCTGTAAGCGTGATGACCTCATTGGCTTATAAATAAATAAATAATCGTCGCCATTCATGGATCGAATTTGCAGCCATCTTGAAAAACAAAGACAAAAACCCTCGGATACTTATAAAGTTATGAGAGAAGGCAAAGGTTTCCTACAAGTCATTTGCCGGATGCTTCCTTGCTTTGGCAACCTCCTCCATGACACAGTTCACTACGAAAGAATATTCTTATAGTTCTGCCATAAAATAAAATAAAAGATTTCCTGATAAAACTTCTCTCTGTTGCTAGTCCAAAAGAAGAAGATGAAATCCTGAGGGGCATTCGTTCTGTCATGAGTCCCACGAAAAGGCATCGTGAAGGGCCTGGTTGGACCAGGGAGGGGGTTGGAAGAGTTGGATGAGTTGAGGAACATGTGGAAGGACAGCCTGTGTCAGAGCCTCAAGAGAGAGAGAGAGAGAGAGGGGAGTCACCTCAGGAGGGAGCTATGGACATATCACAGTGAAGTGGCCTCCCAGCAACTCTGCTTTGTCTGTGTATATGTCGCCCAGGCGTGCTGCACCCACTTCACCCCCCACTCCTATGCCTGTGTCACCCCCTCGAGTACCAACCCTTACTCTAGCCTCTCAGAAAAAGTTAGGCGCTCATCTTAATTTTAGGCAATCCAATTATAGTCTTGAAGAACTCTGATATCCTAGCAAGCTGATGCGGCAAATGATATCCCAAACAATGTAGGATTGCTGGGACTTTTTTCTTTGCTGATCGTCTTTTGTGGTCATCAGGGATATAAAGATTAAATCAAATGCATTTGATGGCATACGTTGCTGGGGCAGGGGGGATCCATTCATCAGGCTACTGAGATTACTTGATGAATTCTCAGTTGGCATGAAAAAATGGATTCTGCTGTCTGCAATGAAGTCTTGCTTTTGATGGCACTAATGCAGCAAACTGAAGCCCATTTGTTTTTGGAAGTGATTCTGATTAAAAATCAATAGGGCTTATTTTCAGGTCACAATGTTTTAGTCTGCGATATACGAGGCAATTCATTATAACTGGAAAATATAATTGTTTCAGAGCAAAGTTAATCTTTTTGAAAAGCCTTGGCTTGAAGTCTAAGCCCTTTTCAAAATGTGTTGATAAAACTACCACCATTGAGATACTTCTCTCCCCACCCCCACATAAAAACTATCCCAGAATCCTATTAAAAAATCTGCTAATAGCAAAAGGACCAGAAAATCACCATCATCATCTGCCAGAGACACAATTTTATTATTAAAGTTTCTTTCGCACAAGAAGTGAGGCAATGAAAACAGAATGGTTAGTTTTAAAAAAATTCAGCACTGCAGATTTGCAGGAAATAGTTAACACACACATATGTATAAATGTGTGCATAAATCATCACCATCATTTTATTATTTATATGCCACCCATCTGACTGGGCTGCCCCAGCCACTCTGGGTGGCTTCCAGCAAATTAAAACATCAAACACAGTAAAACATCAAAGGCTAAAAACTTCCTTATATATGTTTCTTGCTTTATTCCTTCTGTAATAAGGCAGCAGCATCATGTGAATGATAATGAGCTTATGACTTCCTCCCCATGGTTGATCCACACCTGCACTTCTTGCATGGACACGAAAACATAGGAATCTGCCTTATACTTCATAAGACCATTGGTCCACCTATCTCAGTATTGTCTACACCAGGGGTAGTCAACCTTTTTATACCTACCGCCCACTAATGCATCTTTCTTGATGGTAAAATTTCCTTACCACCCACCAGTGCTCGATGGAAGAAGGATTCAACTTGTGCTGTAGAACCCCCTACCACCCACCTAGAATCCTGAAACGCCCACTAGTGGGCAGTGGGGACCAGGTTGACAACCCCTTGTCTACACTAACTGGCAGCAGATTTCCAGGTTTTCAGGCAGGGGACATTCACAGCCCTACCTGGAGATGTTGGGGATTGATCCTGCGACCTTCTGCACGCAAGGCAGATACTCCCCCTGAGCAATGGCCCTTCCCTTATGCACCTCACAATATACAGTTTTTGCATGTTCCAAAATGTTTATGACTGCTCTGCCACAGCAAATGCTTGCTTGAAACCAACTGCCTTGAATCAGTCATGATCCAGCTTGGTATTGTTTACAATGACCACCACCAGCAGCTGCTCTCTAGTACAGGGCCTATTGCAGCCTTAGCTGCTGGTGCTGCGGTTTGAACCAGCGGCCTCCTGTCCACAATCAGTGTTGTTTGTTGCTGAGCCATGGCCCCTCTGGGCGTCCATAGCCTTGTTTACACAAAATTTTTACACAGAACAAAATGCACAGAGATGGGAATAGCAACACACTCACTGGTTCCTCAGTGTGGAGGTGGGAGTGGAGCTTACTCACAGATGTATGGAACGGAAAACCTTTCTCCTGTTGAAGGCTGCATTCCCTGGAGGAGAATCTGTCAGTGGTGGAAGCTGGCACTGGGTGGAGTTGGAATTCCGTAGGGTGGAGCCCATAGCCTATAGCCTCTTCTCTCTTTCTGCCCCCACTTTCCTTTGCTTTTCCCGCCTCGCCACCTGCATGAAATGAGGCCGTGGGCTGCAGGTTGTCCACTCCACAGGATGGATGTAGTGAACAGGATCGGTCATTTCATCTCATCTGGCAGATAGGTTTCAGGTTGCAACCCAGAGATCCTGGCTGCTTCTTAAGCAGCTCTGCACCATGGAAAAGAATCCAGTGCTGGTTTCTCCCATCCTACTCCTCATTGGGTCTCTTCACATCCTCCCCATGAACCCCTGCTGTCAGATGCAGTGTAGCAGTTGCAGAGAATCACAAGTAGAGAGAACATTGTTGCTTGTGGGCTTCCCTTAGGCATCTGGTTGTCTACTATGAGAGCAGAAGGTCAAATTTAACTGATGGGTCCCTCTAGCACAGTGGCTCTCAACCTTGGGTCCCCAGATGTTTTTGGCCTCCAACTCCCATGATCCCTAGCTCACAGGACCAGTGGTCAGGGATGATGGGAGTTGTAGGCCAAAAACAGCTGGGGACCCAAGGTTGAGAAAGGCTGCTAGCAGAAGGTCTGTTTGAACTATGAGCAGCCTGTTTCCTCCCTGCTGGTTATTATAAGAACGTCATAACTAGCATTAGGAATCTGATGCCTGAGTCTTCTCTCCCCATCCCCATTTCCTTTCATGCCAGAAAGTCCAAGGTTGTGTTACCTTTATTAAGATGCAAGCAACACTGGGAGCCTTTCTGGCTAAAGAGCAGGACAGAAACGCTTTGATATGACTAAGATGCGCATATCTGAAATGAGAGGTGGGTGCTGGGGATCACCTGGGCTCTATTTATTTATTTATTAGACACACTCAGGTAATTCCCAGCAAAATCCCTTTTGTGCTGGGGCAGTGAATGCAGCTCAGATACAGTTTCATACAGAGAAATCAGACAATATAACCTATTCTCCAAATCGATGCATTTCCAGACAGTGATTCATCAGCAGCTGTAACAAAGCCAAATAGGTGAGAAAACCCTTTTCAGCCCCCGCCTGTTTACTTTCAGGCCTTCGAACTTAATTGCTGGAGAACTGTTGCTACCTGTTGATTCATCCGGATCAGGATTTTTGTCTCTCCCCGCCTCTCATTTGTGAGACTAGGACAAAAAGATAAACCAAGTCAGGTGTCAGGAACGGAAGTGGCAGCATCCGTGAGTGCTGCTGATCCCAGACTCTGAGAGTTTTCTACACCTTTGAGACTGAACTAGAGAGAAAGGATCTTGTTTTTTTAAAACACACTTTATAAGCACCTGCAAGAGGTCCCAATAAAATTCAGGGCCAGGACACTGAGGACAACTGGGAGTTTAACCTCTTTCTCCCACAACACTTCTAGATCAAAGCTTCACAGAGCCTATGTTCACACCATAAAGCACATTTAACATTACCACCCCGCAAGAATCCAGGGAACTGTAGCTTACACCAACGCCCTTAACAAACTACAGTTCCCAGGATTGTGGCTGTGTATGTGTGCTTTACATGCATGGAGTCTACACAGCCAGAATCTCCCAGATCTGGTGGCACAGAATGGTGGATCCACCCAACACGGTGGCTCACTTTTTCAAGATGCACCTCAGTCCTCCTTGGGGAACCTCAGTGTAACTTATAAAGTCATGCATCTTGCATGTGCCCACTGGTCATTATTTCTCTCCCCCCATATGGCTGGAAATGGGTAACCTCAGCAGGCCTGGAGGCAACAGAAATCAGAAAACCAAGACCCTTTGGAAATGTAGAAGTGCTGGGGTGGGCTACTTGAAATCAGTTCTCTTATTTCTGTCTTTTGCTTCACTTAAAAGTTAGAGGTCAAATAGTTAAATTCCCTGATAAATGTCCCCAAATCGCAAACCCACAGGATAATAAGTTTTTCCCCCACATGCTGAGAATGTGGTTGGGGAGATAAGCCATGATGTCCTACTCTAGTTATCTCGTTCCAGTTACAGGAACCAAATGGGAGTGAGTAATGGAAGTGGCTTAAATACCAAAGCAAGGCATCTTTTACAGCTTTCAGATAGCATTATTGCTGAGTTGCTTGGACAGGATAATATCAGACAATTACCAAGGAATGAAAAATAGCTGGTAGGGAATAGCAAATAGCTTTTTAAAGAAGAAGAAGAATAATAATAATAAAAAGAAGCCCCCACCAAATGCAAGATGATTGGTGCACTGACCTTTCTTTGTATTGTAATGTGGACTGCAAAGTTTTACAGACCTGATGGCACCAGCTCAACCTAAAAAAAAAAAAAGAAGGGTAAAAAAAAGAGACCACAATGCAAGATAATTTGAAGAATAATGAGGTTACAGCAACTGGGAAGACACAAAGAAAACTAATGTCGGTTATCTCTTCTCTCAGTTCAGTCAGAAAGAATCAAGTGTTTCAGCTTTCACATTAATAGGTGGCAGATGGATGGTTCCCAGTTGGGCTTATCAAGATTTGCTTGCTTTTTGGATTAGTGAGGGGATTTGGAGGAATAGGATGTCTCTTTGTATAAAGTCTCAGAGCATTTTCTGGGCTTATATTGTCTCTCAAATTGTATTTTCTTATTTGTGCACCAGCGAGGTGGGAAATTCAGGGGAGGCAAGAAATCACCTGTTACCACCCCTTTTAGAACTTGCCATCACATGTTGCAGAGATGTGTGAAAGCTCTCTAGGAAATGTCACTCATCTTACCCTCATCTTTTGTCTTTTTTTTGGGGGGGGGGGAGCAAATCCAGCAGATGCTCTACCTTTGGAGGAATCTTCCAGTTCATCTCGGGATTTCTCTTAGGTCGAGGGGCAGGCAGACACCTGACACTCCCCAGATGTTCTCGGACTACATATCCCATCATTCCTGAGCACTGGCCATGCTGGGGCTGGTTAGAGTTGAAGTCCAACAAGATATGGAGGGCCACAGGTTTCCCATCCCTGACTTAGATGAAATCTGGTCACAAGGGAGGGATGTCAGATGTCAGTCAGGGGAGTGGGGAGGTAGCACTGTGCTTTTTGAGATGGGGCTGGGTGAGGCAGCAGCAAGGTTGGGGGGGATCCAGATTTACAACAACAACAACAACAACAACAACAACAATAATAATAATAATAATAATAATAACAACAACAACAACAACAACAACAACAATAAATTTTATTTATACCCCGCCCTCCCCAGCCAAGACCGGGCTCAGGGCGGCTAACACCATAATAAGATCTAAAATTAAGATTTAAAAATTAATAATATCAATAACAGCAACCCCTCTGAAATAAAACTCCCTGAACAACACTCCAGCCCAAGATTCTGTTCAGCAGCATCAGCTTTTTTTAGTTGGAGTCAGTCCGGGCCCCACCCTCCCAGGCCAGGTAGAAAGGCCTGCAAAGCAGGGAACAAGTCTTCTAGCCCTCGCAGCAAGATGGTCAAAGTAGAACAATCTCCCCCATTGTGGTGTTCATTCATCTTGTCATATGTGGAAATAACACATCAGATTGAAATGACAGTGATGCGATTTATGGCAATTGGCTGCAGCTACATGTCTGGGGGTAGTTAGTTCGTTCATACCCCAGGTGCACTTTTCCTTGGATGAGTATTTGAATCTGAAATGGGCACACATTGAGAAGAACTCACTCTGCCAGTTTCGATAAGTGCCTAATGATCTGGAGTCAAAGAGCAGTTCTTCAGCTGGCACCAGCGCCAAGCAATCATCCCCAAATCCGACAGCCGTAATGAGGATATCTTGTTCTCTCCGCTTTGGCTTTGAGACACGGTGGCTCTGTCATCGCTGCAAGAAAGACTAGCTGGTGTTTGGCACGGGGTTAAGTGAAGAATCCTGAGAGCCACTTTGGCAAATGGCTAGCGCTGCTGGAACTAAACGGAACGCATTCTTTGGACTGGATGTTGATGGATTGCTTGTAGTGTCTGGAAGCTAGCAGAAGGGCATTAAGGAAGATGGAAGTCAGTTGCTTGACAGAAGTAATGTGATCAGCATCTATGCATGGCAACTCAGGACGTAGGAAGACAGATTATATTTAGTCAATAAGAACAAGGTAAGATGTTTCCATTCAGGGCATGACTGGCACCACACGAAGAAGAAGAAGAGGCTTTTAGGGGGCCAGGGAGGGCCAGGGTTTTGCAGGTGCGTGATGGATACATAAGACTTGCTAGTTGCATCAGATCAAATGTCCATTTATAGTGCAATCCTCTGCATCTTTATTCAGAAGTAAGTCCCATTGAATTGAATGGTAACTGTGCATAAGATTTCAGCCTGAGTCCAGCAGGCTGTAACACTGGTCAGCCAGATGCCCCTGAGGAATGCATAAGGGTGATGGTCTTCTCCTAACTGACTCCACCCCCCAGCCTGGTGCCTTCCAGATGTTTTGGACTACAACTTGCAAGCTCCAGCCAAGTAACAGCAGTTGTAGTCCAAAACATCTGGAGAACATCTAGGAACCTTGCTAGATCAATCCAGCATCATGTCCTCACAGTGGCCAACCAGAGATGCCTGTGGAAAGCAAGGAATCACAGAATCACAGGGCTGGAAGGGACCACAGAATCACAGGGCTGGAAGGGACCACAAGGGTCATCTAATTCAACTCCCCCCATCGGTAGAGCATGAGACTCTTAATCTAATGCAGAAATCTTTTTGCCCAACGTGGGGCTTAAACCCACAACCCTGAGATCAAGAGTCTCTTGCTCTACTGACTGAGCTATCCTGAATATTCTGCCTTCAAACACAGAAGCTTCACTAAACTACTGTAGCTTGTATAAGGGTGGCGCTGTGGTCTAAACCACAGAGCCTAGGGCTTGCTGATCAGAGGGTCGGCGGTTCGAATCCCTGCGACGGGGTGATCTCCTGTTGCTCAGTCCCTGCTCCTGCCAACCTAGCAGTTCAAAAGCATGTCAAAGTGCAAGTAGATAAATAGGTACTGCTCTAGCGGGAAGGTAAACAGCTATTCTGGTTCACCAGAAGTGGCTTAGTCATGCTGGCCCCAGAGTCATCTGCGACTGGACCTAATGGTCAGGGGTCCCTTTACCTTTACAGAAAGAGAATACACATCGCCCCCAAAAGAGGGCAGTACTGGAAACAGATTTGCACAAAAAGTTGCATATAGTAATTTATGTGTGCAGATGTGAATTTAGAAAAAAATTCCAATGGGCTGAATAGAAAGACATCTCACCATAGTGGAAAAGACTGTAACCAGGTGACCTGCTCAGTCTGCTTCCAGGTGTTAACAGTGGGTAACCATTGATGGGCAACTGCACAGCCTTTGACCTCCCTTCTTAGAGTTCTTTACCTTTAAACTGGTCTTGGACTGAGCTGACCTTCAAGTAGAGGACTGTTTTCCGTAAAGCAGAAGACACATGCTTTGACAGAGGGCTGTAGCTCAGAGTTAGAGCCTCTGCCTTGCATATGCAAAAGGCTACAGGTTCAACCTCTGGCATCCCCAAGCAGTGCTGGGAGAATTCCCTGCCTGAAACCCTGGAAGGCTGCTGCTAGTCAGTGTTGGCCATACTGAGCTAGATGAACCAATGGTCTGATTCAGTACAAGGCAGGTTCCTATGTTTCACATGGCCACCCTAGACTAAGACCCAACAGTAGACTCACCCTCCATTCATTTACGATGGCAGCCAACCCTATACGGGTTTACTTAGTGGAAGGCCCCACAATGGATCAGTGGGGCTGACTCCCAAGTTTGTATATGATTTTTACAGGAATTTTCAGCACATCTACTCAGGTATAAATTTCCAAGTTCCACACTATAGTAATATGAGATTTGTGATGACAAAACTGGGTTAAAATTCCCTCTTTAGATCATGCAAACTGGAAAAAAAACACCATTTGACTTCCAATCGTATGTGTGTTCTCTCTCTCTCACACCCACCCACCCACAAAGACAGAAGTCACTTTTCTCAAAATCAAAATATTCCTTCCCCCCCCTCTTAGAACACAATGTCTTGTTTTCAGACACTTTCATGAAAGCATTATCTCACAGGGACTAAGTATCCATTAGCTAATTTATAGTATATAAAGGAATTTAAAGCAATGTACACAAAGAGCTGTGTCTAAAATCTGCCAAGCATTTGGAAGGAATTGGCATTCAGGAAAAACATTGGGGGTGGGGAGAGCAAAACAATGTGTTTCTGCATGATTCATCCATTTGGTTGAATTATGAAGCAGATGTTAAAATAACTGTCATGGTGATCCTACTTGGATGGAAACCGTTGTTGATTACACTGACATTAGCATCACAGTCACAGTTGATTCTATGTTATGAATTTAGAATATATAATTTAGACTTTATCTCTCAACCCTAAGATTAGAATGATATATGGTGAGGTTTATCATCATCATCATCATCATCTCTTTATATGGCTTCTGCACCAAGGCTGATATTCTAATATTTTAAAGACCAACAAATTCATTACAATTTCTGTTGACATCTTGAACAGCAACGTTACAACAGGTTTCTTGATGAAATTCACAGTATACCTAAACCTATTTGCTTATTCAGAGAATACAACAGCTTTTTGGAAATAAGTGATAAGTGCTTTGCGCCTTTCATTGGACCGGCTGGTATGTGATACTAACCTATGGCTTGGGGGTATGTGCAATGTCTCAGACATGTATGCTCCCCTTCTTCTTGTTTTCTCTGGTGTGACCACAAGAAAGAAGTCAGAAACATATGTCTGGGTTTTCAACTAACCTCAGTTTGCTACTACGTCCAAAACAGGAACTACAGCTTGTTTATGGTATATCTGAACAAGCTAGGAGTGTAAATTATGGTTTGAAGTTGTGGGTGGCTTTAAAGTAGGGTGCTGGGAGGGTTGGAATCATGGAGGATAAAGCTACCAGTGGCTTCCAGTCATGTTGGCTATGCTCTGACTCCACAATGAGAGGGGTCAGTGGTTCTCAGTATCAATTCCTGGAAGCCTTGGGAGTGGAGAGTACTCTTATCCTGCTCGCAGATTTCTGCAGACATCTGGCTGGCCACTGTGAGAAGAGATGCTGGACCAGATGGACAACTGGCTTGAGCCCACAGGTTCTTCTTGTGTTCTTAAGGTGGGGGGAGGTTATTCCTTAATAGCACTCTGCTAAAGCACTGAGCATATTTAAATAATTTTGATTCCCCCCCCATATGCGATTCCAAGAAAATGGTGTATAGATATGCTACCACTCAGATTATAGTTATGAATCCTTATGTAAACATATAATAGATCTTTTAAGACTGCTGATCCACTTTAGACCCGAGGCGTCATAACCGTCGTAAATAGAGAAAAGATCCACGAGGAAAACTTTGGAAGGGGTTTTCTAAGAAAGGCAGTTAATCTCCACATTGCAGCTCAAATTCTTTTGCACCTTCCCAAGAAAGTTGAGCATCGGTTCTCTCCCGCCCCTCACCCCCCAGTGGGAACTGGACATATTTTCGTGTGTGTTCCAGGCAAAGAATTTCCAACATTATGTGGAATTTTGGCCGGAGGCAACTTTATGTGACAGATGTTTAAAGAAAAAGGGGTTGAAAGCGGATTAAGGCATTCTTACAATAATACAGGGGAACATTTCAGCTGCTTTGCCCAGCCTGGTTTTGCATATCCATCCGTTCTGTCAACAGAATAAGTAACCCACTTCAGACAAAGAATAAATATTAATGAAACGAGGCTTTAGGACTCTCAAGTGTTAAACTAATACTGTACGCTTGAGAATGAAATTAGTCAACTGGTGCCAAAAGCATTTGTCTAGTTTTACCCGTCTTATTTATTGGATTACATAAAGCATGTTGCTTTAAGTAATGAATGATAATTATATGACAGGCAGTAATCATTTTCTCTCACTCCCCCCCCCCCAGTGGGTGCATTGGAATATGCCATAGGTTGCTTGTGCATTGTATTCGCCTGCAAAGCATACACATGCCAGTCAGCCTTATCTAATTATGGGAAGCAAAGGGGAGCCAAGTGAAGGGAGCTTCTCATACTCTCCATGCTTTGCGTTCAGCATTGCCTGCCAGCTGGGCCCACATCAAAAACCCTCTTCCTGATCCAAATAGTATCAAGCCTGTTTATTTCAAGGTCTGACTCCTGAATACGACCTTCAGGGTTGTTAAGACACCTGACAAAAATCTGCCATGCAAACTATGGACGGATGAATCAAACTATTTCTGGGCCCTATACAGGGCCGAACCTACCATTGGGCAGAGTGAAGCACGCTCCTCAGGCAACAGGTGCTTGACAGTCGGATGTGGTATTGAAGAGTTGAAAGGACAGAGGGCTGAGCATCCTGCCTTCAGCTGCACCATTTCGGAGTTAGTTTTGAAGTAAATTGATCCGGTTGGCTTCTGTACATGGAATGGAGGTGACAGGTGACGACTTGTCCATCTTAACCTTGGGAAGCAAAATATCATGGGCCAGTCCTGCCCATATGACCTTTGCTTCCACTCAGTCGGACTTTGCTTCCACCCACCCACCCAGATTTTAATCTATGATTGAAACACAGATTTAAATAAGTATTAAGCATTCAAGTACACAGGGTGAGACCCTACCTGCCCGCAGACTGTCTTGCCAGAGTGGGGCATGCTCTAGTTATCTCCCGCTTGGACTACTGCAATGCGCTCTACGTAGGGATACCTTTGAAGGTGACTCAGAAACTGCAACTAATCCAGAATGCGGCAGCTAGACTGGTGACTGGGAGTGGCCGCTGAGACCATATAACACTGGTCCTGAAAGACCTACATCAGCTCCCAATACGTTTCCAAGAACAATTCAAAGTATTGGTGCTGACCTTTAATACTGGGCCAAGACCCTAAATGGCCTCGGCCCAGTATACCTGAAGGAGTGTCTCCACCCTCATCTTTCTGCCCGGACACTGAGGTCCAGCTCCAAGGGCCTTCTGGCTGTTCCCTCACTGCAAGATGTGAGGTTACAGGGAACCAGGCATATATATTATTATTATTATTATTATTATTATTATTATTATTATTATTAAAGTACCATATGTTTTTTAAAACACATTTCTCTCTCTCAAGGTATGCATTTCTAAATATATTTTCTGTCAAAATGTATTTTTTACAGGGGGGGGGGAGAGAGATGTATTATTTATTTATTTTACCTGAAAACTGTCTTGAATGTGCAGGAACATAGGAAGCTGCCTTATACAGAGTCAGGCCATTGTTCCATCTAGCTCAGCATCATGTATGCTACTGGCCTTCAATTAGTGGGTCAGGACCCAGCCTGATCTAAGTGGGTTGTGAGAGCAGTACTAACACCATGCTAATACAGGCAGAAGAATTAAGAAATAGGTCCCCAAATGCATGTTTGACTTAGAGGTGGGTTCTGGGTCTGAAAAGATGGAAGACTACCAGTCCATATTGTCTAGAGATGCTTCTTCAGGGTTCCAGGCAGAAAGGAGTCTTTTCTAGTCCCATGTGGAATAGCCAGAGATTGAACCTGGAAACTTTGCACAGAGAGCAGATGCTTGACCACAGAGCTATGGCCTTTCTGTAAAATATTCTGAAAGTGTGAAATGTGTAAAAGCTGGCAGGTAGCTAAATTCTGATCTGCGTATTAGCAGAGAAGTAGATGACCCTTGTGGTCCCTTCCAGATCTATGATTCTGAGATTCTGAGGAGGTGTGAATCAGATCACTTTGTTTTAGAATTCTAAAAGATCCCATTCCTCAGGCAACCTGACACCTAAAATTGTCATCTCCCACTCATGCACACAGTGTGTGCATCATGTGTAAATCTCATTGAGATGGTGGTTGAGGAGACAATCAATAAATCATTGGTGGTGGTGGTGATGATACAATACATTCTGCTTTTAGCCATGCTGGTATTCTTGTAGTTCACACAGCTAGCAGGAACCAACGCAACACTGTCTGCAATGGGCAAAATGATATCATAGTGAGGAAAATAAATACCTTCCTCCCCCACGTACATTTTTGAACTCCTTATTTCAAACATTTGTCTTTCATTAATTTCCAAAAATGTTGCAGTTAACAAGGCAAGGCATTTCAACAACTTTCCATGATACTGGAAATTTTCCTGGAATCTCTCAACAAAGAAAAAAAGATTTTAAACATCAGAATCATAGTGAGTAACTTCAGAATGCTAATCCAACTTTCTCCTTCTTCTCCTAACCCCTAGAGTTATACAGTATTTGACTTGTCTTTGGTCGCCTGGTCCAAATATCTAGGATTTGGGCGTGGGCTTTTTTTTGGTTTTGTTTCCTAAAGAAAAGTTTGGCATTAATCAGAAATATTAAATAACCGAAGAATATTAGGCTAGGATTCTTGTTCATTAGGAGTACAAAACAAGATTTAATTCCCTTCTCTCCTGATTGCTACAGCAGTAAATATTTAGTAATTGTGTTGATTATTACAGTACGGAATTGTGAACATTTGAAACTGCATAGCTCTGATTTCAAAGCTCTTAAATCATCCTCACAATGCTTATTGTTTTGGTCTGGGACTGTTCATTTTAATGCTCTGGCACAGAACCGATGCATGATGAGATCAAAACTCATCACCTCCTAAAGATGCGCGGATGAAAACTGGATTAGATCAGAAGGATGTGAGCCATTATCTCATGGCTTATCAGAGCAGTCAAGTGATTGACCTCCATGCCATTACAATCAATATGTAATGGCATCATCACTTCAGCTATTATCCAATTTTTGGTTAACAAGCTGCATCTGCTCAGAAATAAAGGTGGCAATTTCACTGTTAGACTGATCAGCCACGGTAAAAGAAATGGCACTGTGAAATATATGTATTTTTACAAGCAGGTTCATACCTGTCCTGGTTCCAGGGCCAGCTCATCCATGAGGCAGAGTGAGGCAGGTGCCTCAGGCAGCAAACTCTGAGGCGCAGAAGTGGCTAGAAAATTGTGTCATGTGGTCTTTGAAGTCTCTCAGCCCCACTCACCTCACAGAGTGTTTGTTTTGGGGGAGGAAGGGAAAGGAGAATGTGAGCCGCTTTGAGACTCCTTCAGGTAGTGATAAAGCGGGATATCAAATCCAAACTCTTCTTCTTCTTCTTTTGATTAAAAAGCTTTATTTCAAAAATCAGGACAGTGTCCCAATGTAGCTCAGGTTACAGGTTTCTTAAAGCATGGCAGAGCTCTTCAGTACAAGGCTAGGTATAATATGTTGTTCCTGGCACTGTGGACAGCTCCACAGTACAGGGCACCAAGCTGAGGGGGCGAATAATGATAATGATAATGATAACGATAATGATACCACCTAAGGGTACATACTCAGAAGATCCACAAAAAGCAACTTTACCAAAGGGAATTATTGTGAAAATAAGAAATACTTAGGGTGTGCGCGCAAAATTTTGTCCTCGCTCAGGGTGCCATATTACCAAAGTATGCCCCTGGTTGTTTCAACACTTGACATACCCTCTATGCTCCCCTTTAGAAGAGTGAAGGCAGGGGGGGCAGTTATCCATGGGGTTATTTTCCTGAGTCTTGGGTCTGGGTAAACAAGCAGAAACTCCTATGAGCAAGCAGACAGCACAATTGCCTCCACATCCTTGGAGACAAAGGTGGAGGCCATGGTGCCAGGTCATAGTGGGGACATTAAACAGGGCCTATCTGGTTGCAACACCAGATAGGAAAACTATCTCCTTCCAGTGATGGCCAAACTCAACCCTCCAGCTGTTTTGGGACTACAATTCCCATCATCCCTGACCACTGGTCCTGTTAGCTAGGGATGATGGGAGTTGTAGTCCAAAAACAGCTTTAGGGCCAGGTTTGGCTATCACTGCCCTAGACAGACTCTGTTGGCCTGTTTGCCTATAGTGTTTAGACAAGCTGTTAAGGCCATTTCATTTTGCTCGCTGTTTAGTCTGAGCTAATTTGCTCCTAGTTGGTAGATAACAATTTATGCTTCTAGCTTTCATTGTACGATTTGTATATTTGGTAATTATAATAGTGAGCTGCCATGGGAACCCCATTTTAAAGCTAAAGGATGAAGTAGAAATAGGATTTAAAAACTAAATAAACATTTTTCCTCTTTCTTTTTCAGCTTTAAGCATGGAACTGTTTCGCGGAGACTTTGCAATACTGCAAATGCCATGGGCAGCTCCCTACCACTTTGAAATTACTGCTGTGTCCTTTTTAAAACAATTATTTCACCAAATATTCTCTAAGGAAGCAGGAATTGAAATTCTCCAAGAGGTCAAGAGAAACTCAAACAAGAAATCTTTCAGGAAATGTATCAGAGCATTCTTTGAGGGTTCCCCCCTCCCAAGCTCTAAAGTTACATGGATGTCATTGGACACATTGCATTGTATCCAACATTGCTGTTCCACTAGTGCAACAGACTTCGCTTGTGCAACAGAATGTCCTTCTCCTCTCGCCTGCATCGCCCCTGGGGGACTTTCCAGAATCATCACATTAGAATAACAAGAAACCTAAACTTGCAATACCTGTTGGGACTTCATATTTCAGTGAGTTTTCCCCATGGACTTCCACTTGAGGATGCACACATAATTTCACTTTGGAAATTTACTATTGCCTGACAATCAGATGAAGTAAGACAAGCAATTTCCCCTCGCACCTGGAAATGATTTCTTTGCTCCATCCGACATTTGCAATACGTCAAATTAAATTGGTGATTATGATTTTCAGCGTTGCCGTGCTGTTTTCGAAGTTTCTTTCTTCTTTTTGAATAGCAGCATGGGCTCGAAAACAATGGCGCACATGCCATTGCTAATCAAGAGTGCGCCTTCTAATTAGTCGTGCCATCATCAAGCTAAAGCGAAGGAATTCGCCGGAGAACCTTTGACACGCCGAACAGGCTGTTTATGTGTTGCACACATGTATGGGCACTCGGTTTCGGGAGAAGGAATGCCAGATTTATATTCCTTTCACCCACATTATGAATCACAGCCAGTGAAGCAAACATGATGGAAGGGAAAGACCAAACACTTTATTAACTGCAGTGATTTTTAACAGATTAAATATGCTTGCACTCATTGGCACAGTCATGATTTCCTTCCATCTCTGCAATACACCATAACGGTGTACCTGGAATATTGTCTATACTGACTGTCAGAAGCTTTCTAGGGTTTCTGTCAAGGGATATTGCCAGCCCTACCTGGAGATGTCAGGGATTGAACCTGCAAAGCAGTTGATTTATCATTGAGCTACGACCCTTCATTGACTGCACTGATTATAAGGAATAACCTATTTGTCCCATTAACTGTTATTGTTGATTGTTTTTTAGTGATGCATAGCTGGAAACAAAGTGCTTCCTGAACTAGTTGTATGGAGGAAAGTTGTTCTTCTGGGGAACGCCATGAAGGCACAGGAAACCTAGAGCAGCAGCTTTTTATAAAAAAACCAACAACTGCAGGGTAGGAACTGTATAGTTCAAGTAAAGTTATTTTGTTTGTTTTAAGTAAAGTTATTCTTTCTTCTGTTGGCATAATTTGTAAAGTTTGCAAATATGATAATTGTGGCCCCCAGACTCTGATAGCTGACCCACAGACCCCCTCAGGAGCTCTAAGCCAGGCTTGCTCAACCTCGGCCCTCCAAATGTTTTTGAGACCACTATTCCCATCATCCCTGACCACTGGTCCTGCTAGCTAGGGATGATGGGAGTTGTAGGCCAAAAACATCTGGAGGGCCTTGGTTGAGGAAGCCTGCTCTAAGCCTTTACCATTTTTTTTATTTGATGTTTTTATTTTGTAAGCCACTTTGAGATCCAGACATGGTGAAAAGCAGGGTACAGTACAGTCCCTCTCTCTGTCTGTCTGTCTGTCTGTCTGTCTGTCTGTCTGTCTCTCTCTCTCTCTCTCTTTCTCTCTCTCTCTCTGGGTTTCAATTCCCACCCTAAACCATGGGAACAAGGCTATATACCAAGCTAAATACCAGGTTTTCTCTAGTATTTCTCTGCTAGTAGCCCCAACCACACATCCTACAGGATTTGCTCTGTGGTGAGAATCCGTAGTCAAAGTAAGCCTACTGAAATTAACGTGCGTGGGCTGATCATGGCTCTGCTCTGAATATGACAGACAACTTCACACTGTTTTGCAAAGAATTAAATCAAATTGGGATTAAAGGGTTTTCTCAGGGTGGAGGGCATATGTCCTATGTCATGCTGGTGAAGTGGTGATGGCACTTCTTCTGATAGGATATGTTTTGCAGGCATTGTGTGTGGGGGGATACAAAAAATGGGCTGTGTGTGTGTTGGGGAAGGTTTGTTGGGGTGGGGGTAAGAAATGTCCCTATTTTCATCTGAGGAATTTCAGAGGGTATGCCACAATTCCCATTATCTGAATAGTAGTCCCTTCCTTTAGTAAACAGCAAATACAAATTTCCATCATGTCAGGATGGTTTGGCCTGAAGACCGGAAGAAAGCTCCCAGCAACTGCCAGACCAGCCATAATGGGAAATCCAGCCTTCTAGAATGTTCCTGCCTTTGCTAAGATCACAGGCACTTAGAGGCTCAGGGTCACAGGGCTGACTTCCAGCTGGATTAACTTTAGTTCTGAAGTGAACATCAGATACATCTCCAGCTCTTTTCCCATTAAAAATGAAGTTGAACTGGCGGGGGGAGGGGGGCACCAGGGAAAAAATCCAGGACAGCAGCTATTTAATTTAACAACAACAGCAGAACATCCCTTCTTAGCAGTTGGTCTTTGCACTGATAGAAAGCAAAAGACTGTTCTCTTTTTTCACTTGTCAAAGGATACATCCCTCCATTGTCTTAGATACAAAGCAACCCCCAAGAAAACTTCAATTTTCTTCTGCATCTCACCTCAGACGAAGAACCTCAATTGAATCTGACTGACATCTGGACCATCTGGATCAATTATAGCTGCAGTGACCAAGTGATTAGCCTTTGGCTAATTAAGCAATCTATGATGTTTTAAACCGTGGGGGGTTATTGCTTTTGTTTGTTATTATAGTATGTATTTTTGTGTGTGTTTTATTGTATAGATCATTCATCTCAGCCATAAAACAGAAGCAAAATTTTACTCTCCTATGGTTCATTTGGCCTACTCTTTTACACCATTTTATTTCCATTCATGAATTGCTTTCTATAAGACATCTTGAAGTGATTTAACAATAAAAACTATCAACAATAAAAACATACGTAAAACAGTTAATTATTCTTTAAAAACAACAACAACATATAAACTAATTTCATATATCAAAACAGTTTCAAATCCAATACAGATAGTATAGTATAGAATCTACTAAAATGCTGGATAAGATTGGCCTTTGGTTTGATCCAACAGGGATTTTACTTAGATTAGCACATACACAGTTCAGGTTTTCTCCCAAATGAAAGGTGTTGGAAAGAAAAAGAAAGAAATCCGAAAAAAGTTGACCAGAGGAATAAATTCTACAGTCACATTATTAGCTGTGCAGGAATACACTCAAGCCCATTTATGCTTTGATTTGGATTTCAAAATATACATAAGGTTCTAAATCCAATATAATAATGATGATGATGATGATGATGTCACCAGGACTTAAGCATCCAAGAACTTGCAGTTCACTGGGTTTCATTCTGACGTGTCCCGGGTTTCTAAGCTGATGTAGCACTGGATCAGAACCCCTTTTGCAATTAGTACCGTTCCTCTTAAATTACTGAATTCCTTTGGGCAGAACCAGAATCATTAGAATGAAAACTCTGATCTAGCTTTCCATTGTAAGGTAGCCAAGATTTAGACATGACTAACTTTAGCCACACTTTGCTGTAAACAAGAAAGAAAGTGTGCTCAAATTCACTAGGATTTTAAAAGTAGCTTTGGACTTTGGATCAGGTATGACATGTTATGGCAGCTGGGGCAGCTAATTAAAGCAGCAACTCCATTAATATGATTAATAGATCTCTCATACTTTCATGGGGAGGTTGTGCTTCAGTTGACTAGCCATGCTGAAAGTCACTAGTGTTAGGATGAAACTCGTATTTTAACTGGAGGCCTAGGATTCCAAGTGGCTTAAGACGACAGCTGGTCTCCAGACTGCCAATATGAATTTGTGCACTACATATAATAATAGCAAGGGCATACAATGGAATTAGGACAAAGTGCTCAGCTTCCCTGAACATAGTCCTCTGATTAACTTGAATAACAACTGTACTAGTTCAGCTTTTTCAGAGATTGTGCTTACTTAGGTGTTATCCTCCTAATTATGGAATGCCTACTAAAACACAGTGGAGGTAGAGCACATTGGACTGATAGTTCCCCTCCAGGAAATGAAAACTCCTGGCACATTGCAGGAAGAGGACCTCTGGTACCAACTAAACTGGCAAGAAGAGGAAAAGAAGGGGAAGAAATAGTGTGCAAAGGAGCAAAAGGCAGGAGTGATATAAAACGAAGCACTTTATTTAAACAAGCGTGCATAACCTCCAACATTTTTCCGATGAAAACAGGGACATCCTGTTCCATAATAATATATCAACAACAACCACAACAACAATGAAAGTGACATTCTTATTGTCAATTTCTCCTCATTTTCCCCCTTTCCCTTCTTGGCACTCCAGCAGTAAAGTTACAGGAGGTTTTAAAGGGAAGGTCTGAGCAAGTTAAATTTCCAAAGCAGCAGCAGTTGCCCTGTGATTTAGCTATGTAGTCAGTGACTTTTCCCTTTTTTTACATAAGCAGAGGCAGCAGCATACATTTTAGTTAAAATGGAGGGTGGATGAAGTTACCCTGGCATAGCTATTCCTTCCGAAGAAGACAATTGTCTGCAAGGGGCTACATATTCTGCAATTATCCCACTATCAAATTCATTCTGGTGGAATAAAGGCAAACTGATTACTCTTTGTAGTCTTTTGAAAGCATCCTTAGATAATTGCCATATAAACTCTTTCAGTGTGATATATAATACCTGAAGGAGCGTCTCCATCCCTGTCATTCAGCCCGGACACAGAACCAGCTCCAAGGGCCTTCTGGTGGTTCCCTCACTGCGCAAAGTGAGGGTACAGGGAACCAGGCAGAGGGCCTTCTTGGTAGTGGCACCCACCCTGTGGAATGCCCTCCCATCAGATGACAAGGAGATAACATAACTATACAATCTGTAGAAGACATCTGAAAGCAGCCCTCTCAGAGCAGTTTTTAATGCTTAATGTTTTATTATGTTTTTAATATTCTGTTGGAAGGGGCACCCAGTCAGATGGGCAGGGTACAAATAATAAAAATGTTGTTGTTGTTGTTGTTGTTGTTTTTGTTGTTTTTGTTGTTATTATTTAAAGGCCATGACCCAAGGGGGTAATGAACTGTCTAGAGTAGCAGGAAGAGGCCACTTGGGACCAGGAGTGCCAGCTTGAATAAAATATTGGTCAGAGGGCCTAAAGTAAGCCCCCGCCCTGCATAATCGATCACATGACACAGTGCACACACACTATTTGAATGGTAATGACCATCAACGGAGGGGGGGGCGCTCAAAGACCCCTCAGCTCCTAAGAGTTGGTTGCTAGGCTTGGGATGATGAATTTATTTTGGTGTGCACATGAACATTCTTAGTCAAGTCAGGGAGAAGGCAATATGCATGTGAATACCACTTGCTGGAAATCACAAGTAGGGAAAGTTTCAGTTGCCCTTGGTGGCTGCTCGAGGACTTCCCACAGGCCTGGCCTGACCCACATGGGCTCTTCTTAGGTTCTTAAATGTAGCTCAATTCTGTCTGATTTTGAGCCTACAAATCTGGGTCACAAACTGTCAAAGAGGTTCCCATTCTGCACACACCCCATTGACATGTAGGTAGATGGATTTCACAAAAAAACGAACTAACATTTTTTTTTTTTAGCTTCCAGAAGTGACGTAACTTCTTGAAAATCATTTTTGGGCAATATTTTAGTAATTCAAGGTAAAACATAGAAATGTCTGACAGCTGAAATGTCAGAGTTACTCATATACAAATCAAACTAAATCATAAAACAGCCACTGGAGCAATTTTTTTTCCAACCTCAAAGACCTACAGCAGGAATAGAGATACAAACTTGTGCTTTATTTTTAATGCTTCGGGGACATTTCTGGCTTTGACATTTTTGCCTCTCTATTGCCAGACACAAAAGCCAAACACATTGCTAAGATGTTAGACACAATTTTGACAATAAAATGTCTTATGAAATGGATCCTGTAAACTCCTCACCACAGCCAAGTTATAAATTAATTATTTTCATGCCCTTTGCTGAACAATGACATATTGTTTGCGAAAGCTTGTCCGATTACCATAAAACCAGGCTTGCCGAAACCACCATTCACAAGTTTTTAATTTTTATACAGGCAGTGACATCTGTGACAAGGAGATCCAACTCCATAAATCGCCAAGTTCTTTCTTCAGATCAAAATGACAGCAGTTCTCTAAGAGCGTTGTATAGGAAAAACCACACAGAGATGGGAACATAGACAAATTGGCAAGGAGGCAGCCACTCCGCCCTGGAAACTGTGTGGTTGTGGGTTGCTGTCCAAGACTTGACCTGAGCTGGAACTCCTTCATGGGGTTGAAGAAAATTGGTTCAGTGGGGGCTAGACAAGGGGCATGAGAAAAGGAGGACTATGGAAAAGAAATAGGTTAGCACCAATCCCTATCATTTGATTCCAGTTGACTGGTTCAAACAAACTACAAGAAAGAAGATTCCACCTAAACATTAGGAAGAACTTCCTGACAGTAAGAGCTGTTCGACAGTGGAATTTGCTGCCAAGGAGTGTGGTGGAGGCTCCTTCTTTGGAGGTCTTTAAGCAGAGGCTTGACAACCATATGTCAGGAGTGCTCTGATGGTGTTTCCTGCTTGGCAGGGGGTTGGACTCGATGGCCCTTGTGGTCTATTCCAACTCTATGATTCTATGATTCTATGGTTCCAAAACTAGTGGCCATCCTTTGGTGAGGAACTCTGTAAATTAATGGTGCACTGAGTGACGAATTGCTTCCTTTTGTGTATAAAGCAATTCCTTAAAAGGAATGTAGTGAATTGCTTTTAAGATGTGGAGCCCTCTAATGAGTAAGTATCACACCAAATCTACAGCGTGGTCTGAGAGCGGCAGCCCTCTGTGCATTTGACTTAGCCAAAGGATCTGCGAAAAAGCCTCATGTTACCAGACCCAGACGGTTCTCCAGTTATTACCTGTCTTCACGGGTGCTATTATTCTAGCACCAAGATGGATTGTGGAATATATTTCACTGACGAAATTTGATCCAGATTAGCCTGTTTCAGACAGTCTCGTGAACTGGTGTGTTTTCCTTCTCCTTTTGACTAAATCCATATACCCCCCCTCCCTCTTATTTTTGGACCATGACTTCACGTAAATGGAAGATGTGATTCCTCTGGAGCAAGGCCAACTTACATCAGCAGAGAAAACCCCACTTTTGTTATATTAGAAAGGTAGACAATATGCTCCCATGTCAAGGATACTAATAAAGTAAACAGTAAGGCTGCAGACTCAATCTAAGCCAGCATTGCTGGGGGAGAGTGGGGAGACTCTGAGGTGCTAAGGAAGGTCTTGCTCAGACTGCTGATAGCTGAGGCACACTTTTCCACGGAATGAAAACTGGAGGCACATTTCACTCATACACACACACCCCTTTTAAAATAGTGAGAATAAAGGTTGCCCGCCCACCCCCATAATCCTGCAAGAGCTGCTGTCCTGAACCTGCTCTTCTTACACATGGGGAATAGGGTCAACAAATCTCAGGGTCAGGCTACACATACTGTTTGTTTCATAGCTCCATCCTTAAGTCCAAGGTGGGAACTTCACTCTGGTGGGGGAGTAGCTACATTGTCTGATTACATTCGTTGCTTTGTCACACCACACCCAGCAGTGTGAATAAAATTCGGCACAACATGCTGATCTGTTGCTCAAAAGGCCATAATTCCATAAGACATCAGGTACATCGGTGGAAAGGAATGTTAGAAAACTGGATAGAAGGACCAGCATTGTAGCCAGGGCTGGATCGACACTAACCTGTTTAATGATATTTCTCCCTATTAGCACAATATTAGATGTGTTGTTCTAAAACATCACAGGGCATTCTTGTTAATTAAAATGTTTTTACTTTGGTTTTTTTTGTCTGCTGCTGGTCGCTGGTTGCTCTGGTCCGCCCTCTGGTGTCAATTCTTCCTTTCTCCCTCCCTCCCTCCATGTCCTTTGTTATCTGAACTGAACACCGCCCCTCGAATACAATTGGGGGGAGGTTTGAGTTTGAAAGCAGTAAAAAAAAGGTAAGATGCTATATAGGGACATATGAGTAGTGTTTCATCGATATAGCAGCATAAAATGATTAAAACTGATGCAATAAAAAAGACAAGGTAATAACGAATTATGAATATAAAAAGTAGGACGTGTCAGTAGCACACGTGTAGATCTGCCCCAGGAAAATTAACACAGTATTCCCTCCGTCCGAAAGCGCACAGACCCATTGCTGCAATCCAATCTAGATATAACTGAGACATGCATTGCATGCAGTACTTCTTTCCTAGAAAAAAGGTGTTGTTACTACATACAACTGAGTACCACCAAGATGGCTAGATGGAACTTCCACATTCAGCATCAGCCTATCTCTCTGGAGACCAGGGAGTGCTCTGCTTTAACACAGGGATCTGTTACTACAGTGCTGGAAACAAAGCACTGCATCAGACAGACCCTTCAGGCACCCTGATGCTTAGGGAGGGGGACTTAATACAAATCTTTTATTCCCCCACTAGGGAAAAAACCCCTTCCTTTTCCCTTTTGTGGTTTGTTAAAGAAGCAATCTTAATCCGCTGACGCTACCTGGAAGAGCAAACAGGAACTCTCCCAATTGGGTCCCGTCCAAGACTTCTCCCCTTGGAAGCCCGAACAGCCACTCTGAGTGGGTGCCAATAATAATAATAATAATAATAATAATAATAATAATAATAATAATAATAATAATAATTTATTATTTATACCCCACCCATCTGGCTCAGTTTCCCCAGCCACTCTGGACATTTCCCAATCGAGTGTTTAAAAACAATACAGCATTAAATATTAAAAACTTCCCTAAACAGGGCTGCCTTCAGATGTCTTTTAAAGATAAGATAGCTGCTCATTTCCTTCACATCTGAAGGGAGGGTGTTCCACAGGGTGGGCGCCACTACCGAGAAGGCCCTCTGTCTGGTTCCCTGTAACCTCACTTCTCACAATGAGGGAACCACCAGAAGCCCTCAGCGCTGGATCTCAGTGCTAGTGGTACACAGGCTCACACACTGCCCTGGGCAGGTGTGCCAGCAGCAAATCCTTGCTTGCAGGACTGAGGAGTTGCCTCCTAACTGATTGTGCTACTTGCGTTGGGCTGGCGGCAGAAGCGAGAGGAGAGTGAGAGGTTGCTGCTGAGGGAGGGACAGTGGAAGGGCAGGAAAGAGTCCCAGCTTTCTTGTGTGGCTTTATACCCCTCCTCCCCTTTGCTGCTGCCCGTGGAGGCTGAAAAAATGTGCCAGTACTGTGTACTGGTGCATACCACCAGAAGCAAAGGCACTGGTTGCTTGTCACATCTCTTCACAGAGCAAGGGACTGAAGACCCAATCAGAAGATGCAGAATTACCTGTTCCCAGCAGAGGCTGTCTTGAAGGAGCAGCAAATAATGCAGAGAAGAAGCAAGAAGACCCTTCATTGGTTGGATCCAGAGGCTTACAGGAGCTTCTATTGATTTCATTATTTTTTATTTTACATTTCTCACTTTTTTCTTTTTTCTTTTTTTGGAGGGGGAGGCATACAAAAGTGACATGGACCAGAAAGAGGCTAGTTTATCTACCACTCAATGGTTAAAACAGGGGCAAAAAAAATGGAAGAAAAAAAGAAAGAAAGAACAAACTCAAGTTTCCCTCTAAAAAAGGGGGGGGGGGTTATAAAAATAGTATTTCTTTAAAAGCACTGTCAAAACTTTCACCAGTCTACTTCGCAAGTCTTTAAAACTCTCTGTGTGTATGTGCGCACACATACACAGAGCTTATTAGGAATTTAAAACCTCCCATGTCTACAGAAATATTAATTTCTCTCTCAGCCAAACTGATATCTCAAGATTTCCACTCTGATGTGGAACTTGGGGGTTTATGGCCTGGCCATGCCCTGATACATGACACATCACAACATACCTTGACTGAATCATAGAAATCAGACATGGAAAAGACCTATTAGGTCATCTTTTCCACCTCCCTGCCAATGTAGGATTGTTCTTTGCCAAAGGAGGATTATCCTCAAATATGTTGTCCAGTCTGCCTTTGAATGAGTCAGGCAAAGGGGCTTCCACCATTTCCCTCGAGGGCACCGTTCTGCAGTCTGATAGACTGATTTTCGTCTGCAAGTGCTTGGTTGTGAATAAGTGCTCACTATCTTTTAAAATGGAGTAGTCGTCAGACATGCTGTTCTCCCACCTGCTGTCTGAAGAGGCCCAGTCTTGGAAAAGTTGCATCATAGGATCAGGAAGCATTAACTAGTAGCAAGAGGCTTGGAGGCGGTGCAGACAAAAGATCCAAGCTAGAGGAGAGAAGAAGCTCGTGGGAGAAGCCCATGATATATTCCTTATGCTCCCTCAAAAAAGAGACCTCAGCAGTCTACAAAAAAATAGGGAATTCACTCACTGGATCTTAACATTTGTCAATGAACACAACAAATGAACCACACACCACTCTGGATTGCATCAAACCAGGGACCAAGGACTGTGTGTGTTTATTGCAGGGAACAGTTAGGAAATGTTGCATGTACTTCACACATTACCCTAAAACACACTTGTAAGTGATGGGACCTATTGCAGGAGTTAGACTGGACACTCATTCAGTTTATTCATACCACACACAATTTGGAAACCCTAGAGAAGCATCCATTTATTACCAAAGAAATTAATCATAAGCCATAAATTAGGCAATGTCATTCAGCAGAAACTTAAAATCACCAATAAACCAATGTATCAACTAGAGAATACAAGGAAAATAAGGCAGAGGAGTTACAACGCTCTGAGAAAATAGAGAAAAGTTGCTAAGTTCTTACCTGTCATGTGTGTGGAAAGGCTCTTGCAGCTTTAATTACCGTATTTTTCGCTCTATAAGAAGCACCAGACCACAAGACGCACCTAGTTTTTGGAGGAGGAAAACAAGAAAAAAAATATTCTGAATCTCAGAAGCCAGAACAGCAAGAGGGATCACTGCACAGTGAAAGCAGCAATCCCTCTTGCTGTTCTGGCTTCTGTTGATAGCTGTGCAGCCTGTATTCGCTCCATAAGACGCACACACATTTCCCCTTACTTTTTAGGAGGGAAAAAGTGAGTCTTATAGAGCAAAAAATACGGTATGTTGTACACATGTGTAATAGCAGGCATGGTAGGGTTAAGGGCAAATATGTGTGTCTGAGTGTGTGTGTATGCAAGTGTGTGGTGCAGCCAACTCCAGAGCTTGGGAAGAGGCATTTCTATGCTTGAGGTTCCTCTTGAAACTCACCAGCTGCGCCCAATGCAGATACTCTGAGTTTTAGGATGGCAGCCACAGAGGGAAACACAGCAATGGAAGTTCCACAGTGGACAGCATCTCCGTCTGGTAGGCACTGCTTGCAAGAATAATGATGAAGAAGCATCATGATGATAATGGGCCAAATGGGCTAAGAACTACAGTGGTACCTCCGGTTACGAATTTAATTCGTTCTGGAGGTCTGTTCTTAACCCATAACCATTCTTAACATGAAGCACGCTTTCGCTAATGGGGCCTCCCGCTGCCACCGTGCTGCCGGTGCACGATTTCCGCTTGCATCCCCCAGGACAAAGTTCGCAACCAGGAGACCTACTTCCGGGTTAGCAGAGCTCGTTACCCAAAGTGTCCGTAAGGAGCATGGTACATAACCCAAGCTTCCACTGTGCTCTTTTTGTAAGATTTCAGTTTCACTAGTGTGTAGGGAGAGAAGGAGGGATTTGCTGATGTGAAGGGGAGAATGAAAGGGGTTTTCTAACATGAGGGTTTGTAACTTTCCTGCTTCAACTTTATCATCTTGCCTATGTGTTGCATGTGGCCAGCAGCCTACATTTGGGGTAAAACAAGCTTTATCTTACTAATTCCAAGGTGTAAATCAAGCCAAAGTGGGCATCAGTGTTGGTCTGGAGTCAAACTCATCCCTGACAGAAATGATTAACAGGTGTCTTTTCCCCCCTGGTATCCAAATAGTTTACCAATGTGCTCCTCCATGCAATCTCTGGAAGTAGGAAGTCTGATGTTGCTTTCTACGTCACAACCGTGGGAAAGGTGACCGAGGGTCAAAGGAGTTTATATACAAACAAGGCTGATTGCCCCGATCCATTAAAATGAAGCAGCGAAAAGCCAGGGACAAGCATACTCTGTATCAGAAGCTGCCTTATATCATACATGTGAATGACATTTAAAGCACATACACACCCCAAGAATCCTGGGAACTGTAGTTCACCTCTTATAGAGCTACAGTTCCCAGCACCCTTAACAAACAACAGTTCCCAGGATTTTTAGGGGCAGAGTGTGCTTTCTTTTTTCTTTTTAAATATTTTTATTGAGTTTTACATTATTGCTTTTTCCATTATCACATCATGACAAATAATAATAACTTAAGTTCCCTGCACACACACACCCCATGACTTTCCTCAACTTCCCCTTCTGGTTTATTACATTTAAACTTCTCCTGTTCACCATACTATACTTCAGTATTATATCCTTAAATTAAATGTTGTTATATTCTTACCATTTTAACTTCCTCTTTACAACTTCTATGTTTCTATTATTAATTGTAAGTGTTTACTCAAACCCTGCTAGTGAGTCCATTTCTTTACATTGATTTCGTAGATACAGCATATATGGTTCCCAATCTTTTTTAAAATCTCTATTGTCCTTGTCTCTGAGTCTTTCAGTTAGCTTCGTCATTTCAGCACATTCCATCAGTTTTTGTTGCCATTGTTCTTTGGTTGGTATTTTGTCGCTTTTCCATCTTTGGGCTAGTAAAATCCTAACCACGGGGGCAGAGTGTGCTTTCAATGTATGGCGTGAACACAGTGTATTCTCTATACTGAGGGCTCGTCCACACTTCTGCTTGTCCCAGAAGCATGGGGCAGATATATATATATGGTTTTCCAAATTAAAATTTTTCAAAGATAAATAATAAAAAATAAGATTCCAAGGAATCTCCTGGACTTCCATCCTCCCCTTTGTGGGTCCTATTATTAATCATTTCCTCCTGCATCTTTTATGATGATCCAACTCATTTACATCTTCATTGTGTCCAGAATTCACCCTTACACTACAAGTGATATTCCATTCCTATTAACGATTTTAACTGTTTACAATGGTCTTTAAGATAAGTTATAAAATTTCCCTCATTCCTTATTAAAATTTTGATCTTCCTGATTTCTGATTCTTCCAGTCATTTTAGCCATTTCAGCATGGTCCATCAACTTCACCTGCCATTCTTCTCTGGTAGGAACTTTATCTTCTTTCCATCTCTGGAACAGAGAGGTTCTCCCTTGCCCAGGGATTCTAGGAACAAGTCCAAGCAGTTCTGCCTTTGCTCCACCACTTCCCCCAGAAAACCTGCTCTTTAGTGAAAAATCAGAACAAATGGCGATCCGTGGAGAACCTGATTGCTGTCTGTTCCGATTCAGCACTAAAGATGGCAGTTGCTCTCCAGGATTTCAGATGGCAGCCTTTCCCAGACCCACCTGGAGATGCAAGAGATTTGAACCTGGAACTTTTGGCAGACCAAGTGTGTGCTATGAGTTATAGCCCTTCCCTGTCATGGTTCTCAATCATGACATTAAACAACAACAAAAAGCAGAACTGGATAGAAAGGATGGGAAAGAGTCGTCCTGTCTTGCAACTCTTCTGTAAAGCTTGCCATATATCTGCAAACGAAACTTGCAAAGCTGTGATCCAGCCGAGGGAGCACTGTTGCGTACATATGGCTGTTTCCTCTCCATTTCCCACTTCTAGCAATCCTACCCACCCAGCCACCCCCCGCTTGGCCTGTTGGATCACCAAACAGCTTTTTAAATTTTATGTGCGCCTATTAAAAATGGTCTGGCATTTGCAGAGGTGGGGCTGCTAAAGTGGGAACGGAGGGTGTGGGGAGAAACCGTACCATCCTGTGGAGTGGAATTGATGGCTTTAGTGAAATAAAAATAAAAAAGCATGCACTTCGTAGGTATCGCGGAAGAGGTCAAGCAGGTTTTTACAACGGACAGACATTCCTGAGCTGTATACTACTAACGACCTGCGGGATTCTGCCTCTCCTCTTCCTTCTTCCTCTGCCAAAATGCATTTAAAAGGGAGCTCTAAAAGTCACCGTTTTAGTAGTTGGTATATTTTTAGAGAGCAGGAATGTCCTATTCATGAATAAGCGGAAAGGTGGATCAACACTGTCAGGAATCGTTTGCGGTAATATATTAAGATACGATCCCTGGTAGACACCGTAAAAGTGTATGGATGCAGAAGCAGGTCTTGGGTCTCCACCCAAATGTAATATTTTGACCTTGAAAAATGAACAACATTCTTTCCACTCACCAGCATTTTTGTTTCTTTTAAAAACACACACACAGGAAAATAAATTTGCAAATGCAAGAGGGGAAAACGCAAAGAGGAATGCTTATAAACAGCTGATTTTGAAATATTCCATTTTTTTAAAAAACTGTTCAGAGAAATCCCATGTTTGATGCCAAAAGCCATTAAGGAAATATGTTCCCATTTGACTCAGGGGTATCAAAATCCAGGTATCTATCAGCCGTGGTTGAGCCTGGCAAATAGTACCTGCGGAAGTCAGGAAGCATGCCTTTCCCCTCCTGTTTGGCTTTACTCTTATTTGGTTCTTTTCTTAGAACTCTCACTGGCTTCTAAGTTTTTGCACCCTGAAAAATACTACATGGGTTCAAGTTTTGTCTACCCCCTGGGCCCACTTGAGGAGTTGGAAATTACCGGTCCACTAGTCACAAAATGGGGGTCTGAGGCAGACCCTGTCACAAAATGGAGACAGATGGAGGGCCCACCTACACTTTTGTTTGTTCTCTGATTTCAAGTCACAGGTCTGAGGGGTGTTTGGGTTTCTTTGTCTTGTTGCTTTCCCCAAGGAAACCCTCTTCTTCTTCTTCTTCTTCTTCTTCTTCTTCTTCTTCTTCTTCTTCTTCTTCTTCTTCTTCTTCTTCTTCTTCTCTGGCGATCACAGGTAGCTGAGTAAGATTGTCTTCCATAAACACGGTTTTAACAATGAGTCCGTAAGTGACTGTGGAGGCCAATTCTGGATCCACACGTTCTTCCACAGTGGAGACATTGGTCTCCGGGTGGGAGTTGATCACGGTGTGGATTTGCCAAGCATGCCTTCCTCTTAGCATGTTTCTCCCTTGCGTCCTGAGTTCAAGTGTCTTCAAAGCCCATGACACCTTTGGTAAAGGCTGTTCTCCAACTGTAGCGCTCGCAGGCCAGTGTTTTCCAGTTGTCAGTGTTTATACTACATTTTTTTAGATTTGTCTTGAGACAGTCTTTAAACCTCTTTTGTTGACCACCAGCATTACGCTTTCCATTTTTAAGTTCGGAATAGAGTAGTTGCTTTGGAAGACGATCATCAAGCATCTGCACAACATGACCAGTCCAATGAAGTTGATGTTGAAGAATCATTGCTTCAACACTGGTGTTCTTTGCTTCTTCCAGTACACTGATATTAGTTCGCCTGTCTTCCCAAGTGATGTGTAAAATTTTTCGGAGACACCATTGATGGGATCTACATCTGTTACAATCATTTCCGATGGCGGTCTTTCCTGGATCCACCTGGACATGTGAGAAATTGTGTGGATGGGTCTACAGACACAATCAGCTGGCAGTTACTGACACTATTTTCTATAGATATTCTACCTTTGGAAATTGCTAAATGGTTTGCTGCAACTGCAGCATTTCCTTGTTGTGGAGAGTTCCAGAGCTCAGCTGTCCTCCAACTTAAGGAAATAAATTTCCTCTGGAGGTACAGGGAAAAGCCTCCTCATTTTAAGCAAGGGAACTGTGGGAAGCAGTGACTCTGCAGAACCAGCCTTCCTCACCAGCTATGTCTGCCACCTTCCCAAGCAGTCAGACATTGCAGGAGCAGCCGATGTGACAAGGTTTTGCATCCCTTTGATGAGAGTGGCTGGGAGACGTGTTGTGTTTGCAATATCTCTCTGATGAGCAGACACCACCGTCTGCATGGGATTTCCTGCAGGCAACTTGTGCACCCTGCATCAGGCTGCTCACTGCACCCCAGTTTGCAGAAAAGTCATTCAAGGACTTCTCTGTTCTCTGTCTTGTCTTTCTAAATTCAAACTGCAAACTGACTGTTTCTAATCCCAGCCCTTCAGAGCACTCATCTCAGATCCCACCTCTTAGCACAGGTGAACTGCTCATTTAGGAAAACACCCATGGGCATTAAGAAACAATACATTAGTATTCATCAGGTCCCTGGCCATTTGTTCACAGAGATTGAGCTGAACAAACTCACAACACTATAATGCCCAGTTCCAACCGATGGAAATGGAGAGGAGCTGTCTTGGGTCACATTCACACCACACATTTAAAGCTTCCCCCAAAGAATTCTGGGAGCTGTAGTTTGTTAAGGACGTTGAGAGCTGTCAGCAGGCCCCTATTCGCCTCCCAGAACTACAATTCCCTAAGTGGCTTTAAGAATCAACCCCTCTTCACAGGGAAATCTATGAATTGTGTGGAGGAATAAGGTTCTCCTAACAACTCTCAGCACCCTTGACGAACTATCCAGAAGTTTTTTGGGGGGAAGCCCTGACTGTTTAAAGTGATGTTGTGGTGCTTTAAATGTATGGTGTGAATGTGGCAGCTGTGGCCTAAGACCCAGCGATGGGTCCCAGCCCACTGTTTGAGAAACCCTGCTCCAGCAGAAGGCTGGAAAAGTAAAACAAGACACCAAAATCTTGTAACTCTTGATGTTCAGCTATGCGCCCAGAACATCTGCTTTTGCAGTGCTCTTACCTTTCAAGTTACTCCGCTGAGGTCAATAACTCACTAGCACCATCTCCTCGCACAACTGAATGTGTGCACAGGGTACATTAAACACATGTTTGAGCCTTTAAGCATGTTTCCAGCACCTTTTGGACCATCTGTCTCAGGAAGAAAAGTAGGCCATCTCATAAATGAAAAACTGGGGTAACATTTCCCAAGCCTGTAGGTAGGGACTGTCATATTTTGATTGTACTGAAGCTGCTCTGGGAGCCTTTTTGGCTGAAGAATGGGGTACAAATGTAATAATAATAATAATAATAATAATAATAATAATAATAATAATACAGTGGTACCTCGGGTTACATACGCTTCAGGTTACAGATGCTTCAGGTTACAGACTCCGCTAACCCAGAAATAGTACCTCGGGTTAAGAACTTTGCTTCAGGATGAGAACAGAAATCGTGCTCCAGTGGCGCGGCGGCAGTAGGAGGCCCCATTAGTTAAAGTGGTGCTTCAGGTTAAGAACAATTTCAGGTTAAGAACGGACCTCCAGAACAAATTAAGTTCTTAACCAGAGGTACCACTATAATAATATTGAGGAATTCTTTTATCCCCATAACTGAGCTGAATTTGGATTTGTCATTGGAGTAGGGCTCCCCCATGCTATCCATTTCAAATTTGAAAAGCAGAAGGGAGTTCAAAGGTGAATTTGTAAGAACTTGATTTAGTGTGGCAGCATCTATACTTTGGAACTCCCTGCCTATTGAGCTCAAGCAGGCACCTTCACTGTACTCTTTTTAGCGCCTGCTGAAACATTTCTGTTTACAGAAGTCTACCCAAATGGTTACAAAGTTAAGGTAATTTTAATCTGTTTTATTATTTTAACTTTTGTATGCTGTACAGTATGGTTGTGATTTTTTAAAATCAGTTTTATTGGTTTCTCTTTTTGAAAACCGCTTGGAAGTGGTTTTCCCTCCAATCAAGCGGTGTCTAAATTTTATGGAAAATAAAGAACTAAAACAAAATGGGTTCATAAACACCAGTGGCTAATAATACCCCCCCCCCCCCCGTTTCTGCACTAATGCACTACAGGAAAATGACACCATAATCCTATATTTATTAAACTTAACTACACAGATGGTATTTTGCAGACAAGTAAATATTGTGAAAATAAAATATCTGGTATGAAAGCTGTTAAAAATTCCTGCCCCGATCCGAATAAGCGCTGTTAAGGCATTGCTATGCAGCATAGAGGAAAGAGGGAGGAGGAGTAACATGGAAATGACACTAGTTTTTAAGTGTGGGTCACTCATATTACAAATGATACTAGTAACCTGGATTTCTCATTAGAGAACTACTGCCAAACTCAGCCTATTGCCAAGGATGATTTAACCACTTGCAGCATCAAACTGACCTCGCTGCATGTGAAGAGAGACGCTTAATTGCCGTTTTCAGTAGATTGGGAATGAAAAACGTCCATGGGTAGGTAGCATTTCAAGCCACACAGATGGTAAGGTAATTCTTTTCCACATTAAGTAAATGTTTTACACTGTGTCTGTGCTTTCAAGAAACTTTCAACTGCTCTATTGTCATGCAAGCCGACTCAAGCTGTATGCCGCAGCCCAGCCACTTACTCTGATTCTACGGCACTGAAATTGGTGGAAATCTAACATGTGCAGCCACTGCTGGCCATTGGCTAAAGCATTTCGACCCCACCTAGGTGCTGCAAGCCGTATAGGTTTTGTCTGCTTCCTAATATGCTAGACAGACGGGCCTGCCTTGAAACTAAAAGTTGTAATAGAGTTCAGACCTGTCTTTTGTGAATTTTTTACGGCCTTCTCCAAATGCTAATCGATGGCCACCACCAGCCACCACTAAGAATAAATTGTGCATTGTGTGAAAATATCAGTACAAACCATCTCCCCGCTAACCAGTGTCTGTTTCAAAAGGCTCACCTGCCCATCACCCTTTCCTGATTTGTCTCAGGTAACAGCAGGTCCATAATTATATATGAGAACATAGGAACCTCATACTGCTCAACTGATTTAAGTGGAACACCCCCAAATTACAGATGTGCTCCCCAGCTTCTGATTGGATCCCGGAATGTCCCGCCTTTTGGTCTGGTGTTCTGCCGCAAGTCAGCTGACTCGTGCCAGAGCACCCAACCCCAATGTGTTTGTTTTTTGGTCACACGCTCTGGCAGGATTCAGCTGGCTCGCTCCAGAGTGGCTGACCAAAAAATGAGTGTCCTTTTGAATCCCCTGGATGCTGGAGGATACAGAACCTAGCTTATACAAAGTCATAGAACAGGGGTCAGCAAACTTTTTCAGCAGGGGGCTGGTCCACTGTGCCTCAGACCTTGGTGTGGGGGGGGGCAGACTATATTTTGGGGAAAAACAATATGAACGAATTCCTATACCCCACAAATAACCCAGAGATGCATTTTAAATAAAAGCACACATTCTACTCATGTAAAAATATGCTGATTCCTGGACCGTCCGCGGGCTGGATTTAGAAGGTGACTGGGCCGGATCCGGCCCCCAGGCCTTAGTTTGCCTACCCATGTCGTAGAATAATAGAATTGTAGAATTGGGAGGGACCATGAGTGTCATCTTGTCCGACCCCTTGCATTTTGACCAATGTGGGGCTTGAACCCAGGACCGTGGGATTAAGAGTCTTATTCTCTACTGCATACCGATGGTATTTCAAGCAGGAGATATTCCCAGCCTTACCTGGAGATGTCAAGGATTGAACCTGGCACTTTCTGAACACAAAACATGTCCTCTACCACTGAGCCACTTATATGGCCATTGGCTCACTATATGTACTCAGCTGTCAACTTTTATTTTACAGAGAACAAAAGGAGAAACAGGGAAAGGCTAGTTCTAAATTGGGAACAGTAGATTATATCAAGGTAAGGTTTCAGCATTATCAGTATGAATGGAACATATGAGCGGCTGCTGTAAACTGTTTCATGAAAAGGACTATAGCCCCGCATGTATTACTGTAACCTCTTGTTAGACAATTTTCCTCCTGTAAGCTGAATGGATATATATACTGCAATTACTCCTGCAAAACGCTATGGAAACAATTTGATATTTATAGTTTATGATTAATGCTTTATACATCGGCGAAGCCTACTTGGTGCCAAGGCTCCATCAAGGGATTTGAGATTGCTTAATGCCCCAAGTGTTGCTTACATAGAAAGAGAGAGAAAACAAGGAGGCAAACAACTGTTTATATTAGTTGTAAAAAGCTGAGCTTGCATTTAGATTGGGCACTGCTTAGCAGCACTCTAGTGATTGCTGGTTAAACTTGCAAGGGAACACAAAGATGTCTTGTTGAAAGACCCATTGTGGCAATGCTCCTTTCACTTATAGATGTGGTTTCAAGATTTCTGACTGTATTTTCCAGCAGTGCAGTTAACTAGTCATTTCTGTGCCTGGAACAGGCTCCCAGTTCTGTGTTTCCCTATTCTATGGGAACTGAAATTTAAGGACAACCACACTGATGCTGTGATTCCAAGTTCTGACTCCATACACAGATGACGCTGTTTTGGTGATGTATGTCCTTTTTGGCACTGTATAAGTGACTTCCCAATGTAGGAGGCCCAGTTCGTACTGGAGGCTGGAAGCCTGGGATAAGAGAAGGGTTCATACCACTCTAGCTCAATGTACAGACCCATACCCCTCCACTGCCCTAATTTTTTTTTAAAAAATAATTTTTATTCATTTTCCAAACAATTTTATACAATCAACACATAATTTAGCACCCATTCTTCAGTTTTTGACTTCCCTCAGTTTCTCTGTCAATCTTTCGTAAAATTTCTATTTATTAACGCATTTCTAAACATAATATTGCCTTTTAGAACTCCTTTTCCTCTTACTCTCTTTTTTGCATTATTTCTTACTATCTCACAGAGTCTCTTCAAAACCAACAAGCGTTGTCTGTACCTCACATATGTTTTTCAGATATTCTGTAAATCTCCCCCAGTCCTCGATAAACTTTTGGTCTTTCTGATATCGAATCTTCCCAGTCAATTTATCCAGTTCTGCATATTCAGTCAATTTCCTTCTCCATTCTTCCACTGTTGGAATTTCTTCCTGCTTCCATCTTTGGGCCAGAAGTATCCTTGCAGCAGTCACTGCGTATTGAAACAGTTTACAGTCTCTCTTATTGATTTCGTTTCCTACCATTCCTAATAGGAAGGCCTCTGGTTTTTTAACAAACGTATATTTCAACATCTTTTTCAGTTCATTATATATCATTTCCCAGAAGCCTTTCACCCTTTTACACTCCCACCACATATGATAAAAAGTACCTTCTTTTTCTTTACATTTCCAACACTTATTGCATGTTTTGTACATTTTAGCCAGTTTAACTGGCGTTATATACCGTCTGTAAACCATTTTCATTACATTTTCTTTCAACGCAGTACATGCCGTAAATTTTAGCCTTTCATTCCATAATTTCATCCAATCGTCATATTGTATATTATAACCAAAATCTCTTGCCCAATGTATCATTACTGATTTTACCTCTTCATCTTTTGTATGCCACTCCAGCAACGTTTTATACATTTTAGACAGATTTTTATATTCATTATTCAATACCTCCGCTTGAAATTTTGATTCTTTACCTTCATACTCACACATTTTACAATCTTTTTTAAACATTTCATTAATCTGACAGTAATGTAACCAGTCCAGAACAAATTCTTTCACCTCTTCATAAGTTTTCATTTTCCATTCCCCCCCTCTCTTATTACCAATTCTCCATATGTTATCCACCTCCCCCTCATATTGATTTTTTTCACGCTCATCACTTCTAATGGTGAAATCCAGTGGGGGAGTCTAGGTTCCAACAAATTTTTGTACCTCTCCCACACCTCTATCAATGATCTTTGAAAGATGTGGTTTTCGAAACCTTTGTCAATTTTTTTCTTTTCATACCATAGATATGCATGCCAACCAAATCTGTTATCAAATCCTCCTAAATCTAACAACTCTCCATTCTCTAATTTAATCCATTCCTTTATCCAACAGAGGCATGATGCTTCATAATATAATTTCAAGTCTGGCAGGGCGAAGCCACCTCTTTCTTTCGCGTCTGTTAATAACTTAAACTGAATCCCTGGCTTCTTGCCCTGCCAGATATATCTTGAAATTATTTTTTGCCATTCTTTAAAGATTGATGCCCCCTTGATTATCGGCAATGATTGAAAAAGAAATAACATCTTTGGCAGCACACTCATTTTTATTGTAGATATTCTCCCCCAAAAGGACAGTTTCAGTCTTCCCCACACCTCCAAATCTCTTTTTATTTGGTTCCAAACAGGTAAAGAGTTGTTTTGAAACAAATCAATGTTCTTGGGGGTTAACCATATTCCTAAATACTTCACTTTATTCACCACTTCTATCTGTCCTTTGTTGTATTTCCTCAATTAATTCTTGATTCATATTTTTAGCAATAATTTTTGTCTTTTTTTTGTTGAGATAGAATCCTGCGACTCGACCAAATTGCTCTATTTCTTCTAAGATTCTTTTGACACTTTCCACTGGTTCTTCTACCATCATTACCAAGTCATCCGTGAATGCTTTAACTTTATATTCATTTTTCCCTATAGACACCCCTTTTATATCTTCATTTTTTCTTAATACTGTATTTTTAACAAAACTTCCAGGACCATAATGAATAATAATGGCGACAATGGGCATCCCTGCCTTGTACCCTTGGTTATTTTAATGTCTTCTGTAGTATAATTGTTTACTATCAGCTTCGCTTTCTGTTCTGTATATATTGCCTTTATCCCATTATAAAATTCCTTACCCACTTCCATATACTCTAAATTTTTAACATGAAATTCCACTGCCCTAATTTAAGTAGGACATCCTGTTTTGCGGGGCAGTGGTCTCACATGAGTCACCTGGCTCCAGTGAGATTGTGTCCCTGAAACACACATATTTTGGGGTGTCCATGTCTACCACACAAGTTACGCAACTCACACAGGAGTGTGGCACTCCAAGATGTATATCACAGTCTTACTCTGGGGCATGTTGGAGGGTATGCAAACCTGGGCTGTCTCATGAGTAGATGCAGTGGCAATATCACTAATGGTCAGGGTGAAACTCTTTAGTTTTGGTAAGAAATACCAGGCAGTGAACAAGGTGGATTCCATCTTTTAAACTTCTCGGATCCCTTGATAAGCAGGAGTGACGATGCAGCTGTCACACAGAGGAAACGACAGCAATGGTTACCACACAACACATTTGTTCAGTAGTTAGACCTTAGACATGGAACAAGGATTTGCCTGTCATCATTTCATCATCCTTCCAGTGTCACCTGCTCTGTGAACTTGGCATGGGATACTTCGCTGCTAATTTTAATCTCTAGCTAAGCCCCAGTCTAAGATGTGTTTGTTGCACGTGTTGCAACTGTAAGTCATTTCATTGGGGGAATTTCTATATTGTATAGGGTGGAAGGAAGAAAACTGTTTCCCTCCCTATAGCTGACTGTGTGGATTTTTTTTGACTGATTTTTTTATGTTCACTAATTTGTAACTGGGTGTCATTTATTCAAATGGTTCTGGAGATTATGAGGAGGCACAGAAGCTTACAGTGCAATCCTATAAATGGGAATTTATTGTTTCATCTGATATTGTAGTCTCTCTCTCTCTCTCTGTGTGTGTGTGTGTGTGTGTGTGTGTGAGTACTTATGACAGTACTCACTGGTACAGAGTGTTAAAGTTATACGTTTAATGTAGATAAAATGTCACGTTCAAATGCATTGTATTTAAAATGATGTAAAGGGAAGTCTACTTTTGGCAGGAGGTTGCACTCTGGCAAAAGCGTCAGAGAAAGCTGGTATTTTTCCATTTCAAATGTCCATTTTTTTATTTTTTTTAAGCCCCCTCCCCAAAAAAAGCGCAACAGCTTTTTGTGTATCTGGATTTCTGCTTCTTGAAATATGGCAACCCTATTTTATAAAGATATGAATACTGGCACCTCACCTTTTACCAAAAAGTACTGTGGGGGGCAGTATCTTTTTGGAAACTGCTTAGAGACTGTTCCAGTAATAGTATTATTAATAAATTTATTAGTTGCTTTTTGCCACAGGGAACTTTCAGTGACTACCTCCACAATTGCATTAAATAGCATTCAGGGTTGTTTCCATCATTTAAATACATATTAACAATGCAGGATGAAAACAAATTAAAACCTTTCAGGGTTGTTGTTTTTTTAAAAATCCTCTATGTAACCCTTTTTCACCTGATAATCATACACAGGACCCTCAGCAGTTGAAACTACCAGCTCTACAGTTCTATGATGCTATGATTCTAGTCTTGCTGACATTTAGTTTTCTGTTCTAAGGAATTATGGGAAAACTCAGTCAGGTGAACTCACAGCCTATAGTGGCAGAGCTCAGGTACAGATTTACCACCTCAGAGAGAACTAGGCCTTGCTGAAGTTCAGATATCCTTTGTCAAAAGCATTCCCTGCTGTCTGCTAAGCCTTCTACTTTAACAATGAAAGTGTGCGTGTGTGTATGTGGGAAGCTTGCCCATCACTTGTTCTGAAGACACCCGTTGGTGTTAAAACAACATTGTAAACGCAGCAGACATTTCCTCACACAATGAATGGTACATATATGTGTCTAAGGCAGGCTTTTTATGGATGTGTTTGCATTCCAATTCTTTCTACCTCTCCAAGACAATTGGGGAGCCGCAGCAAGCAGAAATAACTGCCGGGCAAAAAATAACAATAACAAAAATATTCACAGAATAGCTTTGTCTCCCTACCCTGCACTCCATATTTACATTCTTTCTTTTGCATCCAATGCAGAAAGTTTCATTAGTATCTCATTTTCATTTTGTCATATTTACTTTCCATGGTTTTCGGGAGAGAGTGAGCCACTAGAAGCTCAACAGCTGTGTGGGCACACCCTCCAATTTTAACAAAATGCCCTGTGTTTGTACATTCCTTTGATGGCTCCATTATTCCTTGAGCAACACAGCACATTTAGTTTTACATCTGCTACAGCACAGCTAACACTTGGAAGTAAGGGAAATGATTGTTTTGTTTCACAGAATTCTGGTAATATCCTTCTGGCTACGAAACACAGCAGTGTATCAAGTGATGTTTCACATAGTTTGGTGGGGGCCATCTTTGCTGTTGTCTGTTCTGGGTGCCCTGCACTGAGCAGCAGGCAGCTTGTGGCTGCCATTTTGAAATTCCTGCAATGGCCTGGGAATGTATAGTTGATACAGGCCATTGTGGGAAACTTAAACAGTGCACCCAGATGTGCCAGGGCACTACAAGCATTTTAAACTTGTGGCTGCAAGCTCTGTGCTGCTACCCACTCAGAGACAGCTAGTAATAGTTTTGGCTCCATCTATCTCCCTGTTGGATACTGCAAGGGCAACACTGTAAGTGGGGCAGAGGAAGCTGATAGGCAGCAGTGCTCATGGGCTATTGTTGTTGTTGTTTCATAAAAATAAATCAATACAGCGATACAGTTTTTACAGCAATAAACCCACAAAACCATATAATTTTTTTATAAGTTAAAAACAGGCATCAATCACAGTGGAAGGATGTACCCTTAATTGGCTGCACATGTCTGACATAATATAAAAGTGTGGTTGTTGTTGTTATGCACTTTAGATAAAATATCACAAGGTGGTATATAATGTAAAAATGCACCTCAGTGCTGCTAATGTAGTAGTTTGACTGTACCCCCAGAGGCGCACTCCATTATCTCTTAAATAATGGAGGGTAAAACTTGGGAGAATAAAATTGGCTTAAAAACATCATTTAAAGCATTATTAACATATCAATAAACACTGATTGGTTAAAATACGTATCTTATTCTGAAAATCTTTAGTAGTATTCCTCCTTTTTCAAGCCCACCTACAAGAAAGCAAATTTTAAAGCCCAACATCTCAGAAGTCTTCCCAAATGGTCAGTATCCCTAATGCAGCATTCCTACAGATAGCTTTATCCTCCATGAATTTGTCTGATTCAACTAAGACAGTGGCCACCCCTACATCTTGCGTGGGTGAATCCCACTGTTTATGTGCTGAGTGACGAGGTCCCTTCCTTTTGTCTATCCTGAAGCTTTCAACATTCAGTTTCATTGTATGGCCCCAGATTCTAGTACTGAGAGGTGGGGACCTCTCTGCTCACTTTCCTCACACCATACATCATCTTATGCTCCTCTATTATGTCCTCCATTGCTCCCCTTTTTCCTAAACTAGAAAGCCACAAATGTTGTAACCTTTTCTCATAGAGGTGCTGCTCCAACCCCTTGATCATTTTGGTTGCCCTTTTCTGATAATCCCCCCTCCCTTCTTTTGGACAGTGAACAGTCAGCCTATGAGAACCTTGTTTCCCAACAGGGAGAGAAACAAAGCAATGTTTCTCCAAATCCAACTGTGGTATTGGCCTTTCCCTTCCTACAAAGGAGTTGTAATGAAATTCTCCTTTCCCCTGTGAGTTTAAAATAGTCTCCTTTGCAATATGTCATCCGATTAAGCCGTTAAGGATGATTTTGTTTTGTTTTGTTTGCACTGCATTGGAAGGCTTGTGATGACGCAGCCAGCATGGAATGCAAACCACGCCACCGAATTGCAAATCAAATGGAAATATGCCTTTCATCTTAATTATAGGCTGGACAGTGGAATGCACGATATTCTCTCATATGTATGAGACGAGGGAAACTTTCCCAGGGTTTTTTCTCTCTTACATATCTGATTCTTATTTGGTTAAAAACTTATCCATGTGACCCAGTGCTGTCTAACTTCCCATAATAAGATTTTTAAAAATGGAAGAAATGTTTGCCTCATCAATGCCAGAAAAAGTTGAACACCAAGTGAGAGATAATAAGCAAGGTCATTACAACAGTATAGCAGTTAAAACAGTTAAGACAACAATCAAAGCAGTAGAATCAAGTCATGAGATCAGGGAAATGCTTGTCTAAAATGTGTGCCTTCAGGAGCCGGTAGAATGCCAATACTGATAGGACCTCCCATATTTTAGCAATGAAGGCGCTCCACAATGCTGTTGCTGCAAGTGAAAAAGCCTACCTCTGTGTTACCACAAGCTGATAATCATCAGCCTGTGGCAAAATAAAATTTATTATTATTACTACTACTACTACAATGACAATGTTATCATCACATGCTGTAGAGGGAAGTGAAAGGCAGATGGGGCTTTACAACCTGGGGTGGTAGCCCATCTAGGAAAAGGAAAACTCTGATTCTAAACCTCCGTTGCCTTGTGGGATATCTTTGGGAGAAGGAAAGGCTAAGGAGTGAACCCTACACAAATCCAGAGTGCAGTCCCTAAGATAGTTGGATAGCGCCTTGTACACTTCCTTCCAGCAACTCTTGAAGCCAAGCTGGTGCCAAACATACTGCTCTGCATGACATCAGTGAGGTCAAGAGAGGAGTCTGGTTGTCTGGGCAGGCCAGGATCTCCTTACATACTGCCCAGGCTTGCAACCCAGGGAGGTCATTTTGGCACTGCTAATACAGCAGTTTGACATCACCCCCGGAGGTGCATCGAGACAGACAGATGCCAACAACAAATATTATCATCTTAATATCCATATTAAAAGTAAGAATCTGGAGCTGTCACCACCTTCATTTTCCCACAATGCCCCTGGCCTCTGATATAAAGTAAGGTTTGGCAGACAGCGCTGAGAATAATATTGAGTGGTTGGAGCTGTGGGAGCTGCTGAAATGCACTTTCACCTAGAGACTTTTCAGATCTAGTGCTGGCCCTAGACATCTCATTCTGGCTGGCCCATGCTTCCCATAGGGAACTGGCTGGCCACAGTGAGAAGCGGATGCTGAACTAGATGGACTTTTGTCTGATTCAGCAGTGGGTCTCACTGGGTGATCTTGGGCTAGGCGCCCTCAGTCATTAACCAATGTTGTAGGTTGGTTATGAGGTAAAATGGAGGTTGTAGTTGCAGAAAGAACCATGTACACCATCTTGGGCTTTTTTCTGCAGGGGGAAGGCAAGATAAAAATGGTCAATAAAGATCTTATAAATTTAAGAATCAAAGAAGTCAATTGCATCCCTCTGGTCCTTCCAGTGTGGTGTAGTGGTTAAGAGCAGTGGATTCGTAATCTGGTGAACTGGGTTCATGTCTCCACAGCTCCACATGCAGCTGCTGGGTGACCTTGGGCCAGTCACACTTCTTTGAAGTCTTTCAGCCTCACTCACCTCACAGAGTGTTTGTTGTGGGGAAGGAAGGGAAAGGGGATTGTTAGCCGCTTTGAGACTCCTTCGGGTAGTGATAAAGTGAGATATCCAAACTCCTTCTCCTCCCCCTCCTCCTCTTCTTCTTCTAGCATAACCATCTTTGCCTAACACAGATACTTTAAATTTTATTCTAGTTTGATTTCTGAGCTACCCACTATTTCAACATTTGAAACCAAAATCAGGTAAAAACCAATGGAATATGTCACCCACTAAGATATAAAAATACTGTAAAAAAAAAGTGATCAAATTAAACTTACTCCATGCCATTTTAAACACAGCCACTGAAAGCCTTCCTGGAGAAGGCCATAAAGAAGAGCTTATGGAGGAACCATGTGTGGGAAAGACGGCTGCAGAACGAAGCATAGTTAAAGTCTTGTTTGCCTGTATCATTTTAACATACTTGCAAGCCAGCAAATGGATCATAAGATCCAAGTCACTCATAACTGAAATTCAAGGAAATGGAACAGACCCATTACCGAAAATAAGTCAGTCTGAAATGAAGCAATAATCATAAAGTGCCAGGTTTTTGAAAAATAGAGCCATAGGAAATGGGAAGGAAATAATTAGAAAGTGCATTTTGCTATTATGATTATATTAACAGGTTATTTCTCTCTCTCTCTCTCTCTCTCTCTCTCTCTCTCTCTCTCTCCTCTCTCTTTTTATAATAGTACACTCATAAGAGGGAGAATGTTTCAGCTGTGGAACAGCAATTCACCCAAGGAGCGCCGTTTCAATGTTTGGCCACAAACAGGATATTGTGATGCAATCTGCAAATGCAGCTGGAACGTAGGTGTAATAATGCACAGCAAATCTGGAGAGTCAACCTATCTGTGGCAAAGGCAGGAAAATGTACTGTTGATTCAGGGATGTGGTTAGTACTTCTGGTAGAGGCTGAACGACGGTGATTTACAATTCCAAATTCCTTTTCACACTTGCTTGAGAAACCAAACCAAACCAAACAAAATACAGACTCTCTGAACGTTGGACAGGCTTGCATGGAGCTCTTGCGTACTGACCATCAGAATGACACTTTAGCAAAATGGTGCTTGGATGAGATGGTTTCTTGGTGATGAGACAATACCAGGTACTGTGTAATTAATACCCCCACCTATATCTAACTGCATCAGGGGTACTTGCTACATCTGGCATGCTACATCCGGTTGATTAGGATTCACCAGAATTTTGAAACAATTTCTTTTTAAAAACAATTAAATCTAATTTTGTTTCTTTTATTTTTTAAAAAATTATTTATTTTTTAATTTCAATTTAGGGTCCACTTTTCATAAAATTAATGATCCTGGCATCAGTGGATTGCATGGCGGGACTGTGCCACTCACCTAGAGTTTACATCAGCTGGCAGAGTGGCTGTAACACAGTGGGATGGAAAAGGGGAGCACAGTTGGTGTGGTGCAAACACAATGGCAGGAGCACTAGTTCAAGGTGCTTGCATGACATCAACTTTGCTGTTGCCACACTCTTCCCCTTCTCTGCACTCCAAAATGCTACTGCACATCGAGTCAAGTAGAGATCAAGTGAGCGGCTCCATCATGCTGTCCACAGCTTGATCCCAGGCTGGGCTACAACAACAACAAATCATGCAACACATTAAAAAAATAACAACAACTAAAAGCCACTGTCAAAAACATTCACACAATCATATAATTTATCCTTGTCGAAATGAACTCTTGTCCTGAAGGAATGACTGCCTGGGAACCCCAAATACACCACCTTGGGTTTCATGGCAAAAGAGAGTTGAGATACAGATGTGCGGATGTTATTGGCCCAGAGATGGAAAGAAGATAAAGTCCCTACCAGAGAAGAATGGCAGATCAAGTTGATGGATTATGCCAAAATGGCCAAAATGACCAGAAGAATCAGAAATCAGGAAGACCAAAATTTTAATAAGGAATGGGGAAAATTTATAACTTATCTTAAAAACCACTGTAAACAGTTAAAATCGTTAGTAGGATTGGAATATCGCTTGTAGTTTAATGGTGAATTTTGGACACAATGGAGAAGTAAAAGATTTAGATTATCAGAAAAGATGCAGAAGGAAATGATTAAAAACAGGACCCACAAAGGGGAGGCGGAAAGCCCAAGAGATTCCTTGGAATCTTGTTTTTATGTTGTAAGTTGGATATGTGACTGTAAAATTTTCGTTTGAAAAACCAAATAAATAAATTTAAATATAGAAAAGAGATACAGATGCAATCCACTGTAAATAAAGTTTACAAATTTCATTTCTGATACAAACCCACCCGGAGTGGTAAATAATATAATAGTAAAAATCGCAAGAAATAATAACCCCCCCCCCAAGCATTATAAAGAATCAAGTAGCAGGAGCAATTAACAGCTACCAAGAACCTATCGGAGTGGAGGGGATTGTGATCCTTTTCTACATTCCTCTCCCCTGATTCAGCCAGGTCTCCAGAGCTCAAGGAATCTACAAAAGGCACGTTTCCATCCTGTGCTTAGTTCAGTCAGAGAAATCCAGTTGTCTTTAGTAATTGCACTAGAGAAATGCACTTAGAAAAGTTATGAGCAAATAACAAATCTCAGAGATCAGATACCCTGGGAACATGCAAACCCCCTCCATAGTTGAACCGATGCCATAGATAACAAGAGAGTGGTGTGTGCCACTTCCCTATACATGTTTAATTTGCTTTTTATAGCCTGATTACCCAAATCTCCATATAGGCCCTGAGTTCTTCAGCCTTGATGTCACTGTATGAGCGTTGAGGATGCTGAACTGGTGTATGACTCATTTGTCAAAAAATACTGCTGGCTCTTCCAGTGGATTACATCCTGCCACCATGCCATAGGAATGCTCTCTTCTCTTATCTGGCAGTTCCAGGAATGCTGATGTACAGCAATCACTATTCCGCTCTCTAAACCTCTTCCGTTTTCCAAGCATGGTATTCTTTGCAGCTACAGGCAGGAGTCAAGACCAATTAACCTGAGAGATAGGTCAAGCTCAATTCGGTTTTCAACAGGCTGCCATTCTATTGGGAATGCAGACCAGAGGCTCTGAGGCCGACACACAGCTCTGTGCACACTGAGGCTTCTTCTTTTTCTATGAATATGCAAATTGACAGCATTTACAAAGAGTGCCTGTAAAATGTTTACTTCCCAGAAGAAAAAGGATATCCCTAGAACAGCACGCTTTGTATCATATTGAATCAGCATTATATGTAGGGAAGGACCATTCTGCCAGTGACAGCTTCTCATTTCCCCCTATTATTGTTGGCCCCATTTCTGAATCGGTTTGTGAATTTTTCCAAAAAAGCTGCATGAAAATGTGTATGCGTTTTCAAATGCATTTCTTATTTTAGATGAATTTTGTGAGCAATTTCTCCTAAGATAATACACGTTTTGCTATGTTACTTTCAAAGATATACCCAGTTTTTGTGTGCTTTCCCCCCAATATACACACTTTTCTACACAGTGGTTTTGTTTGGCGAGCTGCATTACAAAATTCAGAGAAGCGGGAATTTCAAAGCAAAGCTGGGGTCCAGTTTGCATAATGGTTCTGGAAGTGTGAATTCGATAGCTTTGCACAAAAATGTGGATGGAATGAAGACTGGCTTGGTTCTATTCTAGCATTTCAATGTGGCTTTAACCATGGCTGTTATGCCTTCAAGGGCGTCTTTCAAAATGCAAACCCTCTTATGGGTTGTTTCAATCACTGCGTTTCGAGTTGTCTGACTCCCTTTCCGTTTGGCATCCTGCAGGCTTCAGCAGAAACAAGCACATTCACTGATAAGAACGTTCCTCATTTTCCTTTCTCCAATTAAAGGAGTTAAAAGTCTCCCTGAACTCGACCTCTGTATTCTCTGTAGTCTTTAGTCCATGGACAGCCTTTTCCAGTGACGTCCATGCCAGTGGCAGGAGCTTTCAAAGAGAAGAATACATCCTTGTAGTGCCTAACAAAAGAGATGAAAGGAGCTTCTTGTAAATTTATCTTGCACTTCATGCATCTCTTGGAAGGCTCTATATAAATAGAACCAGAACTTTTGTGCTTGATGCCACTTGAGCATGTTATAAGCAGCAACAGGTGGAAGGCGTGCTTTAGCAATTGAGCCAGTTATAACAACCATGCTTCGTAGGTCTGTTATAACTAATGCAAATGCCACGTGCATTTTTGGGTTAGGCTAGATCTAATACCAGTCTTTCTCTACTCCCGCCCCCATGGCTTCATTGAATAGTTAGAAAAACACAATCAACTCAGGGCTCATCCAGATTTCCTTTTGTGCTCTGTTCCTTGGCACAGATCTGTGTCTGAGTCTTGTTTTTTGCCACTTTCTCTGCAAAAACCTACTCTTTATTGCTGAATTGAAACAAAAGGCAATCTGCAGAAAACCGGAATTGCCATTTGTTCTGATTCAGTGTTAAAGAGCGGGTTTTCCAGCGGCAAGCAGTGCAGCAAAGCAAACTAACACCTGGACAAGCAGCGTTAAAATGCAGACCCGTGCCTAGAAAATGTGGGGCAAAAGGTAAGTGTGGATGTGCCCTTAGGGTGAAATGTTGGCAGGAATAGATTGAAATAGAGATGGACAGAATGCATTTCCTATGGAAAATCTTACAAAGATTTAAAATGTAGGCTTTGTAAGAGAGCACTTACCATTTTAGCTTAGTTTTGGTGCTTTAGCAGTCTTCCATTTAACACCCCCCCCCCAAATTCACTTGTTAACATGTTTGAAAGGAACACGCCACAAGAGTGGAGAAGTGCTTCTTTCCTATATGTTCTGGCCAGCATGAAAGATGCTAGGAAAGGACATTGACGTGCCTAAGGCAGATTATTCTGGTGGTAAAAGTAATACTGTACTAAATAAGTCCTTGAGCCTTGTTTACACACCCTCTCAGTGCAGTGCATCTCCCAGGTCTGTTGTGAGGATAAAAGAGGAGGGCCATCTGTATCACCCTCAGCTTCATGAGCATGAGAGTGGGGCCATAGGCAGCCATCTGGGGTGTCACAGGGGCCAAGAACCAGCCAAGAACCAGCCAATAGTCAGAAGTGAAGAGTAAGTTAGGACCACCAAACCAGGAAGTGAGTTCAAGGAGAAAGTTGGAAGTCACCAAAGGGTGAGACAGGACCAAAGAACAAACTAGGGGTCACCATCAATGACTAGCCAGAAGTCAGAACCAAAGAATAATAATGGATTATAAAGAGCACTGGGTGCAGGTACAACACAGACTTGGCAAAGGCATCTCCGTTGGTGGAACAGGCCTGGTATGACTCACAGCAGCCAATGGTTGCACTGCAATGGTAGGGTAGGGGCTGTCCTCTCTGATGGTCTCCACGACTCCCTTTCCGGTGGTGCGGCTGGTGCCCAGAGCATGCAGATGGGCAGCGGTGACAATGACAAGGAGATGGGCTGGACTATCTGCATCTTACTCAAAGGACCCCAGAGGCCCAGAATCTGGAACCAACACACATTTTGGGCTTCAGCCAAGTGGCTCACCTATATCAGTGATTCATGCAGAGAGATTGTAAGAGTAAAATATGTTGTGTCTTGCTTCATGGGAACCCACCTACACTTCAAAATATGCCTCTGATTTTAATTGAGGCGCTCCCAACCCCACCATATGCCTTAGCCATGGCTTCCGCAGTGCCAGAGTAGGCTCTCCCTGAGCCCCGTAGCTTACAGATGCTTCTGTCAGTCCAGTGACAGTTTCAGCTTCTTGGGAAAGCAATCAAAGGGTAAAATGCAAAATGTATACGAGGCCTTTAAGTGCTGCAAGAGGATGTAAAAGGCATGCAAAAAATAATGGATAGCTTTTTGGCACTGGCATGTACACGGAATACTCGCCAAGGGTACTTTGTATTTTGTAAAGTGAATGAAAATTACAGAAATGCCTAATTCTGGGAACCAGAAAACAAGGCAAAGGAATCTGGAGAACTTGAAGAGAGGGAAGGGAGCAAAGGGGGGCAAAAATAACCCCGAGCCAATAACTTCATGTGATCCAGAGATTGGTAGTATAATGCAGCTCAGCAGGATAAGAATCCCACAGTTCCTATACCACAGTCCTCATTTATGAGTCTGTCTGCAGCAGCATTCTTAGTCAAAGGGAGGAGGAGAGAGAAGTAGGCTCATTCATTACAGTTTTGGAAAGAAAAAGAAATGTAAATTTACAGTGTTGTATTCTTTTTGACCAATAAGAATGTATAGCATCTGCCTATTCGATGACTCCGAAGGCCACTCTGCATCGTCTTTCCCTGTAAGAAGGTCATGGCAAGCAGTCATGGGAAACAAGTTTATTGTAAAGATGACCCCACTTGGTCCACTTCTGTTAGAGTTTGTGGGCCAAGATTCTGTCTGGCTATTGAAAAGAGGCATAATTCCCCTCTCAGAAACAATGCTAATAATTGCCTGTATTCTGATTGCGACCACCCAAAAGGAAATAACCCTTTGCAAATGTGTTTTCGATTGCACAGAGCTGGATGAAAAGTGAAACAGGATTTGAATCGTAATAATAATAAGAAAAACAGATTGTGGAAGATGTTTGCATATTTCAAAATTAGTGTAGCTTTCTCCGCACCCCCTCAGATACTTTCAAGAAATGTGGGCATCATCTATTGAGAAGGATCCGGTCCTTTTCAGGCTGCACTGCCATGCTGAAGTGTTGCACAAGAGCACATGTTTTATAATAATTTATACTGCACTCTTCAGCCATTGGAGTTTGTAGCAACCATTACTGTTGCTATTTAATGTATGACTGGTTTACCAGGACATGAGCTTCCCTACGTGACAAACTACTTCATTCTCTACAATACATCTTAGTAAAAACCAGACAGGGGATACTGAGGGCTCATAACTGCAATATCAAGTGATGACTTGCATATGTGGAGATGTGTAAAACCCTCCTCAGAAGATGTTCTTTTGATTTACCAAACTCTCCTCACTTCCTTAGGCTGTAGTCACATGGGAGTAACTCCTATTAAACTCAGTCAGAATTGCTCTTGAAAAGAATTGCGCTTTTGAATGTTTTAACCAAGTAGGATCACCCAAATTCTCCCCGAATTTAGCTTCAAGCCAAGTAATACCCCCAAGAAGGTATTACTGATGGACTCTGTGCATAATACTGAACACTTCTTACTTTCCCCCTCAGCCAACCTCCCATACTGAAAGTGAGCTTGACTGGAGGCAAAAGGCTTAGGAGACAAAGTTGGTTGACCAAGTTGCCCGAAACCTTGTTCTCCATTCAACCAACTGATCTGAACCATAGCATGGTTGTTGTTGTTGTTTAGTCGTTTAGTCGTGTCCGACTCTTCGTGACCCCATGGACCAGAGCACGCCAGGCACTCCTGTCTTCCACTGCCTCCCGCAGTTTGGTCAAACCCATAGCATGGTATGTAAGAAAATTCTGAACTACGTAGGGAGTTGATTGAACTTGCTGACCGGATAGTGCATGTATCTGGCAGAATGCAGCACCTCATTTAAAAGCCTTTATAAACTATCATGTAACATAGGACCATGTGTAGGGTTGACAACATCCAGCTGGTTCTAAACTGGCCTAGCTGGGTTTTCCTGCTTACAGAAAGTCCTTTTTTTTGGTAGGTTACCTACAGTGAATGTCAGTAAGCCCATTATTCACAGCTGCAATTTAGGGGTGGAATGGGGTGAGGTGGGAGGAGGTAGAGAGATTGGTCCAGTACAAATTAGAATGCCTGTTTGATTTTTTTAAAAGAAAAACAGCTACATTTCTATCTAGTGAACAGATCAACTGCAGTTACCCATATTGTAGTGTCCTATTTAAAGTTCTGAAATTTGTTGCAAAAGAAGAAAGAAAAGAAAAGAAAAATAGTCTGTACCAAAATGCAAAGCTGACCTTTGAAATAAATAAATGAAAAAGACCTAAAATATTTATTTCACCTTAATGGAATCAATAACCACTCTGATACATTTTATATATGATTTTGTCTGGTATACACATTTTTTTCAAAGCAATTTCCCTATTATAATGCCAGACAGTGGGGTACCCATGGCAGAGTCACATGACCAAAGACAAAATGAGTTCAATGTGAGAGTTGGGGATGTAACTCACAACCATTCCCTGTACTCGAGCTGTTCTTCAAAGAAGCTCCTTTCGCCTTTCCCCCAAATGGCAATAAGGAGGAATCCACTGGGGGCCACCCTCCAAACCATTGGCTCTGTCCAGTACCAAAACACCAGTTGCAACAGTGACAAACAAACTATGTAGCAATCAAATTTTCAGAGGAGGTGAACCCCTGAAAGAAAGAAAAGAAAAGAAAAATAGTCTGTACCAAAATGCAAAGCTGACCTTTGAAATAAATAAATGAAAAAGACCTAAAATATTTATTTCACCTTAATGGAATCAATAACCACTCTGATACATTTTATATATGATTTTGTCTGGTATACACATTTTTTTCAAAGCAATTTCCCTATTATAATGCCAGACAGTGGGGTACCCATGGCAGAGTCACATGACCAAAGACAAAATGAGTTCAATGTGAGAGTTGGGGATGTAACTCACAACCATTCCCTGTACTCGAGCTGTTCTTCAAAGAAGCTCCTTTCGCCTTTCCCCCAAATGGCAATAAGGAGGAATCCACTGGGGGCCACCCTCCAAACCATTGGCTCTGTCCAGTACCAAAACACCAGTTGCAACAGTGACAAACAAACTATGTAGCAATCAAATTTTCAGAGGAGGTGAACCCCTGTAAGAACTTTCCATGGTTATAAAGAGGTGAAAGCCCAGATACCACCCAGACAATCAGGGGACATCGGAAGATCCTTTCATGGCTCTGTGAACCAGCAAAAGTCCAAAACGAGTTTGAATGACACGCATGGTATAACACAACCAAAACTCTAGTCAACCAAGGTGACAGCAAAGGTGGTTAGGCAAGTCAATAACCAATGGTATTACTTCCTGGAGACCTTTCTATGCACTTAACTATGTGCAGTAGTGAAGCAGAATCTTGCCTGCACTCTCACCCTGTTGTACGCTTGCCCCTGGTTGAGCCAACCCACATCTGATCAGGCAAGGCATGAGACAACACAAGATATAACACAGCTAAGGTAGATCCACATATTGATCACTGGTGGTTGTGTCCATTTTGGCTTTGCCAAGAGTCCATCATATGCCTGAGCATGGAAACCTTTGCTTAACAGAGGAGAAATGTGCCGTGGTGCAAAAATAAATAAAAGTGAGCTTGATGGGAGTGCAGAGCCCCTTTCAGTTTATTTATAACTTATTAAAGGCTAAACATATTGCTTTCACAGTTGAAACCTGTTCCGAAACATTCCTCAGACATCCCAGCCCACGGTAGTTCCTTCAGAATTATGTTCAGCAGTTGTCTACTAAAGCAACATTCTATTATTAACTAACATGTAATTAGTTCATTAAAAATATCTCGGCTGAACGCTGTGTAACTTAATACAGCTTACTAGCCAAGGAAGGAGATTTTAAGCCCTGTGTAAATGGCAGCAAAATTACAGTGCAAAGAAGTAGAAAAGAGATGGGTGCCAGCTGGCAGAGCCCACCGTGTTTCAGATTACTTTATGTTTATGACTTCTCTCTCTGTGTGTGTTTTCTTCTTCTTCTTTGAATTAATTAGATTATGCTACTTGAGAGTCTTGGAATGTCCTGGATAACTGCCAGGACGATCTGCACGGCATATCTTAAGATTAATTAAGGTGCTTTAAATTTCGCTTGTATGGGATATTTAGTTTTGCTGTATTTTGAAAACTAGCAACGGTAGGGGCTAACCATTAAATGGATGAGAATGAGGTGGTACCAGCTTATTCATTTAATTGCAGCTACTCGGAACATTTCAGAAATGTCAGCTCAGTTTTGAAATCAGTGGTTAAATCAGTTCAGTTCTGAGAACTTCTGTCTGCTATCTTCGTATCAGCTCATAGAGCTTAATTTTAATCTATTTATATTTGTGTGCTCTCTGTTGTTGTATATGTTTGCATTCTGGCCGGTGACCAAAATAAATCGATTCATTCATTCAGCCTGCTATCTTGATTCAAAATGGTGTCCACTTGTATCCAAACGGATGAAGATCGGCTCCTTGATTTCAGGAATCATCACTCAAAATTTGGTCATGGTATCTTAAGAGGTGTGTATCTAAGTGCTTAAGTTTCTAGACTCAGGAGGTCTAGGTATTGCTGCATTTATTTTATTGGTTCCATAAAATTTATATACCATTTGACTGCAAAAAACAAAAGACCCCAAGTTGTTTACATTTGCTGTCATTGCTGCAGACAGAAAGAAAGAAAGAAAGAAAGAAAGAAAGAAAGAAAGAAAGAAATTTCTGTTTATGTCTTAACCGAACCTATCCTAATGGATAGAAAAAACTTCAGGGCAGATTTTGTGCATTAAGAAACATTTACAACTGATGGTCATGCTTTTAAGATGCACCAAACTGTACTGCAAAACTCTCACATTTTCCAAGATATATTCACACAATAAACCAGTCCTGGATCATTTTACAACAGCTTACTCTTATCAAACCTTTTTCACTTCAGAAAAAAAAAAATCCCACCTATTCATTAGCACCTTTTCTAGCATTAAATAAAGATGACATCCGTTCTGTCTGTTAGCTTAAGCAGTGAAAGAAGAGAACAATAGGATGAGTTTTCCAAAGCTAATAAAACTATTCAATACAAAGATTTTATTTTCCATCCCACATGAATGAAAGGTCATATGTTCTTTAGTACTGAATAGGGTGGAGTAATGATCAGGAAAATACTCCCAGCAGAGGCTGCTGAAAACCATATACATTTTTTAGCAGACGCCTCAGCTTCTGAAGACTCAGACTTTGTGCGGATAGGCTGTGGATTTAGCCTCACATAGGCTTGAGCCCCCAATCTATTTAATTCAATCTATTTAATTTTAGTAAGAAATACTGAAAGTAATGAGACTGAAGTTGGCTGCTGCTCCTTTGCTCTTTGACAGGAAACAGCCATAGCTCAGTGATAGAGCATCTGCTTTGCTTGTAGAAGCTGTCAGGATCAATCCCTGGCTGCTCCAGATTGGCCTGGGAGAATCTGAAGCCCTAGATACCAACAACCAGTTGGTGTTGACAAGACTGAGTTGGGTGGATCAGAAGTATAATGTAGCTTTTTCTATTCCTTCTTATGCTCTGTGGATTTCAAGGGGACACCCCCAATTTTCATTGCACCGGGAGCCACTATCACCAGTAAGTAAGGTGGAGCATTTATGAGGGCTGAATGGTAGACAGAAGTCTGAGGTGTCAGAAGCCAGCAAGAACCAGCTGTGAGACCAACACAGTAGTCAGGACCAAAGAGTAAGAAATTGCACCAGGAGGCAAAGTTAAGGAGACAGAAGTTGGGGGGGGGGGGGAATCAGAACTGGGAGACAAACATGTCAGAACAGTGGTGGTTGGTGATCCTTGGGTTTGGTGAGACAGAAGACAGAGAGGCCAGTAATAGGTAGAGACACCACACCAGTGTCCCAGAAAAAACTGGGTCATCCCGGGTTTTTATTGCAAAAGAACAGCAATCTCACTTGCCACCCCAAAATGTGCATTTTTTGGTGCTGTGCCTGGAAACAAAACACTTTTTTGGGGGGGAGATCACAGCGTGAAATCATGAGAGATCACCCCAACCAAAATGGCCATCGTGCTCTCACGATAAAAAGGTGGAAGTTGGCATCCCAGATTTGGGCTTTGTGTTGGTTGGTATGAATGGAGGCCGATCCAATGGCAAGCAGAGTCAATTCTAGTTTTGCCTCCATCCTCCTTCCTTCCATAATGGCAACACTGAGGCTAAGGAAGAAGAAACTCACCTCCAGCACCATCCCTTGGACTGACTGAATGTAAGTAAGGAGGCCGGCAGGTGGGGGTTTGGCTGAAGGCAAACTGAGGCTGATGGGGCAGTGCCCCATTTGCCCTGGTGGACCAGCTGCCATTGCAGAACAAGGCAGAAGTGGGAGCCAGGCTGAAGGAGGAAGCCAGAAGTCAGGACCAAAGAGTGAATTAAAACCAGAGGAGGTCAGGTTAAAATGATAGCCAAGGATATAGGACCACACCAGAGTTCAGAAAGCTTGTGTTGCTCAGGCGAGATTCATCGAAAACAGGAAGTCCTGTTATACTGCTTCCTGTCCAGGAGGATCCAGTAGGCAATTAGGGTGGGCACATGGACTTTAGAATAAAGGGAGAGCCCTGCCGGATCAGACCAAAGGCTAATCTAGCCCATCATCCTGTTTCCCGCAGACGTCAGCCAGATACCTCAAGGAACCTTGCAAGCAGGACATGTGCACAACTCACTTCTGCTGTTGTCCCTCAGCACGAGGCATTCAGAGGCAATACTGACCACGATAGTACAACCAACATGACTTGATAGCCTTATCCTCCAAGAATTTTGTCCTTTTAAGGTTGTCTAAGTTAGTGGCTTGAACCTGCAGTTCAAAGGTTCACCACACAGGGGAGCTGCACCCTTATTTGTTTATTTAATTACCCTATTTTTAGGGTGCCTTTCAGGGCAGAGTCCTCCCAAGGCATCTTACAACAAATCTGAACCATAAAAAAAAAAATCACAATTTCAATAATGCAGTCCCATTTCAAGCTAGGATCTAAATACGTTTTTTATTTTAAAAAAAATCAACCGACAGCAACAATAGCTCCACAGTTGAAGCCAGTATAAGATTAATAATCTAGAAGCCAATAAGATTGGGGTAAACTCAATTAAAAGGTATTTGAAACAGGTTCCTCTTTAGGGCCCTATTAAAAGCCAGAATTGATGGGGCAAACCATACATTCCTTGGCAAGCTGTTCTATGGATCCAGAAGCTCCTGGTGCACTGGTAGTTGGCAGTAAGTGTTCACACATGCTTTGAAGGCATGTGGGCATAAAATGTGCAAGGAGAACATGTTCATGCATGTCAGCTCCACCCACAATGTTCCCATCCCCACCCACTCCACGTCTGTGCTCCCACATTAAAGAGGGAAGGTCTGAAGCTGATTCTATCTGTCCATATAATAAAGATGAAATGTGAGAGTGTCATCATACTGCAGTTCACTTGGATGCAGATAGGTGGCACTGAACACTACAGCATGATGAAAGGCGGTAGATGGGTGGACCAGGCAAACCACAGAGAGACCGCCAGAACAGACCACCATGTATGCCCTCTTTCCCATCCTACTCCTCTTGTCAGGCCAACTTGAATAAAAGGGTTGCTGGTGGTGAGTGGGGGGGGGGCTGGGGGGATTTAGTGGGTCGGTGAGTGAAGGATTTAGTGTGGGTAGTGTGGGTTTTGGTGAGATCAGGAGGGTGGTAGTTGTTGAGGGGCATAGGGATTTGGCAAACTGCCATCAGGGATAAAACAGGTACAAATTATTTTCAGATTTGTTACAGCACTGACAAATTTTACTTATGGTGTTATACTCTCTCACGCATGTCTACTTTCATGAACACATAGGTTTTGCATATTTATAACCAAGGCCACCATAACGCTTATAAACACACATTGGAAAGTGACTCTTCTGGTAATATCTATTGAACAAAGAATTGCATGTTCCCATGTAGACCATATTTGTGGGCAAAAAATGGCTTATATTGTTTACTTATTTGTATAACACCCAATTAAGTATGTCCTCTGGGTGGCTAACGATAAAAAAATATTATGGTGGTGGTAGTGGCGATTATCGCAGTCTTCCTCCCAAAGGAGCCCAGGGTGCAAAACAGAAAAATAGAAAAACGATGCAATTGTATATATAACAATGCAATTATATATATTTAAAATGATTAAAAACAATTAGGAGCATCTAAAAACATTTTAAAACCACAAACCACAATCAACAAGAGCTCTAGAAATAATACTGAGCTCTAAAAATCAGCCACAGAAGAAAACCAAATACGACAATAAAATCAGCAACGGTAAAGCAAACACTGTAGAAGTCAAAACTCTGAGGATCTTTGGGTGATCTTTAAATGCCTGTAGTTTAAGGGAACAGTAGGTCTGTGAAGGGAAAACTACATTTCCCAGGGTGGGAGGCAGAGTCATGTGCTTTAACTGTGCTTTCCATGTACTTTCGAGGGCGTGCACCTGCCAATATATGTAGGCTTGTAAACTAAAAGAAAAAGTGTGTGGAAATAAAAACAGGACAAAACAGGCAAAGCCTGTTTCCAGGACCCATAGAAAGTTGTTATTGATTTACTTATTGGTTATTTATATAGCACCATCAGTGTCTCTGTCTCAAGAAGCTTATATACCTTTTCAACTAGCTACTAGCACCTGGTTGATGAAGACTGCGCACCAGTGACTATTACAGGAAATGAATTTCTCCTTTTTATCTATCAATAAAAATGGAGGTGAAGTGCAAACTTGCCTGAGCGCTCTTTACAGTTCCGTGAAGTTAAATGAGCTTGCAATGAAAAATTTGTAGTCTTTCAATTATTTCTGCAGAAAGAGAATGCCTGCAGCTGTCGGGGCAGAGCTCAGTTGAATCTGCCAACATTTTTCTGATGCAAGAGCAGATGTAGTTTGAAAGAAATTGACACAGAGGAAGGGTGCAAGGTCAAATCTATTCTCCCCCCCCTTTCTTTCCTGGGCACACTTTCTCAACATCTTTTCTAATTAAGAGGAGGAAAAGTCTAAACAGGAAAAACAAGGAGGAAACAGAAACTACCATGGCAGAGTCAGTGTGGTGTAATGGTCACTGTGTACAATCAGGAACCCTGGGTTCAAATTCCCGCTCAGCCACAAAATTCCCTAGGTAACCTTGGCCCAGTCATTCTCACTCTCAGAGGAATGTAGCTCACAGGGTGGTGGTTGGTTATACTTGTATTTGTATCCTGCCTATTAACCTGACAAGGACTTAAAAGCAGCTATGAGGATAGAATATGGAGGAGCAACCATGTACCTTGCCCTGATCTTGAAATAAGGGCCAGAGCTAAAGTCTGTACAGTGGTACCTCGGGTTACATACGCTTCAGGTTACATACACTTCAGGTTACAGACTCCGCTAACCCAGAAATAGTGCTTCAGGTTAAGAACTTTGCTTCAGGATGAGAACAGAAATTGTGCTCCGGCGGCGCGGCAGCAGCAGGAGGCCCCATTAGCTAAAGAGGTGCTTCAGGTTAAGAACAGTTTCAGGTTAAGTACGGACCTCCGGAACGAATTAAGTACTTAACCCGAGGTACCACTGTACACTGCTTGCTTGCAAATCAAGCGTCTATCAAGTTTACAAGGAGCATAACATTTACATTAAAATTGTAATTAAAAGTGAACATTAAAAACAATGTATCTGAAGAAGTGTGCATGCACACGAAAGCTCATACCAAGAACTAACTTAGTTGGTCTTTAAGGTGCTACTGGAAGGAATTTTTTTTGTATTAAAAACAATGTTGCTTTTTTTAAGGTAATGAATGTTCCAGGTTGTTAATTCTTCAGGTTGCGTTGAGCTATACAATATACCAAACCCAATAATAACCAAATGTAGCTACAGCATTTTCACATCTTTCTGCTTGGAATGTGCATCAACTATCTGGAGAACCAAATAACAAGGCGAATCAAGGTATGTTGGAGACCCCCAGTCCTGTGACACAAGTCATGTCAGGACCCCCCCCCCCCGCCCCAAGCCAAAGAATGCTCTGTCACTCTGATTCTCTCTACTTTTTTAGATGTATATTATTTTAGTTGTATATTTTTAGCTTTATATCACTATGTTTCTCTAGGCCAGTGGGGACAAATGTTGCCTGTGGATCACTGAAGGGCTCATTTATAATTAGGCAATGCTTTTTGCATTTTTATGCTGTAAACCACACTGTGATCTTGGGATGAAGGGCAGTATATAAATCATCATCATCATCATCGCCACCACACATCAGCGGTGGATATTTTTACAAGTTAAAAGCTTCATCTACTTTGTAGTCATTTACACTGAGGGACCCGGGTGGCGCTGTGGTCTAAACCACAGAGCCTAGGGCTTGCCGATCAGAAGGTTGGCGGTTCGAATTCCCATGACGTGGTGAGCTCCTGTTGCTCAGTCCCAGCTCCTGACAACCTAGCAGTTCAAAAACACGTCAAAGTGCAAGTAGATAAATAGGTCCCGCTCTGGTGGGAAGGTAAATGGCATTTCCGTACACTGCTCTGGTTCGCCAGAAGCGGCTTAGTCATGCTGGCCACATGACCCGGAAGCTGTTTGCAAATAAACGCCAGCTCCCTCAGCCAGTAAAGCGAGATGAGCTCCGCTACCCTAGAGTCATCTGCAACTGGACTTAGCAGTCGGGGTCCCTTACCTTTACCTTTAAGAACATCACCCAGACATCTGGTGATTATGATAATTTTTGCTGTCTTTTAGGGGTATGTTTTTGCTGCAGTTTTACTGGGTTCATTTTGTAGGTTATTGCATGACTTTCATTGTCATGTGTTCTTCTTCTTCTGACTTTATGTTATATTTTATGCTCTTAAAATTTAGTAAATCGCTGGGACTCCTTATGCAGCAAGTGGAAAATAAATTGAAATAATTATAATTATAATAACGTAAAGCTGCTATGTGTAATAATTTTTACACGGGGATAGCAAAAACGCAATGTCCTACCTGAAGTATTAAGTGATACAGCTCAGAAAGGAACCAGCAGCACCACATGACCCTACTGATCATGTAGGTGAGCTCAGGCTGTCTGAGAAAATCACCATAAACAGAAGCTGACATTTGCAAGACACTGCTTCATCCGTATCGAAAGAGTTTGTGTTGGCATGCTGAACTCCAGCTTTAACTCATGATGAATGAGTCACATGCCTCGTTCGCCATGAGCCTGGAGCCACAAGAAGTTATTATGGGCAGAAATCAAAAAAGAAGGGGGAAAAGAAGAAAAGGGATCCAAATGTGCACTGGCCTTGAATCTGCCCTGAAAGGTGAGGTTTAGACAAGCATGCAAGCTGAACTTCAAACTCGGGACATTGCACTCTAGGGAGGCACAGTGACTGTGGAGAGAATTTGCTAACCCTGCCCATGGTTTACCTCTTCCTTAGATAAAGAAAGGAATGTGGTTTCCAAAGCTGTTGAACAACGACCGCACAGTTTTTTGGGGTGGTGGTGATAGCTTTATGACTTTTCCCAGCCATTAGAAGCAACACAGGAAGGAGCAGAAAGATGAGATTTCTCTCAGCACTGCAACCCTTCCTCCCTCCGCCTGCAAAACAGGGAGCTGGTATTTGGGAATCCACCAAACGCGGCGGAGGGGGCACGTGTTCCCAAACGTGGCTCGACACCGAACTAATTTATGTCTGGAGGATGTCAGTTCATCGCCGTGAACAACTTCAGAAATGAAACGCGGCAGCCTAATTTCCTTCTTTTGCTGGAACAGGTCTGATGCCTGCAGGGGGGTGGGGTGGGCAGGTGAAATGGAGATTGGGGGTGGGGGAAGAGATGAAAGGGTAATGAGGAGGGTTGGGATCTGGAAAGACCTCCCCATAGATTCAGCATGACAATGTATCACTAGAGAAAAAGTAGAGTAGACAAACCAGGAAAGAAGATACAGTGGTACCTCGGGTTACATATGCTTCAGGTTACATATGCTTCAGGTTACAGACTCCGCTAACCCAGAATTATTATTAAGAACGTTGCTTCAGGATGAGAACAGAAATCGTGCTCCGGCGGCGCGGCAGCAGCAGGAGGCCCCATTAGCTAAAGTGGTGCTTCAGGTTAAGAACAGTTTCAGGTTAAGTACGGACCTCTGGAATGAATTAAGTACTTAACCCGAGGTACCAGTGTATCAGAAGAGTTGAAACAGACACTGATGAGAGACCATAGGGGTGTGTGTGTGTGTGTGTGTGTGTGTGTGTGTGTGAAGCTATAACATAAAATGGGACAGGTGAGCCAGGCAACCTTCCAGGATTCCAGCTTGGATGGCCCACTAAACGTAAAGATAAACCATCAGGTCCAGTCGTGGCCGATTCTGGGGTTGCAGCGCTCATCTCGCTTTATTGGCCAAGGGAGCCGGCGTAAAGCTTCCGGGTCATGTGGCCAGAATGACTAAGCCGCTTCTGGCGAACCAAAGCAGCGCACGGAAAAGCCATTTACCTTCCCGCAGGAGCGATACCTATTTATCTACTTGTACTTTTATGTGCTTTCGAACGGCTAGGTTGGCAGGGAGCAGGGACTGAGCAATGGGAGCTCACCCTGTTGTGGGGATTCGAACCGCCGACATTCTGATCGGCAGGCCCTAGGCTCTGTAGTTTAACCCACAGCGCCACCCGCGTCCCTTGGATGGCCCACTAGCAATTAGCTATTAATGTATCCATTAATACAAACAGTTCACCTTCAGTCATTAAGCTGGAAACACTGATCTGCATTGCCATTTCTTGCTATCATCTGTTGTTATTTATTTATTTACTTATTAGATTTATGTACCACCCTTCATCAGAAGATCTCGAGGCAGTTCACAAGATAAAAAAGATGTAAGATAAAAGCACAAATAAATAGTTAAAACTGAAAAAACAAAACAACAGAACAATTCCACACACACACATGAAAAATGTTCATCAGGCCTCATTCAACAAAGAGTATGTTTGATCGTGAGCAGATCTGTGCATGCAAACAGATCACCCTAAAGGGGCAGGGATCATGCATTGAAGCCATGAAATGAAGAGCAAATGCAGTACAGAATTAAGGTCTTCTGAAAGCTGAATGAAGGGAGGGAGTGGTAAAGTGGTTCCACTCCAGGGTTGGGGGAGAGAAGCACAAACAATACACGTAAATATGGAACAATAATTTCTACTGTAAACTGGGCTATAGTCATCATTCTTGGGCCAAGCAGAGAGCCAGTTAGCTTAATTTCCACGCAATTATTTCATTGTTCATTGTGTGGGCCCAGAGTGCAACAAACACTGTGGGAAAGGGTTGTTTATGTAACTGTAGGAGACATAAGTGGCAGGATCAAGCTACCAGCTTATATATACATATATATAACAGTGTGTAAGTTCCATAGACTTGCTGGGTGCCTTTGTACTCAGGAGAGCCTAGTTTTTCCTAGATATTCTGCCTCAACAGCACATGAAGACAATAGCTCTAGATTTAACAGATTCAGAAACAGGAAGAATGTTACAGATATATATTGTCCTGGAGGGCTGTAATCTCCGAGAGGTACAAAGGGGCATTTTTTAATGCCACAGTCTCCCTGGCGCTTTAAACAATGGTGGCTCCATGGAGTATACAAAGAAACGACCGACAAGGCGAACAGAATGGCTGTGGAGTTCTTGAATGCAGGACTAGTAACAAAAACAATGATGTTTGTTGTAGGGCCCTGAAGTTAAATGCAATCCATCACCAAGGGGAACAGCAAAGCCCTGACAATGTGCAATATTAGCGTGGCATCTGTTGCGGTCATTATCTGGGACAGCCTACTCATGAGGTAAGGTGAGGCAACCACCTCAGGCGACAGGGTCCATTGGGGCAGCAGATCCTGATTTCCATCTTTCCTGACCCCTTCTTCCCTTGCAGGGAGGGGAGCGCCAAAATGTCTTGCGCTGGCCCTGGTAATTATCATTTGCCCTCTCCTTTGATATCATTGTTTGAAGGGAAGGGCATAAAAAGTTTTGCATTTCGGATCCATATCTTCATGCTTTTGGAACATGTAGCTTTTAACATTCAGCTAATACAGAGCACATATGGGACGCGGGTGGCACTGTGGGTTAAACCACAGAGCCTAGGACTTGCCGATCAGAAGGTTGGTGGTTCGAATCCCCGTGACGGGGTGAGCTCCCGTTGCTCGGTCCCAGCTCCTGCCAACCTAGCAGTTCGAAAGCACATCAAAGTGCAAGTAGATAAATAGGTACCACTCCGTTGGGAAGGTAAACGGCGTTTCCATGCGCTGCTCTGGTTTGCCAGAAGCGGCTTAGTCATGCTGGCCACATGACCCAGAAGCTGTACGTCGGCTCCCTTGGCCAATAAAGTGAGATGAGCGCCACAACCCCAGAGTCGGTCATGACTGGACCTAATGGTCAGGGGTCCCTTTACCTTTACCTTTAATACAGAGCACACCAGACAGTGAGATAGCTTGCAGTTGTCAGCATAGCCCAGTTTGTTGATCACGACATTTTGAAACATGCAGAGTGAGCAGAAGGGGATGTGCCTGATGTTAATAATCAAAATAGCTATTTAAAAACAATAAGAACACCTAAAAACATTGTGTACATTACAAAAAAGGGGGGATGTTATTGTAGTTAACCTTAACCCATATGGTATTTATAAAAATGTACACAATATATTTTTGTTTGTTTGTTTGTTTTGTTTTCTACATGGGTACTATTTCTTGTTTCTTTTTTGGGTCTTATCTTACTTTGTGCTCTTGTAATTTTGTACTTTTTTATTTTTCAATAAAAAATGAACAAGTAGCAATAAAAGGCAGTTGTGTTTGAAAAATAAAAATAAAAAAGAACATGTAAAACAGTCAAAGGCAACTAATGATTTTAAAGTTGAGGGAAACAGTATTGTTCCTCCACCAAATGCCTAGGTAAACAGGCGTGTTTTAAAATTCATCCTGAAGGTTAATAATGAGAGAGTCATGCACACCTCACTTAGGAGAGCAGCCCACAAATAGGGAACCACCACAAAGAAGATCCTGTCATGGGTCAGCGCCATTGGGCCCCACCCAGGAGCTGCACCCAGCAACATGGTGTCCCTGTCAGTCGTGTGTCCCAAGATGGTTGATATTTGGGGGAGGCACTTTCCTAGTTGCTTGGGTCCTGAGCCACTTAGGGCTTCATAAGCACATTGAATTGGGTCCAGTAGCAAACTGGCAGCCAGCGCAGCACTTTCAGAACTGGTTGCAAATGGTCCCATTGGAAAGCCCCCCTCACCAACCTATCTGACGCATTCTGTACCAGCATCACATCTGGACCATCTTCAAGGGCAGCCCCACTTAGAGCAAGAATCCAGAAAACAAGGAGTAAATATTTTAAGGATTGTTATGTTAAGACTTCAAGGGTGGCTTTTTTATTGCTTTGGTAGTACTGCCCAGCTGATGCTGCCACAAAATATTAGAAGGGGTGGTGCAGGGTGCATGCCTTCTTCTCTCCCCTCATTGCCACCAGATCACCAGCTCTTTTGACGGTGCTGGATTCCTCCTGATGGACCTGATCAAACCTTGGTTCACCTGGAGCCAGAGGCGATTTCAGGGTGGTGTGGCCGGTGCAGTCACCAGGGATGCTGCCCTGCAAAGCAATGCTGTAGAATGTAGTGTGAGAGGTGAGGACTGCCAAATTTTAGTGTTGCGCAGGGCGCCACTGAAATGTGAGGGCCCAAAGTCTGCCCCTGCTAGGGCTGCCACAGCCTGAACCAGCCAAATCCGGAGTCTACTTGAATCAGCCCAATTCGGTTCAAGATTTGGGATTTAGCCAGCTCCAGTGGACTGCCCTACAAAATATTATTCATGTATGATTCTGAATATATTAGCAGACGCTGTGAATCTCTCACAATGGATTTCTAGTTATTGGATGAAAGGTCCTTTTGCATCCCTTGCTGAAACCTGGACTTGGTGTTAGTCACTGAAGTAACTACTAAACAGCGAATACAGATGCTCCAAATGGAAAGTTTATGGTTTTTAGCACACAGCATGCAAGATGGCGCAAGTTATTTTATTTCAACTGTTGACTTAAACACTATAAATCTCCACAAATCTCTGCGTCTCTTTCAAAGGCGCATCTGTTTCTCATGGAAATGCTATGGCGCTAACTGTTTTAGGCACCAGGTGTTTTTTATGATTACACTTAAGACCCGAGCCCACAAAATGCTGATCTGAGCGCATTCATGCTCTTCAAAGTGGTTGCCGTAATGCCATTGTAGGGTTTCTCGTTTATTGTCACCCAGTTGTGTCCATTCCGAGAGGAAGCCCTTTCACATCCGCCTATTTATTCATCTACAGCCTTTTCAGTCTGTGCAAAATGCTTATATTTTAGGGTTTCTCAACACCACCCCGCTCTCGACCAGAAACGGCAAACTTGGTTGAGGAAAAATCCTTTTAGAATGTTAGTGTAACCAAACCCAAATGAAATAAATTCACTTCCAGCCACCCGTGAGGTTGTCACCAAGAATCAAGACAACACAGCTCTGGTTCTTGTTCGGAAGCAGGCCACATCACCCATAACACATTGCTGTGACTGAACTCTGTGTGGATGCCAAATAACTTTGTCATAGCTGGCGTTTGCGGTGCTCCACAGGAAACAAGACCCAGAGACAGACATTCGTTCCCTGCTGTTAACTCCTGTCAGACTTGGAGGTGCCCTTGATGGCACAACCCAAAAAGAACATGGTCAGATGCAGAAGAAACAAGATGGGTGCTTAGGCTAGGAATGTTTTGAGGGGGCTGCTCCCCCCACTCACCACCCCTAGTTGCAGACTAGTTATGGGGGTGCAGAAAAGGCATGTGGCATACACAGTTCTGCCCCTCAGCATTTGAAACCTGAGATAGTTGGCCTCACTCTGTCCCGAGGTAGGGCCAGCCCTGCCAAGAATGGGCATCCATTTGCTTCTCTGAGGTAGAGCAGAAGTAGTCACCCACAGCATCTGTGAATCAAAATTGTACTTCTCAGCCTCAGTGGTGCCACCAGGACAGGACTTTGAGACCCATTCGGCGGAAAGAGCAGGAGGGTGCTCAACACAGCAGGGCTGGAAGCAATGTGAAGGAATATTACCATTTAAAGAGCCCCCTCCCTAATACATCGCAAGTCCAGAGTCTGAAATAGCTTAACTGCAACATGGCTCCAGATCAACCTACTTGCTATGAAATCTTCTGTAAAAAACAGAGAAGAGTATATTTCAGATTACTTCTCTTTTCTCCTTTTTTTGCTCAGCCGTGTTGATAGGAATAAACCAGACAGGTAAGGCATGCTTGACACCATACAAAGGCATGACTGAATAAATGTCATCAATCATTTGATCTGTTGTATATAGCTAATCAAAACATTAAGACATAAAAATATCCATCCTGTCATAAATCTCTTACCGGCTCCTGAAACACCTAAATCTATCACTAGCTCCCTGCACATTCACAGTGTTATCCCCCCACCTTCTGTTCCTCCACTCCTCTGTGAATTAATTCACAGGGCTGATCAGTTTATGGCAGGGCGGACAAACATCAGCGCTGTAGAATCTACTTTGTATTTTACTAGTGGCTCCAAAATCCACCGAATGGAGCCAGGTGCAAAACACATACTCTTATAATTAAACAACATGGAGTTTTGAACACATACATTTTAAGGACCAGAACTGAGCTGAGTTCACAGTCTTTCCACACAAAAATCCATTCCTGGTTGACCCAAGACTTATTCATTTCAGCAATCTATTTGGGGTATTTTGTTGTTTCTTTTGTTAAAAAATTGGGAGTCAGAAATATTTGTTGATCTACTACAAATCACCCCAGAGATCCAACAGCAGATCTAACATCCGCCTACACCTGCTTTCAGATGTGACAAATTCTGTGACCAACAAGAAATACTTCCCTTTTTTCATGCTTCTTTGGTAATATCTGAAATGAGAGCAGGTATATTATGAGTGCTGGGGTTACAGAGATACTGTAGTTTCAAGGGACATAACCTGTATATCATTCTCAAATGCTCACAGTTAGTTGGCAAATCAAACCTATGGGATAACTCTTCCCTCCCAGTTGGGGAAAAAGAAGAAGTGAGGGGGTAGTTGTGGGGAGAAAGTATTGATGGGGGAAAGGTTACCTGTGACTTCTTATGCCCTCTTCTTCCTCTCTACCCAATCACCTACAACCTGCCACTTTCTGAGTTCTGATGCTGTTTTGCATAGGTAAAACTCTACAGGAGTTTCAATTTATACTATGGGTTGTATCCAGCATTAGTAATACTCACAGCAGACCCATTTAAATGAATGGGCATGGCAAACCTAATGTCCATTTGCTTCAAGGAGGCTACTCTGATTAGAACATAGCTGTGCACAACCCAAAAGAGGTGAGACATTGAGTTTCTGCCTTAACTGCCAAATTCAAATTTGTATATTGAATATAGTGAGAGCTGGACCATAAAGAAGGCTGATCACCAAAGAACTGATGCTTTTGAATTATGGTGCTGGAGGAGACTCTGGAGAGTCCCATGGACTGCAAGAAGATCAAACCTATCCATTCTGAAGGAAATCAGCTCACTGGAAGGACAGATCCTGAAGCTGAGGCTCTAGTACTTTGGCCACGTCATGAGACTCCTTGGGAAAGATTGAGGGCACAAGGAGAAGAGGACAACAGAGGCCGAGATGGTTAGACAGTGTTCTCGAAGCTGCTAACATGAGTTTGACCAAACTGCGGGAGGAAGTGGAAGACAGGAGTGCCTGGTGTGCTCTGATCCATGGGGTCATGAAGAGTTGGACACGACTAAATGACTAAACAACAACAACATACTGAATATTTTAGATTGGGGTCAGACAATGCCACCCAAAAAAGTAGTTCTGTAGGCCACTAGAAAAGAATCCAGAACAGTCCCCTCCAAAAATGATGCCCTCTAGCTTTTTGGACTACAATTTCCATTAGCCCCAGCCAGCATCCAAAAATCTGGAGAGCACCAAGTTGAAGAAGAATGATTTAGTGCAACTAGATGATCCAAATGGGTTGAAAGCACAGAGAGATAAGATAACTTCCTGCTTGTTCACCCACCCATAGGCTTCTCTGTCAGGGCGAGAGCAATGCCTTGAAAACTAAGGTACGGCTGAGAGGAGCTCTGTGATTGCCTATCATTGTCTTATCTCTTGAGAGAACATCTCTGCTATTCTAACTCAGCTTGTAAAGAAGATGTAGTTGGTTTGGGCACTAATCCAAGAAGAAGGAATTCAGCCTTGCCTTGATTTAGGAATTGCCATAAATTTCTTCACCTTCTGCTCCCAGTGCGAGGCCCGTTTCATAAACCCAGGCTTTACTCTTAAAGAGACAAAGCCGTTAATATAGAAAGACAGATAGACAGACACAGACAACACACAGGTTGGGTGAGAGCCAATGTACTGTTGGAACAGACACAATTTGCAAAGGGGGAGGATCCTCATCCCTCCTATGCAGTCATGTGTGCACCCCAAATATTGTTCCAGAGGGTCAGGGTCCCATTGGAGCAGGTTTGGGAGTAAACAGGGAGTTGCAGGAGGAGCACAGAAAGGGGAAACTCCATCACATGAGTATATTCTGTTTGTGCAACATTAGATATTGACCTTCAAAAAAACCATTTCAGTTGTTTCGTTTGTTTCAGTGTTTTTTATCATTTAAATGTTGTGTTGTGTTTTTAATGTTTTGTGTCATAAATCACCCAGAGAGCCCACTCATATGCACAGAATACAAATGCAATAAAAATAATTAATACACACACACAGAAAAGCACAGGTGTGAGAGCGTCATGGATGTAGCCTTGTTCCTACTGGGAAAGTGAAGATCTTCATAAGTGACAAGATGCAATGACCCTGTCCAAATCTTATGAATCTGACCTATCAAAAAGAATTGGGCTCCGAAAGTAAAGAGATTATATTCAAATGCAATTGCATCTATGAAGAATGAATTATTTGGCTGCCATCCACAGACTTCCTTCTTTAGAGTACCCTCGTGTCAGAATATTCAACGAATATTGTGAGGAACTTTCTTGGCTTGCTATACAAGAGTCACTTGAATAACAATTTATTGGATTTTACCAACCATAGTGGCTATGTATTTCCTTTGTTCATAGGCATGCCTATCAACTCTACTGTTCTCCTGGGCTAGCTTTTCGGAAGGGAAAGATGCACATGAAAAATGGGATTGATCATTACTTGACGCAAAACTGAGACTGGACCAATAAAATTAACCGAAGGCATTTTCTCTATTCTGTATATTGGCCACAGAGGCTTGGGTTCAGTGGAGATTTTGGACATGGTTCATTGAGAGACAGTGTATCTTGATGGCAGCATATCTACTTTGCATTGAGAAGGTCTCAGGTATCTCAGGTATCTGGCATCTCCAGGTGAGTGAGGGCCGGGTAGGACCCCTGCCTTGAACCCGAGACAGCCACTGCCTATTCTGAGCTACATAGACCATAAATCTGCCTCTGGTATAAGCCAGCATCCTATGTTTGTTCTCTTGAACATATGCCATTTAAATGGACAGAAGTTTTTGTTATGTGCTTTCATATTTTAATCCTCTTTACTCCTGATAGGATAAGAAGCTAATCCAAGCAAATGCGGGCAGGTTAATAATATGTATAGTCTTAACTGTTCCCAGTTGGACTGCATTTATATCTAAACTAAAATGCTACAATTAGACTTGTCTTCATTTCTATAAAATCTCAAGCGGGGGTGCAGCACCTCACATCCAAGGAGTGAATGAGCCCCTTCTTTCCAACCCTCAATGACTCTGCCTGGACCACTCCCTCTTTGCCCAGGCCCCAGCCCCCACCAGCCTCCAAACCCTCCTCAAGCACTTTTGCCTGGTTGAAATGCATCTTTGGAGGAAGAGAGAAGGATGCTATGGGCTCATTTCATAGAGTGGAAGGATAATACTATTTCTCCTTTACAAGACAAGCAGTCCTTTGTTCAGAGTCCATTTAGCAGATTCTACCTGGCAGTGGAAATAAAATTGTTGGAGTCATACACACACACACACACACACTGAAAAGTATCCGCCCCCTAATTTTGTTAGCAAAAGAATAAGGAAATGAGGGGGGGGGGGAGTAAAAGATAGTCTAAGAATAAACTACGGACGCTGTGGTTTTGTTACAACAATTCCTTGTTAAACTAGGCTCCCCCAGAAAGCTTCTGTTCATTTAGGATTGTGAAATGCCTGTGTTAATGAGAAACAGTTTTGCCCTGACAGCATCAGCATTGTCCACACCATTGTTCTCAAAGGTGAGCAGAAGTCATAGCTGCCCCACATGCCAAATCTAAGCTGATAGGAAGGCAGGGGCAGGAAGGTAGACACCACCTATCGGCTTTCTGTGCTTGCAGCCCACTATGGGCTTTTGTTACATATGGAAACCCAGGTTGTTCCAAGAACCTGTCCTATTGTTATTGTAACAGCAGCCAGGCTTGGCGCCATCACTCGGCTTCCTTGGGAATCTCTGCAGCATCGTAGGATGCCATGGAAGGATTATGAGGAGGCCGCGTTCAGTGGAGAAGAAGAGACCAACCATGGGGAGATCAGCAAAGAGATTGAGCCAGTTTAGGGAGAAAAGGGCGAAGAGAAAACAAAGTGGCAGTGAAGAGATCGGCTGGGAGACAAAACAGAATTAGGGAATGCATGAAGTTGGTGAGTTACATAGCCCCAGATCACATTTAGAAATGAGAAAAGTGCACGTTTTTGCTCTGATCTGTATCTAAAAATATTAAGCATGCAGCAGGGATTAAGATGTAATCAAAGCGTTTGTGCAAACGAGATGGATTTTGACATTTGAGGGTTTACGCTGGCACCAACCGGATTAAAACTCTTCATGAGACAATACTTTGACGTTGCCAATTTATGAAGTCAGACTGTGTAAAACAGGATATGCAAATCAGAAATGACTCATACTCACACCCGTGTGTGTGTGTGTGTGTGTATGTGTGTGTGTGTGAGGTATAAACTGAACACACACATTTCATGCAACAGTTATAGGTGCCAATGTTTCAGAAACAGAAACTGTAGCTTTTCTGATCAGCGACCACAACACTGGAATAGTGTGCAGGATTTCACGTGGCTCGGCCATTAATGTTCCCGAAGTTACAAGCAAAAACCAACATGTTCCATAATCCTTCTCGTCTTTGTACCAGGGGTACCAAAAGGATAAAGATGTCTGCATAGGATTGCCACAGCTTCCTCCTCCCATAATCCCTGGAGGCAAAAAAAAAAAAAAAAAAAGGAGCTACAGATCTCATGAAATATTTTTGCAGTGAAATGGATCTCTCCCATCTCTTGCCAGATATAAGTAAAATCTGTCAAAACCAGTCCAAGGGCAGTTTGCATTTCTCCACCTCCATCTGCAATTCTCACTGATGCCAGATTATTATTTTATTGCTCTTTGAAAGTGATTTCTAATCCTCAGCGTCAAACAGGGATGCAGCAATTTAGCAGTTACATGAGGGAACCCTCCCCAAGATGTTGTTGTCCAAAATTCCACAGGTACTTCCAGTATCTTGGCCCATCTCCTACGGATCTAGCCTAAGGAAATCGAACCATTCTTACAGTAATAAAAACTGGGCTCCAAGCATTCTGTGAGCATGTTGAACTATTTTTTTTTTTAATCTTGCAATTTCTTTTCAGCAGCCGATAGCAGCATGCTAAGTGTTTTTTGTTTCCCATGACACTTCTCAGCATATTTTCAATGGCCAGTTATTATGGCTCCGCCATTTGCTCTGCTTTGAACATTGTTACATTGGCAAAATGTTTTCAAGTTTCTGCTATGAACAGGATATGCAGTTTTTGAGCCAACGTGGATTTCTGCACATTACACAGGAACACTGACCATATTAATGGGCTACAAAGCCCTCGGGATTTGCATATTCTCCAATACAGAACTATTTAATTTGGAGCTTTCTTGCACTGTTTGCATGGATTGAAAATACGTCCTTCTTTGCTTGCTTTCAGCATCCAACTCGGCAAGTGCTAAAGGTTCCCCAGGCACCTTTCCCCCCAAGAATAACAAGCCCCAATTTGTTGGTATCATAAGCCAACTCAGCGCACACAAGTCACATTATTCCTATTTGTTTTGAGTTCTAGCACAAATGCATCTGCAGCCTGAATACTCATCCCCCTCAGCTTGTCACTGGTTCTTATTTGGCAGATGCCAAGCTGATCCCTAAACCAAAGGAGAATAGCCAAAAACCAATTCAGATGGCCACACACAAACAAAAACCCAGCCTTCCAATTCCCTTATAATGGCTATGGGTGTGATAAAATCAGGAGAAACCCAGCAGCTTCCTCTGGAGGAGGCTCACAGCAGTAAGTTAGGCTACTCCAATGTAAGGAGTGCAAAAGTCTGCAGCCAAAATGTATATTTACAACAGACAGGCGGCGTGTTCCTTGCCATACAATGAAATTAATTTGACGCAGATTAATTGGATCATGATTTCTGCTGTCGTTTGAAATGAAATGCTTGCTTTGCAAATCCCCTAGCCCAGTTAAGAAATGTATTATTAGGTCTCGGCATTGTAACTGGAGGCTTGTTTCTCAAATTTGGCTGTCCTGAGACTGATCTGCCCCCATGTTTGGCTTGCCTTATGTCCATCAGCAAACATTCTGTTTCAGAAAAGCAATAGTGTGCCTGGGACCCTTAGAAATGAATACAGATGCCAAGCGCACAGACACACACACACAAACACACACAGGCTATTGCATGGATAGCTCTCTGTTTACTGCCTTCCTGAACACCTCGGTCTTTCTTTGCTCTTAGCCATCAACAGCAATGGACCTTATTCATCTCGGGTAAAAATCCACAAGGGAACTTGGCCTGATCAAAATTGGGCTTTGATTAGCAGAGTGCACAGTCCTGCCAGGCCGAAACCTAACTCACTTGGGACTTGCGTCCGGAGGCCTAGCTGAGGCAACACAAAGGAGCTATCCATAGCCCCTTGCAGGTTTAGGTTGGGGAGCACACAAATGAGGCTGCAAGCTGATTGCATCACAGCAAATGGCTGGGCCTGGGTGATTATGTATCCAGACTGAAGGGGTGACCTGTGAGCATAGGACAACAGAGTCTGTTCCTGCACTGTCCAAAGCAATCGTGAGGTATCTGGCCAAAGTAATAATAAAGGTAGAGACCCCTGACCGTTAAGTCCAGTCACGAACAACTCTGGGGTTGCGGCACTCATCTCACTTTATTGGCCGAGGGAGCCGGCATACAGCTTCCGGGTCATGTGGCCAGCATGACTAAGCTGCTTCTGGCAAAATCAGAGCAGCGCATGGAAACGCCGTTTACCTTCCTATAGAGTTTTAGTGCTGCAAAGTAATAATAATGCAGTACTAAAACTCCATAGGAAGGAATTGATTCAGCAGACTGCAAACAATTACATTCCTGCAGATGACTGTATTCCCTTTTTAAAAATCTTATTTATTAATTTTTCACAAAAAAGAAAACTTTACAAATTTGAACATAAACAGTAAGTTACTTTATCTATTGACTTCCCGTCCTCCCCTTCCATGATTACCCTTAAATGCTGCATATTTTGCCTTTACTATTCAATACATCCAATTTACCATATATATCTTAATAATTCACACTGTTGCTTATATTTCAAGTCCTTCTCATGCCATCATCTCACAATAGCAGTTATTTAAATACTGAATAAAAAGTGTCCAGTCCTCAAGGTCGTTTTGGTCTCTAATCTTTGTGGTTAATCTTGCCAGTTCCACATTTTCAAAAGCCAATCTTCCGTTGTTGGAACCTCCCTTTTCCATCTTTGGGCAGATGATTATATTGCTATATAGATCCTGGTGTCATACTTGTTTAAGGGGTTGGACTAGATGACCCTTGGATCCCTTCCAACCCTACAATTCTATGAAATGATAGCAATGATTACAGGAATAAACAACTCATGGCCAGACATTAAGATATGTTAATACAGTTTATTTATCATTTGGGGAAAGGAGGCTGAGATGATCGGGTTGCCAAACACCAAACAGTATTTTACCTACCAGTAAAGCTGTGTCTTGTTTGATTACTTGCGTGGTAATGGAAAGACCAGAAGATTCCAGATTATTCTTCTAGGCTCCATATATAGCCCACAAATTCTGTCCTAGTGCCAACTGTGCCTCATCTGATTTACATTGGCTCTCCTTCTTTACAGGCTGATCTGGAAGGAATTGGGCTTTTTGAAACCCACAGTTGATAACCCTATGGGAGAGGATCTGAAATGACACAAATACCAGGAACAACTTGCGCAAAGAAAAAGAGAGCTGAGCTATTGAACAATGTCTACACTTCAGTCAGTAACGACAAGCTGAATCTCAGAAGAAAGTTTTAATGATTAGAGGTGTAGGAATGTAACAGCTTGGAACAATCACCTCCAAACAATTCATGGGAGCGACAAATCTCACTGGATTCAAATCAAGAAAGGGTTGGATACATGTAGGAAAGTTGTCTTGCAGCTTCTATCCCATTGAATCAGGTACAAAAGAGAAGACAAGTTTTAATTTCATTACAACTTCCTTATAGTTGTAGACATAATTTATTCCACATGACTGTTGAGCAACACTATCCAACAAATACCCATGACATTGTGGGAGGGGGCTTAGTAGCTTTGTTGGCCCCCAGGACCATCAGACTCAGCATGACTAGTCTAAGAAGGAGGTTCAGGGCTCCAATAGTGCTATTATTTTTGGACGTGGCTTTGGGTTTCTGCAGTTTTGGCTTTGACTGAGTCTGGAGTCATGGTCTTCATCTTCAGCTGCCAAACTAAACTTTTCCCTGGGTGTGAAAGCACATGTTTACCCATGTGCAAATGAAACTACAATGCCTTGCTGTAATTGCATTGGTCAAAAGCTCTTCCTAAAATATTAGCTCTCTGCTTCCATTAATGACAAAAACGGTAACGTGTTAAGGATTGGTCCAGGACAAGAATGTTAGGATGGAGAATGGAACAAATGTTCCAAATGTTTTTCCTTTTGGTACCTTACTCCTGTTCAGATGTGCGCTTCTCCTTCCCATGTCTTGTTAGGGCATTGATTTAAGTCATTGATTATTAGACCCGCACTGAATATTTGCAGGTAAATATTTCCTAGGGAAAAGAGGAAATACTCTCTCAAATGACCACGACTTTTAAAAAACTGTTCATAGCCCATTCACTGCTCAATAGTCAGATACTTCAGTGCCTCCTCCTTCATGCTGGATACATATTCCTAGCCAATCATTCTCATGATAAGATTATACCATTAGAAACCCATACCTGACTGACTATGCAACATCATTACAAAGCCAATTCGGAGCCAATTCTGTTCTCACTTTGAATTGACTTCATGACAACTTTATGACAATGGTATATCATCATCATGACGGCACTCAGAGGGAGAACAAAATGCATTACAGTGGTGCCTCGGGTTACATACGCTTCAGGTTACATACGCTTCAGGTTACACACTCCGCTAACCTAGAAATAGTGCTTCAGGTTAAGAACTTTGCTTCAGGATAAGAACAGAAATCGGGCTCAGGCAGTGCAGCAGCCGCAGGAGGCCCCATTAGCTAAAGCGGTGCTTCAGGTTAAGAACAGTTTCAAGTTAAGTACGGACCTCTGGAACGAATTAAGTACTTAACCTGAGGTACCACTGTATCCTCACTCAGAATGCAAGAGCACTATTCCCTGTTTGCAATCCCTCCTGAAAACTTATTAGTTCTTTCACACAGCACTGTCTTTAGCATATGCACTGCCGGGGTGCAAAGATCTGCCCAGCGCCCCCAAATTTAGTTTAGCCCTCAAATTAACTTTTATTATGCTAATGTCAGACACCACGCTTACACCTTATCTCTTATTTATGAAAGAAGGGAGGAAAAAGAAACAAACTTTTTTATTTGCTCATTTATTTACAATACACTTATACTTAAGTATACAACGCCACCACACTTAAACTTATAAGTATTGTTTAGGCAACTACTTAGGAGAAACATCAGTCGTGTCAAAGGTGTTGCTGACCCCGCTGCCGCATAGCAGCTCAATACAATACATAACATAATATTTTGATATAAGAATTAATTTCGCATGCATGGCGCTGTTGTGGATGACAAGTGCCGCCGTTGTGAATGACAAGTGCTGCCGCTGGTGCGGCGCATCTTTGATAAATGGGTGCACAAAGTCAAAAGTCCTTTAGTGAAACAGTAGGTATACATTTCGGTAATACCTAGGTATATATGTATTTTGTTTTTCTAGCTTTATCAAAATTATTATTTCCTAACAGGTAGATAGTTAAGAGTTTAGGCGGCTTCAGTGGTGGGCGCCAGGCGCCCCCCAGAATTCGCCGTCCAGGTGCCCTGCAGCCCTTGCACCCCCGGGTAAAGACGGCCCTGCTTTCACAGCTTGTGAAAGCTTTCTTTAAAACCACAATTGCCCCCCCCCCCTTTCTGGTTTCAGCTCAATCCTATTAGCTAGGCCACAAGCCTTTCCACACACTTCATATGCAAAAAAACCTGTGGAAATCCTTCTGAACAGGAAAATGCTCAAGCTGTGAGAAAGGTAATTAGAACAGACCATTAAGGCTTCCCCAGGAACTGAAAAGTAATAATATGAATGATGAACAAGAGCACATATCATCAGGTTTAAAGGTCCCTTGTCTGACCCAATGTAACCAGGAAGTAACAACACACAATTCCTTCTTGCTAGAAGATATTTGAGGGTCTATTTGAATCCAAATAATGCAAATTTAGGGACGCGGGTGGCGCTGTGGGTAAAAGCCTCAGCGCCTAGGGCTTGCCGATCGAAAGGTCGGCGGTTCGAATCCCCGCGGCGGGGTGCGCTCCCGTTGCCCGGTCCCAGCGCCTGCCAACCTAGCAGTTCGAAAGCACCCCCGGGTGCAAGTAGATAAATAGGGACTGCTTACTAGCGGGAAGGTAAACGGCATTCCGTGTGCTGCGCAGGCTCGCCAGATGCAGCTTTGTCACGCTGGCCACGTGACCCGGAAGTGTCTGCGGACAGCGCTGGCCCCCGGCCTATAGAGTGAGATGAGCGCACAACCCTAGAGTCTGGCAAGACTGGCCCGTACGGGCAGGGGTACCTTTACCTTTACCTTAATGCAAATTTACTTTCTTCTTAACCAATTTTATCATAGGCTTGCATTCTCTATTGTCAAGGAGCTAGTTTAGATTGAGGGTGCCATTGCCACATCGGGATGAAAGCTTAGGGTGAATACCCAGAAAATGGGCACCACCAACAGGCAGGGAGAAGTAGGGCATAATAGAACAAAGGAAACAAAAAAAACCCACCTCAGCAATCAGGTACAGCAAAGGAGTCTGAAGGAATTCTTGTCTTGACCACCCATCCACCAGCCTCTTCTTGCTTCCTTTTATTAGGGATGCTGTGTGGGTGGGGCTAGTGAAGCCTGAAACTGAAGTAGCATCAAGTGACTCTGAATTCCACGACACACTGAAGCCACTGCTGACATTTTTGAGACTCAGGGCCAGTCCTACCATTAAGCAGAATGAGGCAGTGACCTCAGGCAGCTGGTTTTGAGTGTCATGAAAGGACAGCAAATTGATGGTTATTTATTGCCTTGTATACTATGGTCAGGGGCATAGGAAGCGGGGTTCGGTGGGTGTGGTCCGCTCCAGGTGTCATCACTGATGGGGGTGACAAAAATGGCAAAAATATGTGTTTTTAAAATAAAATACAATACAATTGGGCTCATGGCACTTTTTTAAAAAAAATAATAATATTATTTAAAACAAGTTTAATAATTTCATCTGGCAATTAATTAACCTCAACAAGTCAACATAATAGGAAGGGCAGCGGTGTTTCTTTCTATCGATTCACTGAAATTCCCATCATGAAAAAAAGGCTTTAAGTGCTTGTGCTCACAATGTTAAGCAGATAAAACAGAATATAACACTTGCAATCTTAGTTTTCCTTCTTTTATTAATTTCAATGTGTGTGTGTGTGGGGGGGTGACAATAAATTTTCTGCACTGGGTACCACCTGACCTTGCTATGCCACTGACTATGGTACAGAAGTGGGGAGGACCAATTCCTGCCCTGCCTCAGGCAGCAAAATGTCTTGAGCCGGCCCTGTCAAGCGTATAATAAATAATCTTTGGTAATTTTTTTGTTTGCTTTTGGAGTAGGCTCAATTTGGTTAAAAATATATATATAATCTACTTCTACATACTTAAGTAATCCTTCACATATTGATCTTGCTTATGTAAGGGTATGATATTTTTCTCCTCCTGCTTGTGGTACAAATACATAAGGAAGCATTCAAAAGCCTGTCAGGAAAGAAGATTATGTGGTCAATTTGTACAGCAAAATGCAAATCCAACAGAGAGATTAGGAAACATCTTGTGAAAACTCTTGTCTGTTCAAAAAAATGTAATTGGGAAATGGGCAGGGCTGCCTGTTCTCGGTTTTCAACCTTCCCAAAGATGCTTGTGGGCATTTCAGGGTACGGATGGATGGAAATAGAGCTGGGAATTCTGATTGATTAAAAGTCCCGGTCAAATGAAAGTGGAAGTCTTAATGCATTTCTAAACATGTTACTACTATAGGCAGACCCCCCAAAAGTAGGTGAGTGTCTTTAGCCTGGAGAAGAGGAGACAGAGTGGTGTTAGGATAGCCATTTCCAAATATCTGAAGGGCTGTCACATGGATGATGGAGCAAGCCTGTTTTATCCTGCTCCGTAGGGTTGTACCTGAACCAATGGATTCAGAAGATATGAAAGGAGATTCTGACTAAACAGTAGGAAGAACTTTCTGATGGTAATGGCTGTCAGACAGTGGGAAGGCCTATCCTGAAAGTTGGTGGAATATCCTTCACTGGAGGTTTTTAAACAGAGGTTGGATGGTCATCTGCATTGCAGGGATTGACTCGCAGGGGTCCTTCCAACACTGCAGTTCTGCTATTCTGCCTGGTTTGTCACTGTGAGAAGGATGCTAGACTAGATGGGATCCAGCAGGGATCTTCTTATGTTCTTATTAGGGTTGCCACCTTTGGTTGGGCAAAATAAAGGGCAGGGCAGGCAAAATATGGGACAGGTTGAGGGGAGAGAATTAGGGGGCTAAAAAAAATAAGACTCTGCCTAGTGCAGAAATGACTTCAGTGCAATCCATTGCTCCCTCTCTCACTCTTCGACTCTGAGTCTCCATCTCTGACCCACCCACCTCTGCCTGTGCAGAAACTCTGTCTCTCAAACTCCTCCTCTCAGCTCCAGCTCATTCTCTGCCTGCTTCCCATGATAACTCTTGCTCTCTTCCTCATGGGCCCACCCTCTGCCTGCACAAAGTCCCCCTCAGGCTCTTGCTCTCCTCCCCTCCCAACCGGACCCACGTTCTGCCTGCACAGTTTTGAGAAGAAGAAAGGAGGAGGAGAAGCTTGAATACATGAAGAAAGGCATCCCGTTTGAAGTCCAAGCTTTCCTCCAAAAGAAAAAGAAAAAAGGATGATCACATTTTTCTAGGGACGGGTGGGAAACCTAATTCTCTCTCTCTCTCTCTCTCTCTCTATATATATATATATATATATAAAATAATTTTTATTAGTTTTCAATTACAATCCAATAATAGCCTCACTATAACAATACCAATTTATAATATAATTACTAATACCAATTATTTAATAATCAAATACAGTGGTACCTTGGGTTAAGAACTTAATTTGTTCTGGAGGTCCGTTCTTAACCTGAAACCGTTCTTAACCTGAGGTACCACTTTAGCTAATGGGGCCTCCTGCTGCTGCCGCCGGAGCACGATTGCTGTTCTCATCCTGAAGCAAAGTTCTTAACCCGAGGTACTATTTCTGGGTTAGCGGAGTCTGTAACCTGAAGCATATTTAACCCGAAGCGTATGTAACCCAAGGTACCACTGTATACATAAGTCATTTCTGAGGGCTCTATATAAAACTGTATAGAAAAATGATAAATTTTTATTAAAATGCTGATGAATTTTCATGTGGTGGGGTTCTTTCTTTTTAATTGCAAGCTTATGTTTCAATGTGGAGAACTGAACTTTAGATTGAACTAGCAGCCTCCATGCACAGCAGCTGCTCTGCAGTCCTTTCCATTTTAGCTAATGGGGCCTCCCACTGCCGCTGCACCGCCGGAGCACGATTTCTGTTCTCATCCTGAAGCAAAGTTCTTAACCCGAGGTACTATTTCTGGGTTAGCGGAGTCTGTAACCTGAAGTGTCTGTAACCTGAAGCATCTGTAACCTGAAGCGTCTGTAACCCGAGGCACCACTGTACCGAATTTTATAGATTAGGTGGTGTCTCACATGGTTTGATGGTTTTCTTTATTTCTGCGTTCCAAAATCTTGTTAATTTCAATTACAGTACGGTCATAATAACAATCCGTACTGTAATATTAATAACAATCCCTTATACAGCAACTGCAATATTAATAACTTTCATTCGTGTTGACACATTAAATAATTTATGAAACTACAAGTGAGACACTCAGACTATATCCTGGGTGGGAACCCTAATTCTTATGCCCTAGGATTTCACCCCCAGCCAATTGTAACAAAGTTGAGAAATTAGACGAGCCAACGAAGAAGCAATGCCCTCTTAACATTTTACAAATGGAAACACGGACTCATTATACACTGCTATCCTCACACCAAGGACCACTGCTTCACCTCCAGCACTACTGCACATTGCTAAAAGCTCTTTCCTGAGAGATAGGAGGCTGTCTCCCATGTCACTATCTAGCCCAGTTTCATTGGCTATTCCTGGCAGCGGCTTCCTGCAGAGTTATTTCCTGTCCCCTGGTCCTTTTACCAGGAAATGTTAGGGACTGAACCTGGGATCTTCCACATGCTAAGTTGCGTCCTCTACCACTGCGCAATGCTCACATCTAGCATGGTCTTTGCTGTATTTATATATTCTGCATCTGCTTGTTTTACACTAGTTTTACACTAGTTTGTGACGCAGGATCAGAACCCGTTCATGAGATTTGCTATCTGAGGCACAGCAGCCGATGCCCCCAAGGCCTGCCAAAGTCATTTTGCCCCTAAAAGCAGAAGAATCCCACAAGCACATCTCACAACAATAATATATACATTAAATAATTTGTAGTTCTTTCGTGACATCTGAAGTCAGCTATCTGAGACGGTTGCCTTGGTTTGCCAAACAACAGGGCCGGTCCAAGATGACTATAACATTTTTTGCCTTGCAGTCGTAAGCTTCCCTTATAATTATGTATTTTGTTCTATTTATTTTAAAGTTTTATTTATTTACATTTTAAAATATAATTTTATGGACTGCTTTTTTTCACTGTGTTCTGAAGGTTTCTTTTTTAACATGCACCTGTTTAACAGCAAGTTCAATTTCCAATAGATCTGGTTTAACTGATCTGCTTTTTAACGAATACATGCATTTTAACCCTCTGTGGACCTCAGCAGCTGTTTGAAATAGTTGTAAATCTCTTTCTTTCAGCAAACCTGAGCCACTTCAAACGGCCTGCCATCAATGATGAGAGCAGTTGTTGTGTGGTGTTTTATTTCAGCTTTGAATAATAGTAACAACAACAACAACAACAATAACAACAACAACAGATTGAACTTTTAAGACAGGCAGAGGTCCGCTTTACCCCTATTGAACTGAGTGGGAAAGTGAAACTATTAAATAGCTTTCTCACTGGAGTCCACCGTCTCTCTCTTCAACTCCTCAAAAAATTTAGAGCAGATAATCAGTATCATAAATCTATTTTTTAAATAAGTCTACATAATTAAAAGAACAATAATCAAAACAACAAAAAGCAACCCAGGAGAGAAATAAAACTGTTGTTGTTGTTGTTTTCCTGAGCCCAGAGAATTTCGAGATAACAAAAATGCAACGGGAAAATGCCATACCACAAACTTGATGATTTGTTTTTTTTAGTGCTTATAGCTATAAACGATTTAATGTTCTTCCATTAAAAGGGGGCTCGGAAAAGGCCCAATAATATACAATTTTCTTTGGCAAAAAGGCATAATTTAAACAGAGCAAAAAAGGGTTCAAAAAGGGTGACAAAGGCACTGTTTTTTGCTATCCTTGGACCCTTCTCAATTTTTGTGTCCAAAGTAAATGAAGCTAGATGGAAGTAGTTAAAACAGTGAAGCAAAGCAGTTCAGCTCTTTTAAAGATATTATTGCTAGCCGTATCCTCCTCCAGTCAAAATCTGCGCTGGGAGACAGGGACCCACTTCAAGTCAATGAGTCACTTTTGCTTCCTCGCCAGAACAATTAAACTTCTTGTATAATAAAACATGACCTGAAGGCTGACCTTCACCACATCATCCCTCCTCAAAACTCCCAGAGGTCAGTCCTGACATTTAACAGCTCACAAATTCAGTTTCTTAAGCTTCAGAGGCCAACTTCAAGCTTTTAAAACTCAAATTAGGATATTAAGGTTCTTTTTTGTTTTGTTTTATTTATTATTTTTTTAAAATGTTCTATCTGTGGATATACGATATTATCAATTTAGCATCCAGACTGTCCACGGTTACGCACAATCTTTTATCATTCTGGGGAGAGAGCACATCTTTTCCCCAGAATTGCAAAAACAGGCCTTGCTGTATCGAGCGCGCCCAAGCATCAAAGCAAAGTTCTACATTTGCCTTCTCTGGAAGGGAAAAAAAAGTGCTCCGAGTGAACAATGCACAGAAATGGTTAATGCATTTTGCAACTTGCTGCTTCTTTATTGCTAGCAGCTGAGCAGTTTTGGGTGGTTCACCCTCCCTCCTTTGTTACTGATCTCTTGCCATATTGTGCATGCAATCCCCTAACAACATTAGCTCATTTCTACTCCGGTCTTAAAGATTAGCTCATCTGGGTTATGTACTTTGGTGTGTAGGTGTTGAGTGCTAAAATATAACTTAACTTTCCTTTTGAAATGGCATTCTAAACAACAAGAAATTAAGTTTGATCTTTTGGGTGTGCTTCTCTTGCGTTCCATAATACTGAACAAAATAAAAACAACTTCTTCCCTTCACGCAGCGCTCAATGGGTGTGATAAGCTTTTGGGTCTGTAACAATGCTGACGCCGCCCTGTGCTCCACCTCAATTAAGTTCTTCATTTTTCTGGAATGTGGCTTTTATAGTAAAAACAATTAACTGTGTTTTCCAAAAAGGCCACAGTCTTAATTTCTGTATGAGTAAAATGGTGAAAGGTAAAGGACCATTGGGCGGTTAAGTCCAGTCAAAGGCGACTCTGGGGTTGCGGCTCTCATCTCGCTTTTCAGGCCGAGGGAGCTGGTGTTTGTCCACAGACAGCTTTCTGGGTCTTGTGGCCAGCATGACTTAACAGCTTCTGGCGCAACGAGACACTGTGACGGAAACCAGAGCGCATGGAAATGCCATTTACCTTCCCGCTGCAGCGGTACCTATTTATCTACTTGCACACACACACACAAAAGCATTTGATTGTATCTTAACTATTACATTTCATAAAAGTATGTAAATATAGTCAAAGGGCCTTTTTCACCAGGTGCTGGTGGTGCTGGCAAAATTATTATTAATAATGTAATATAGTAGTCTCAGGCAGCTTTCTCGTGGCAACCACATTGCGAACATTAGTCCTAACTTAAATGCTGGATCTAGGTCTATACCGTTCAAAATACCATGATGTATCAAGATCCTTATCACTGGCTAAAGGTGAAATCCAGTGCCCTACGTCACACAGGACAGATCTCTGTTTGATGGAGTCCTCTGTTAAGAAGGGAGGAGAGCTGGAGCCTTGAAGCTACCCATCTACAGTTAGCTTTTGGCGCACAGACTTAGTAGGCACACAGGTCACCTAATCATAGCCCTTCCCACTAGGGCAAGATGTACTGGATGATATTCAACTACCGTATTTTTCGCTCTATAGGACACACTTTTTCCCCTCCAAAAATTAAGGGGAAATGTGTGTGCGTCCTATGGAGTGAATGCAGGCTCCTTGGCTTCAGCGATAGCAACGGGAAGCCTCCAAAGTGCAGAGGGAGCGCTCCCTCCGTGCTCCAAAGGCTTCGCGTTGCTTTCACTGGAGCCTGGAGAGCGAAAGGGGTCAGTGCGCACCAACCCCTCTCGCTCTCCAGGCTTCAGGGATAGCCGCCTGAATCCTTCGGAGCACAGCGTGAGTTCCCACTGCGCTCCGGAGGCTTCAGGTTCCTTTCACTGAAGCCAGGAGAGCAAGACTCCTGGCTTCAGCAGAGAGGGAGAGCTGCGCAGCGCCCCTTCAGCCAAGCGGGAGGAGAAATGGAAGGGGCTCTGTTTCTCCTGCCGCTTTGCTGAAGGGGCGCTGAGCAGAGAGGGGGAGAATTTTTTTTCTCCCCCTCTAAAACAAGGTGTGTCCTATGGTCCGGAGCGTCCTATAGAGTGAAAAATACGGTAAGTTCTACACAGTTTTGACTTGATCTTGACGAATTTCATGGGAAATTATTGACATGTTACAGCCGTATACACTGGAAAGCAATGGATTGTCCTTCAGCTTTATGATGCTTCTGGCCACAGGAACCTGGCCTGGATACTGCTAGGTTGTCATCATGTCATCCACACTCCTTTTCCTAAGAGAGTGGAAAATAGGGAGATTTGTTATCAGAACAAAATGAATATTTAGCAGGCAATCAAGCACTGGACAGCTTCAGGTGTGCTTCACTAGGCAGCACATTCCAAACATGCTATCATATGTTCAGATTGAGCTTGAAGTTATATGCTTTTAAGCTAAATTTAAACCAGGAACGAGGAACCACAGACTAAATGCGGCCCTCCAGGCATCTCCATATGGCCCATGGGATTCTCACAAGCCACCCCTCCTCCCGACCAACACTCACTCTCCCCACGCCACAGCCTTGCTTAACATCATGTCTGGGGGTTTTGCACAGCTGGAAAGCAACCTTGAGCCTCTATGTCCCTTAGGTAGCCTGTGTGGAGGACAGAAAAGGTGTGTATAAACTTATCCACTGCCCTGAGGTAAAATTCACATTCATTTCTCTGTACACGTTTGCCTCTGCTTCTGCACACCCCTGGCATGTGGCCCCTGGAAGATTTCCCAGAAGAGACTGTGGCTCTCTGGCTGAAATAAAGGTTCCCTATCCCCAATTTATACCACGAAACTCTTGCTTCCACGCTGCTAGTCGAGATAAGAAAATACCCAGGGTGTGTTTCCAGTGCTTGGGGGCCTCCTAGCCACAGTGTGGGAAAGGAGTGGGGCCAAAACATTTTGTGCTGCCTTGGCCAGTTCCAAAATCCTTGGGGAAGGCAGCCATTGTTGGAAGGGGCTTGATATCTTTGACAAGGCAATGCGGCAAAGCTCCCTGCACGTTTTCTAAAGAGAATTTGCTGCAGCTGTTTTTTTGGGAGGTAGCTTGTACGGATCAAGGCACAGGCGCATGCACACACACACACATATATACAGAGAGAAAGAGAGGAACACAGTGAGTCTTCAGATGATCAGGAGCAAGCTGAATGGTGATGTGAGTGGATGAGGCAAGCGGTGGAACAAAACCAGATTCAGTGTTGGCTTTCCTCCTTGAACTTTTAATGCTACAGCCAACAGTTGAGTACAGTGGAGGTCAATAGAAAATCCAGGTGGCGAAGAGGAACTCGGCCAAATTAACCCAAACTTGCTCAGTTCAGAATAGAAATTCTTTCTCTACTCCTAAATTAATACAGAATTAAATGCTTATGATAACAACAAAAGTCTATTGCATATATAGGGGATTTTTGGGGGTGTTTACAAATTAATAACAGGGAAAAGGAGGGAAGAGTGGCTGAGGCAACCCTGTGAAAATGGGTGGGGTACAGTTATTATTATTATTATTATTATTATTATTATTATTATTATGCTTTTCAAAGTCCTTGTGTTAGGTGGTGTTATAGGAATTTCATTACATTCTCCATCAAACTATGTTTTGTTTTTTTAAAAAAACCTCCAGGATTAATTTGATTCATGTGTACGTATGGTACAAATTACCCATTTTGTTCTTTTATTCTTAAAAAAGAAAAAGAAAAATTGAACGTATTATCAAAGGCCAGGCAGGTCCTAAGACTTGGTTCCACTTTTGAGCTATGTTGAAATAATTGCTGGATTTCTCTTTCTAAAGCCACTCATTCTGTTCCAATTTATTTTCTAGTACAGAGTAAAATTATTTAAATTAAAATGAGAAAAATCAAATTATGTGCCAATTAAAATTGTATTAGATAACCTAATTGTTGCCGTTCCTTGAGCTACTGCTTGCATGCCCTGTGGATTTTCCGCAATTTTCCCTTAGGGCAAGGATTTTGTTCTGTACATGTTTCTCTTTTTTTACACAGTATTCTTTAATTACTATTGATGTAAGTCTTGGCACAACATGAATTCTTAGGCAAGGGTACATAGGAAGCTACCTTACAGAAAGTCAGACCATTGGTTCATCTAGCACTCATTTCAAGAGTAACTGGTCAGAAATAATCCCAGCCTAAAGCCCCATTATGCACTGAAGTCAAGTTTTTATTCCTGTATATCAGACTTCCCCATTGTTAGGGTTGGCCATAGGCAACAGTCCTGGGCGAGCCAGGAACGATGGGACCAGCCAGGAGTAAGTCAGGACCCATGGGCAAGAGGTAAAGTCAAGGAACAAGCCAAAAGTCAGAACTGAAGAACAAGTCAAGACTGAAGAACAAGTCAGGAGGTAGGATCAAAAGGTCCAGGAACATGTTAGAACTCAGGAAGACCTTGTTGCCCAAGCTGGGTTCAACTGCAACAGGAAGTCTTTTTACACTCCTTCCTCCCCAGGTGGATCCAATGGTTTATTGGGGGGTGGGGGCAAAGTCAGTCCAGCACCTAAAATTACTTCACTGAGAAGATTCCCCCCCCCTTACAGTTCAGTGGTTCACCACACAGGCAGTCACACACGGATCTAGAAATCCTAGATGCATTGCCCATTCACTTAAAATGAAGAGGCAGCTCTCTGTGTGTCGCGTTTGCACAGTGATGTGAATGGGAGAGCCCATGCAGGCAAGGAATCTCCGTATTAGTATCAGAGCACCCATGTTTGCAAAGGACTAGAGGAGTGAGGAGCGAAAAGAGATAAGCTAGTAATATGTTTTCCCACATACTGACTCTATAAACATCTCACAAATAAACATAGCTTAGCCCCAGTTTCTAGCTACTGATATTGGCTAGGACAGAGCACAGATTCAGGAAATTCATCAAAATGTACCAAGGAATATCATTTGGCTCATTTAGCTGAGCAAAGCCAGTAATTTGTCTTCAACAGAAGTGTCACATTCCACAAATGCATAGCTACCCATTTATACTGGATGTTTGGGCAAAGAATCATTTGTTCTTACTAAGCATGTATGCCATGGGTAGGCAAACTAAGGCCTGGGGGCCAGATCCAGCCCAATTGCCTTCTAAATCTGACCTGCAGACGGTCCAGGAATCAGCATGTTTTTACATGAGTAGAATGTGTCCTTTTATTTAAAATGCGTCTCTGAGTTATTTGTGGGGCCTGCCTGGTGTTTTTATTAGTAGAATTTGTGTTTTTATTTAAAATGCATCTCTGGGTTATTTGTGGGGCATAGGAATTCATGTACCCCCCCAATATAGTCTGGCCCTCACAAGGTATGAGGGACAGTGGACCGGCCCCCTACTGATAAAGTTTGCTGACCCCGATGTGGCTGGGGTAGACCCTATTTTCAGCCGTCAAAACAAAAGGTTCAGAAAGAAGAATGCACCAGACATTATTCTACATTTTCTTCCTAGGACTACATATAGTCCATATGGGATCTTGTTCCAAACCTTTTGGATGGGAATCAAGGATTTTGTTTCTTTGGATTTTAAGACGTTTTCACCACTCCCCCCCCCTTTTGTCCTGAAAACACAACCTTAACTACTTTACCAGGGTAAGTTCCAGAGTCAAATCAAATCAAATCAATGCCTTCACTCCATGCCAGCTCCTGCAATTGATATCAGCATCTATGCTGTTCTGTGTGGAGTCTCTCAACAGGGTACCACCATTCTCTCCTCCCACCCAGGGAATAGTCTTTGTACATGCAGGTGGTACATACCTGCAAAGCAAAAGGTGGTGTGGAAGTCTGTGTTACTTGAAACTCGTTTTCCAATGGAATGTTATTTGGGAGCATAGCAGTACTAAAAGTGAACTCAAAAGCACTCTGTGTCTTTGGGCTCGACTTGCTTCTGAAATTCCCCTCACCAGAACTCCTCCAAAAATTCTGGAGTCCCCCAAATTTCATTTGCAAAGTTGACACCCTCCACTGTTCCATCTTTTATTTCTGAGCTTTGTGCAGAACCTGTGGTCTGGAGCAGTCATTTCGTCCGTTCCTTTTCATCTTTCTCCCGCTCCGTGAGTAATAAAACTTACTAACGAAAGCCGACCTTTCTGTGGTGTTTGCCGATTAGGTCATATCTACCCTAAAACCAAATAGAAGTACATTTATATACAAACCAAATTAGTGTGGTGTCGGGATTGCCATTTTGTGGGAGGTTGAGTGAGGTGAAAATGTCCTGCAATGTTTGATTCAATCTGGGTAGGGTTTTTAGAATTATAAGACCTCTCCTGTGAGGGCATCATTTTACAGAAATACAAGTGGCCAAGCTCTTTTCTTCTTTTTTACAAACTTATTTTACTTCCAGTCCTACTTAGTGGTCAATTCCAAAAAGTGATATTGGGAGACTTCTCTGTTCAGCACCATGGTCATTGGCCTATGGTGTCTTGCAGAGACCAGCCTTGCTCTCCGTGTTCTTTAACATCTATAAAGAAGATGTTAAAGATGCTCATTTGGCATGTGTTGTGGATGATGTGCAACACCACTCCTTTTTATCTGATATCAAGATAGCTGCTGATATTCTAAACCACTGGATAAAGGTAAAGATAAAGGGACCCCTGACCATTAGGTCCAGTCGTGACCAACTCTGGGGTTGCGGCGCTCATCTCGCTTTATTGGCCGAGGGAGCCGGCGTACAGCTTCCGGGTCATGTGGCCAGCATGACTAAGCCACTTCTGGCGAACCAGAGCAGCGCACGGAAACGCCGTTTACCTTCCCGCCGGAGCGGTACCTATTTATCTACTTGCACTTTGACGTGCTTTCGAACTGCTGAAGACTAACAAATGGAGACTTAATCCAGGTGTGAAGGAAGAGTCTGCTAGGGATAGATTGATAAATATTACTATTGTCCCTGATATCCTACCCCTTCAACTCCTACGCTAGTTACTTATTTGTTCAGCTCTTCCCTCACCTGACCCCACCTCCACTGCCACAGTGTGTTTAAATTATCGGTTAGTAGAAAGCCTCGCTTCACCTGGGCAAGAGGAGGGGATAGTTATAATTAAATAAGATTGTGACACAACAGAAAAGGATGAAGCCTAATGAATTAACACTGCTAGCTTACAGGGAGTTGGCACAAAGTATTTGCAGGAAAGAGCAAAGTTTTCAGGAGAAAAGGCCTTTGAAACTAGGAGACTGGACAGTGCTGTTGTTCACAAACATTGCATCACTGTGGAGGAATGCTGAAAATAGCCTGCTTCTGTTTATGCTATGCATGCCAGCCGCGTCAAAAGAGATAACCTTCTGCTCTGAAGAATCAGTGCATTTAGGGTTAATACTTGATTTTTAAAAAAACCTCAGCTTTTCTGTCCCTTTGTACAAGAATTTGTCTGACATATGTCAAGCAGAAAGGACTGCAGATTGGCTGCTCTACATGGAGGCTGCTAGTTCAACACCCAACATCTCCAGGTACAGCTGGAAAAGCCCACTGAAGGGCCCCCTGCCAACCAGTGTAGGCAATATTGAGCTTAGATGGATCCTGGGTTTGACTTGTTATAAAGAAGCTTCTATGTCCCTAAGCTGGGATGTGCAAATCTGTCAGCTTCAGTTTCTCTCATTTTACCAATCTAAAGTTCAGTTCTCCACACTGAAACATCAGCTTGCAATTAAAAAGAATGAACCCCATATGAAAATTCATCAGCATTTTAATAAAATTTTATCATTTTTCTATACAGTTTTGTATAGAGCCCTCAGAAATGACTTATGTATTCAGTGGTACATACGCTTCAGGTTACATACGCTTCAGGTTACAGACTCCGCTAACCCAGAAATAGTACCTCGGGTTAAGAACTTTGCTTCAGGATGAGAACAGAAATCGTGCTCTGGTGGTGCGGCGGCAGCAGCAGGCCCCATTAGCTAAAGTGGTGCTTCAGGTTAAGAACAGATTCAGGTTAAGAACAGACCTCCAGAACAAATTAAGCACTTAACCCGAGGTACCACTGTATAACAAATAACAGGGGACTCTTGATTAGAACATTGGAAGTCTTTGCCAAGTGAAGTCTGCCCCCCTCCTATCATTGGCATCAAGGTGGCAATCAGCCATAGGCCTGGCTAATGAGGAACTTTTTTGCCTGGCACCTAAAGGTGTATAATGAAGGTGCTAGCTGAACCTCCCTGGGGAAACCATTCTACAAATGGGGAGTCACTGCAGAAAAGGCCCATTCTCTAGATGACCCTCAGAGTCCCTTCCAGCTCTACAGTTCTGTGATTCTATTATTTCTGCCACACATACTGTCACTTGTAAAATGTGGGATCTGTATTTATGCTGACGTGATCATATAGAATGGGAAACCAATGTATACTGTGGTTTTCAGACTTATGTACTTGCACAAAAATACACACATGCCATAAGAGATTGTGCGCGCACACATCCATGTTCTTCCTTTCTTTTTAAGGCCACTTTTCTGGACAAACACCCCTGAAAGGCAATTGGGGAAAATAGTATTTGGGGCCTTCTGAAATGCCTGCAATGTAGGAATTCAATGCAGGTCCAGTGGAAGAGAATTCTGTATCTGCCAGGTCACCATAGATAAGGACCTCTGCCTTGTGCCCATCTGCCCCCTGGCCTTACTTCCACCAAATGGCACTTGAAGGAATAACAAGAGAGTGCTGTTTGGACTTGGACTTGATATCCCGCTTTATCACTACCCTAAGGAATCTCAAAGTGGCTAACATTCTCCTTTCCCTTCCTCCCCCACAACAAACACTCTGTGAGGCGAGTGGGGCTGAGAGACTTCAGAGAAGTGTGACTAGCCCAAGGTCACCCAGCAGCTGCATGTGGAGGAGCAGGGAATCGAACCCGGTTCACCAGGTTACGAGTCCATTGCTCTTAACCACTACACCACACTGGCTCTCAGGTCCTGCTTACAAGCTTCCCATAGACATTGGGTTGGCCACTGGGAGAACAGAATGTTTAACTGGCTAGGCCCTTGGCCTGATGGCCTACTGCAGATTCTTCTTATCTTCTTCTTTTAAAAAGTCTTCTGAATATATGAATGTGCAGAAACTAGCCTACTGCACAAAGATAAAATTCACATTCACTGCTCCAACCACTTTTGCCTCTGGACCCTCCACACAACTGCCATGTGGCCTCCAGAAAGTTGCCGCGAGGGGAATGTGGCTTTTGGTCTAATAAATATTCGCTGCTCCTGCTAGGGAGCATCATGGAGGTGTTGATTATGTCTGTTACCTCTAGCTGAGTGCAGGGAGGAAAATGCATCACTTGGTAGTCGCTGAATACCCACATGGCAAAGACTACCCCTTTCAAGCCCTGTTTTTGCAAAATAGAGGCTAGGGAAGAGGTTACAACCAGCTAAGCATGTTAGGGAGGAATGTTAGGCATAATCAAAGGTATATTAGAGGAGAAAGACAAAGGAAACTGTGGGTTTGTTTCTCTTTCAGGACAAAAAGGCTATTCACCCAAGTCCACAAAGGCGACAGAATTCCTCAATGCCTACTTTGTCTCAGTCTTCACAATACAAGGCAAACGATGACTAGATATTAACAAACAAGGCAACTGGGTCAGTGGGTAAGAGGAATGTGGCAGAGATAATAAAGTTTGGCTTCCCCAAAGCAATTGAAAAACTTTCTCACAACAGTCCCAATTGAAGTGCTGTGGCATATTACATAGTTTTCTATATGTGAATTATTATTCCACAAAAGTGAAGTAGTTTTGATGACCCACCTTCCATGTTCTTCCTCACCTGGGCAAGGGACCAGCTATCCATTTTGCCACAAGCTTCAGGGTCCTACTTTCACATCTTATAAACAGTTTACTGTTTTAGGTCAACAGCTTTTAATAAAAAAATAAACTCCCCTCAACTTCATTGAGGCCCAAAGGTGAATCTTGGATGCAGCAATGGGCACAGAATGGAGTTGGAATGCAACATGGTGGGCCATGGATAAATCTGGAATGGAACCTAAGAATGCTGAGTCCTGCTACTGTTCTATCTAGCTCAGTATTGTCTATGCTGAATTGTGGCTTCCCAGAATTTCATACAGGATTTCCTCTCCCAGTCCTACCTGGAGATAGGCACAGGTCAATTCTGTGTCCAGGGCAGCTGTCGACCAGCTCCATCTGGTATGCTGGCTTAGACCCTACCTGCCCACAGACTGTCTCACCAGAATGGTGCATGTTCTGGTTATCTCCCGCTTGAACTACTGCAGTGCACTCTATGTGGGGCTAACTTTGAAGATGACTTGGAAACTACAACTAATCCAGAATGTGGCAGCAAGACTGGTGACCAGGAGTGGCCACCAGGACCATATAACACAGTCCTAAAGGATCTTCACTGGCTCCCAGTACGTTTCTGAGGACAATTCAGTGTTGGTACTGACCTTTAAAGACCTAAACGGCCTCAGCCCAGTATACCTGAAGGAGCGTCTCCACCCCCATCATTGAGCCCAGACACTGAGGTCTAGTTCCGAGGGTCTTCTGGTGATTCCCTCACTGTGAGAATTGGGTTTGCTCATGTCCATACCATGAATTTTCAGTCCACTTAATAGAAAGAAGTATTCCTGTTGTCAAATGGTGGTAGGGATGGCCATCAGGAAAGAAGAGAGTTAATTAGTTCTCTGCAAACTAGGCCAAGGACTGCATTTCCCATAGAGAGCAGACTGCTTTGACTAGGTTTCCCCAGCCACTCTGGGCAGCTCCCAGCAAAATATAAAAACATAATAAAACGCTGAACATTAAAAACTTCAGATGTTTTCTAAAAGTTGTGTAGTTCTTTATCTCCTTGACTTGGGAGGGTGTTCCAAAGGGAGGGCGCCATTGCCGAGAAGGCCCTCTGCCTGGGTCCCTATAACTTCATTTATCACTGAACCTTTCAGTAGGCACTCTAGAAATGGTCACAGAAGTGTTACTGACATTTCTGCATGTGCACACACCCATACACACACCCACACCAGGCAGAGAATGGTCAGTATGGGCAACAAGTCATTGTTGTCATGTCTGACAAAATAGGTAGGCATGGCAGACAAACTCTGGTAGAATGTATTTGGTTCAGTAGCCACCAGCAGCAGCCTGTTATGAAATAAAAGGAAAGAAGCAAAGTGGGAGTCTTTCCAGACCTCCAAGAGGCAATTCCTCCTTTTCACAAACAGTGTGGTGGAGAGCAAATGACAACAAATCAATGCTAAATTCTCCAATTCTTTGCAATCTGATTAATGCTGTGTCTTAAGATAATACTGCTTAATTTAAATTCCCTCTGCTGATGCTTTGAAGTGTCCATCATTTCATTTTGCTTACATGACGCAAGAAATGTCACATTTCATCAAATGACTATTTGCAGATCACTTAAATCCACAGCAAACACATGAAACTGGTCTCGAAATGCCTTGGCTTCCTCTCTCTCTTTTTATCTTGTTTTCATATTTCCGTGCATTCTTTCTTTGCTAAACTTGAACTAAGAAGCCCTTTTTAATTTGTCTGGTGTAAACAGATTGCTTTGAAGACCAGAAATATTCCTCCTCTCTCTGTGTGGGTGGCATTGCCCATTGGGCAAGGTGACATGTATTTTCCCCCCCCCCTCCACCGCTGATATGGAAGTTCATTTAACCCAGAGATGGGGAACCTTTGGCCCTCCGCCTGTTGTTAGACTCCAACTCCCATCAGCCACAGTCAGCATGGCCCATGGTCAGGGATGATAAAAGTCGTAGCACATCAACAGCTGGAGAGGCACATGTCCTTCATTACTGCTTTAGGTGGGGACCACTGAGCAAATTGTTGGCTTAATGCTAGTTTAATATCCAGGCTTAATGGTAGCCTTGCAGGCCACTAGAAAGGTAGCAATATTCTGTATGTCTTCTTCGTAGCTGTTAGGGAATATCTTTCTCCAAAAAGGGCAGTGTTGAGAATGCATGTTATATATGAATGTACAGTGGTACCTCTGGTTACAGATGCTTCAGGTTACAGACTCTTCAGGTTACAGACTCCGCTAACCCAGAAATAGTACCTCAGGTTAAGAACTTTGCTTCAGGATGAGAACAGAAATCGCGCGGCAGCAGCGGGAGGCCCCATTAGCTAAGTGGTACCTCAGGTTAAGAACAGTTTCAGGTTAAGAACAGACCTCCGGAATGAATTAAGTTCTTAACCTGAGGTACCACTATATTGCCTACTGGGCTTTTCCACTTCAGGCGCAGGTAGGGTATTGTTTGAACACCCACCTACCCCAATATAAAATCTCCATGCCCACAGAAAATGAATATTTTAAGGGAAAGTCTATTACTTTCGTTCCAGCCCTGCTAGTTTTATATGCACAGGAAGGTTTCTTTTTTATTTTCATGTGCAGGAGAACTTAGACATTTGATCCACCACCTGCAGTCTAAGTGGTACAGTCCAGCAACAGATACCTCACCTGGGGCTGCTGATGGTAAGCTGGGGGAGCCGACATTCAGGCTCGGTTTCGCTTTTTGAACTACTGCAAAGCTGAATCCATCTGACATTCTGCCCTCCCTGAACAAAGTGTTAATGACACCAGTCAGCCTAGGACCAGGTCTCTCCAGAGAATCTTTCATCAGCCAGCATGGGCAGGCTTCCAGCTCACAAATAGTATCCCCCAGCGCAGCCAAGGCACACCCTCTATATCAGCAGGTGGGCTGCTTTAAAAACCAAGCCAAATAAATGGGACAAGGCTGAGCTTCTGAGACTCCAAACTCCAACTCTGCACTTAAATTAGCATCCCTATATAAGGAGGAGATGTTTCGGCAGAAGTAAGCACACCGTACTTTTATGGGCTCCTCTTTTATATGAGAAAAGAGGTCATGCCCATAGAGTATACAGGATCTCAGAGCTCTCTTGAAAATTCGATCTTCATTTAAAAGTGTGGGGGGAGGCGGGGGTTGATCAGAAACACCGAATCACCCATTCTTCAGTGACGTTTTAAAACACAACTATTGTATGCTTTCCCCACTGAGGCAAATTGATTAATGGCTTGGAAGAAGAAGTGTGATTTTGACTGAAAACTGGCACCAAAGGGGAAATGCCATACACCCGCTTCTCCAGTATGCTGCAGCAATCAAAATTAAGGGAGGTTTAAAACTGGTTTTAAATGCAGAGTCGAAACATCTGGAAGACACCAGCTTGATGAAGGCTGGCTTACACTCTCTTTCAGTTTTCTAAGTTATTTGTAACTTTAAGAATAGTCTACAATTTATGTAGCACCTGAAAGAACCCTTGATTTTTGGATAGTCCGTTTTTCAAGAGTGACCGGCTAGAGCCTTTGAGAAGCCAAAACATATTTTAAAAGGGCAAATATAATTATAAAATATAATTTTAAAAAGTTTTTATTTAGCCATGATGGACATTCTTTTTGAACCCGTGAATTAGTAGTTGAAATGATAAATGGCATGTCTATATTCATCAATTCAGCATAACCCCACTGGTCATTTTGCCAAAGATCTTGCCATTGCAGATATCTGGAGTAATGGTGCACAGGAGAGAGAGAATTGGGTTCTTTGAAGGGTCTTCTGCCTCCCCCTTTATATCTACCTGTTCCCCAGCAGTTGCTTCTGATCTTGTGTATTGCTCTTGCTTCTTCCTCGTTATTGCTCCTTAACTCTTTTCTTGTCCCACTTTTGATGGTATGGGATACCTTTTCAGGAAGATTCAGGGCTGGGCAGAAACAGACCTTATAACAATAGGACCTCTGGGAGCTCTAGATGTTTGTGGATTTAAATTTCTATCATCCCTGATCCTTGACCATTCTGGCTGGGACTGATAGGTGTTGGCATCCAAGCTGCGGATTCCCCATCTCTGTAGTTTAAAGGCAAATAGCTCTGTGAACCCTGAAGATAGGCCTACTCAAATAGTCCTGAATATGAAACTAATATTCTTCAACTCTTTCGGCACCCTCTGTTCCTTCTAAGGGTTCATGTTGGTGAGAGTTATAATGAGGCATCTTGCACTTTAAAGCCTATAATATACATCTTGTCATCTATTTACTCCATTCTTTTGCTGCTATTTCAGAAGGTCGGTGGTTCAAATCCCCGCGACGGGGTGAGCTCCCGTTGCTCGGTCCCTGCTCCTGCCAACCTAGCAGTTCGAAAGCACCTCAAAGTGCAAGTAGATAAATAGGTACCACTCCGGCGGGAAGGTAAACAGTGTTTCCATGCGCTGCTCTGGTTTGCCAGAAGTGGCTTAGTCATGCTGGCCACATGACCCGGAAGCTGTATGCCAGCTCCCTTGGCCAATAAAGCGAGATGAGCGCCGCAACCCCAGAGTCGGTCACAACTGGACCTAATGGTCAGGGGTTCCTTTTGTTGTTGTTTAGTCGTTTAGTCGTGTCCGACTCTTCGTGATCCCATAGACCAGAGCACGCCAGGCACTCCTGTCTTCCACTGCCTCCCGCAGTTTGGTAAGATTCATGTTTGTAGCTTCGAGAACACTGTCCAACCACCTCGCCCTCTGTCGTCCCCTTCTCCTTGTGCCCTCCATCTTTCCCAACATCAGGGTCTTTTCCAGGAGTCTTCTCTTCTCATGAGGTGGCCAAAGTATTGGAGTCTCAGCTTCAGGATCTGTCCTTCCAGTGAGCACTCAGGGCTGATTTCCTTCAGAATGGATAGGTTTGATCTTCTTGCAGTCCATGGGACTCTCAAGAGCCTCCTCCAGTACCATAATTCAAAAGCATCAATTCTTCAGCGATCAGCCTTCTTTATGGTCCAGCTCTCACTTCCATACATCACTACTGGGAAAACCATGGCTTTAACTATATGGACCTTTGTTGGCAAGGTGATGTCTCTGCTTTTTAAGATGCTGTCTAGGTTTGCCATCGCCTTTCTCCCAAGGAGCAGGCATCTTTTAATTTCATGACTGCTGTCACCATCTGCAGTGATCCCTTTACCTTTAAGAGCTCTCAACACCCTTAACAAACAACAACTCCCAGAATTCTTTGGGGGAAGACGTGGCATAAAGGAGATGCACTGTACATTTAAGGTGGTATCCTGGTGCTTTAAATGTATGGCGCAGCTGGGGCCTCGGATGCAACAAAAGCCATGGAAATCAGAAGACTGCAGTGTTCCTCATGCTGAACAGGTTCAGACTGCTTGTCTCATAAAAAGGTAAAGGTAAAGGTACCCCTGCCCGTACGGGCCAGTCTTGACAGACTCTAGGGTTGTGCGCTCATCTCACTCTAGAGGCCGGGAGCCAATGCTGTCCGCAGACACTTCCGGGTCACGTGGCCAGCGGGACAAAGCTGCTCTGGTGAACCGGCACCAGAGCAGCACAAGGAAACGCCGTTTACCTTCCCGCTATAAAGCGGTACCTATTTATCTACTTGCACTTAAGAGTGCTTTCGAACTGCTAGGTGGGCAGGAGCTGGGACCGAACGACGGGAGCTCACCCCGCCGCGGGGATTCGAACCGCCGACCATGCGATCCGCAAGTCCTAGGTGCTGAGGTTTTACCCACAGCGCCACCCGCGTCTCAAAAAAGCAAGTAGTAAATTCACATTATCTGCAAGGGGCAGAGAGACTGACCAAGCCATTAACCTCCTGGAACAGTTTCCATGGGACATCACTTTGCAAATCACAAGGGGGGGGGGGTGGAGAGAGAAACCATTCTTTGGGGCTGCTGTCCCTTCAGTGACATAGTCCCCCCCCCGACAACTTGGATACAAAGGATTAATTATTTGTAATTAAAGTCCCTAATAGGGAATTACTGGACTCCAGGAATGCTGGGATGCTCATGAATCAAACGTTCGAGAGACATAAAACGTACCAGTAAAAAAAAAATAACCAGCTTTTCCTTCTTCAAAGCCGGAAAAAAGCCACTCTTCTTTACAGACAACAGTGAAGTCAACAGAGAACTCTTTGTCTGAACCTCCAGCATGGGACCCCAGAAACATCATTTCTGAATCATCTCTGGAATACATAAAAGCCAAAAGGTTGATAAAACGATGAGTCACTTTGGCTTCCTCAGGAGCTTAGAGAGACTTTTGCTGACCTTTTCTCAAGCTGAGGTTTTCGCCTCCTTGGGGAGCCTTGTTGAAAGGAGAGACCTTTACAGGCCCAGCTGAAATAGGATTGTGTGTGTGTGTGTGTGTGTGTGTGTGTTATTTTAATCTGGCATCTTTTTTATTTAAAGCCAATAGAATGTAAGAAGATTTACGGGAACCCTCTAAAGAAAGACATAAAAAAATCCTCACCGGGTGAATGGGAGGCTTTAGCTCCTCACTGAGGTGAACAGTAGTGTAATTGAGTTTTCTTAATCATCCCAAGTACAGTTATTTTGGCTTAGAGAAGTTTTGAAGTGACACATTCGTTGTTTTTTTACACACTTAATCTTCTAATTACATTAGCTGAGAGCCAACGCTGAGCTGTGGCACAGATGGCAGTGCGAAGGGTCAGATTTCTATAGGATGCAGTCAGATGACCAGATGGGAATGAATGTGAGAGTGTAGCTGAAGAGTACTTATGCAACCCTTAATATAATTGTGAGTGGAGCCAACCAGTTCTTTCACTTATTACACATTTCCCAATGGCAGTCATGGTGAGAGCCTCATGCAAGCAGCCTCTGTTAGGCTCTGAATGAACCTTCCCCAACCAGATGCTCTCCAAATGTTCCTCAACTTCCACTCTCATCATCCCTCCTCATTGGCCATATTAGCATGGGCTGATGAGATTTGGGAGTCCAAAACATCTGGAAGGCACAAGTTGTGAAGGGCTGCCCTCGATGGCACCACAAGCAGCATTTTCCAGGGCCACCAAGAACCGTAAGAAA